>NC_140257.1:9593016-9925516 GCF_949987555.1 Borostomias antarcticus
CAATCAATACAACTAAACATCCATTAAAACACCAACATGAATATACCGAACGCAACAAATGTTATGCAGAGAAATCACTTTTTTTTTTCTTAGAATCCAGTAAGGTTAAACAAAACATTAAAATGTTACATATTCCATAAAGTAAAGAGAAATAAAGTTATGAGGACCCCAGTCTAAATAGCAAAGATGCTTTTTTTTTGTGGAAAATATACTTGTAGAGAGTGAACTAAAACATTTACATGATTTTACAAGCGGGCAAAGAACATCCCTCCGCCATTTCCTCCAATTTCATACAGTCCAGTCTTATGAACATATGAACATGCTATGACCTCTTGCTCATCTCTCTCGCTCTCTCTCTCTCTCATCCATGTCCATGAGATAGGCTATAAGCCGGTATCACAGGACCGTGTATGTGTGTGTGTCTGTGTGCACGTATGTGTAAGTGTGCGTGTCTGCCGGACTGTCAGACTCCTCAGGAATTCGGCCCAGTCTCTAGCTTCCAGTCCCTCTGGTCGGAGGAGTCTCCTTGCTGGGCGGCGGCGGGGGACAGCTGTCTGGACCGCTGGCTGTGCATGGTGTTCCAGTGGCGCTTCAGGTCGGACGCCTTGATGAAGGCCTTGTCGCAGGAGCCGCAGTTGAAGGGCCTCTCGCCTCGGTGCTGCCGCTCGTGGTCCTTCAGGTGGGACTTGTGCTTGAAGGCCTTTTCGCACATCTGGCAGGCGAAGGGCCTCTCGTTGCTGTGGACCCTCTCGTGCCTCTTGAGATCGGGCCCCCGTATGAAGGCCTTGCCGCACACCAGGCAGCGGTGGGGCTTGAAGCCCGTGTGGATCTTCAGGTGCTCCTTGAGGTGGGCCTGGGTGGTGAAGGCTTTAGGGCAGTGCTCGCAGGCGAACGGGCGCTGGGCCGACTGGAGCTTCTCCCCCTTGGCCCGGTTGTTGTCCACGGGGATGGGCTTGCCGCCGGACTGGCAGGCCCCGTGCTCGCGGTGGCCGTACAGCAGGTACTCCAGCTTCATGTCGCTGGAGGAGGACGAGGAGGAGGTCCAGCTGTGGCCGTGGGGGTCTTTCACCATGTTGGTGCTGTAGTTGTGGGGCTGGGCGCCGTGAGGGCCCATGTCCTTCAGCCCCGAGCCCATGGCCTCCATACCCTGGTCGTAGAAGCTGTTCTTCCTCACCTCCTCCATGGCGAGCTCTTTGAGGATGGCGTCCTGGACCCTGTTGACCCCGCGGTCGTCCACAGAGGCCCCCGGGTCCTGGTTCTCTCGGGTCTTCATGCTGGTCAGCTCCCGTTTCTGAGAGCACAGGTTGTCCAGGAAGTTGATGCCCAGAATCTGTCCTGACGACATCATCATGTTGATGTCCTTCTTCCTGACGGCCAGCCTGGCAGTGTACATGTAGTTCAGCACCTCTTCAAAGATGTCGGAGCGGATGAAGTCCAGCTCTACAATGGAGTTGTCCTCGTCACTTTGCTTCTTGAAGAGCTTTTTGAAGTACAAGCTACAGGCTGCCAAGACACAGCGGTGGGCCCTGAATTCAATGTTTTCCACAACCACGATTACATCACAGTGCTCACCCTCCATCCTCTGTTGGTTCAGCATCTTCAGGAAGGTGTTTTTGTGGTCATAATCAATGTATTTCAGTAACTCTGACATGGTGCAGGTCAATTAGGGGTAACCTACAAATCCGTAATAATAAACTGTTCTTTTATGGTAATATTGTATTATTATTCTGTTTTTACAGCAAAGCTGAGGAGACAGAACATACAGCTTATTGGTGGGCTGGAGGGGTTGGGAGAGTTCACTCAATTATTCTGTAGGTTGAATATCTTGATAGTTCTCAAAACGGATTACGTAGTATGCGTCGTCCAATCAAGTCAGGTAAACACGACGGAGGCAATATGCAAACTTCAGCCCGTTAATTTGACTGTCGTCTTCCACTCGACGGCGGTTCAACGTCGAAAATTACTGTCGGTAAACAACAAAAGTGGGTAAATCAGTCATGCAGAAAACCTTTGAAAAAATACCGAATAATCTTGATAAAGCGCAGTGACAAAAGAGAAAAACAATACCTCAACTCACTACTGTTCAGAGATGAAAGCAATGTTCATATTGTAAGTAAAGAATCGCAGCTTGATCCCGTTGCGTGCGAGTTGTATTCAGGATAACCTTATAATGTTTCACATTTCACTGCGCCCAGCCATTTTGCTCAGCAAACCTCTACTCGCATGTTTCCGTGATTTAATCCACTTCCGAAATCAAAAAGGAGCACGACACATTTGAAAACAATACAATTAAATGTGCTAGGGTATTCGCATTTCCTTTGGAAAACAATAAAATGTCGAGAAAAAGGCGATTCCCAAAGCTTGAACGCGATCCTGGTGTTGTCACGCAAGGCAGTCGACGACGATCCAGGATGTCGCTCTTCCTCTTCCTTCTCTTGTCGTTTCTCTGTGTTGGAGAGGAAGCTCTGGATTGGACTGCTGCCCCCTAGCGCATCGGGGCACGGGTGCAAAAACAACCCATTGACACCAATGTCGTGACCTCCAGAGACTGCCGCCCCTCCAGAATGCATGTATAAAATATTCCCTTCATATCACTATGATATCCCATGTTCACTTTGAAAGTTATAATCTAGACGTTTTGTATTTTTATAGATAGGTTAATCAGAAATTGAATAAACTATAAACCTATTCATAAACTGGTATGTGTAATATGCCGGCCCAGTAGTTGTAATTGACTAATACCGGTCCGGTAGTCGTAATAATTGATTAATCACTATGAGTTTGAGGAAGACAATCAATAGCCTAGGCCTACTATATTAAAAAAAAGAAAGACTAAATGAAGCACAATAAATGCATTTAAACCTTTTATTTCACTGTTGGAAACGTCACTGTACATGAATGGAACTTAATTCATATACTTCTGGAACAGATGAGAGATGATGGGATCACTCTTGGCGATAGTTGTCCAGTCCGCATGTTTGGCCTGTCATACAAACTGGGAACTCAATCTGGTCCAGCCATGAATGCAACCATGAGAAACATCCACAACAAGCTCGCTTGCACCACCACAAAAATAACCTTCTTATACAGCAATGTTTATTTCTGTCTTTCAGGAAATGCTAAAACAGACATGATATTTCACCGTCTCCAAAATGCTGCAATGGTTGAATCATCTGGTGAGAAACAAAATACTGACACAATCGTAACAAAATAACAATTCAATTAGGCATGAAATCATTTGCTAAAGATATATTGTCTTGGAAAGCACATTTATGTAGGCTATGTACAATACTTGATCATGATGAATTTGTAAAGCTTGTTTGATTATGGCGCAGACTGAAAATCACTGAGTTGGTACAGCGAGGAGATGATAGCTGGCACAAGGTTGGCACTTCTATGGCAAGGTTATATAATTGTGCGTTCTAATAGGCTACAGCATTTTTAGTTTTGGAGTGATGGCTTTATTTCATAAATAAAAATATGCATAATCGTAATACTCATCAAATTCATAAGGCAGTGACAGTATAATTTTGCCTGTTGCACAGGGTCAGCGTGCAGATGAAGATCAAGAACCGGTTTATTTTAACAGTTTTCTATGTAGTCTTGTCATTCTTGAATAATGCACAATTGCGTCCGTCTCATGCGATATGCATTTGCCAATGACGGAGGGGACTGAGAGAGCAGTGTCTGTAGAAGGAGCTGTCTAGCTTTCATAGTGTCCCAGCCTAGTAATGTAGTCCATGGTGTTGCATGTTGGGAAGTTGAGTCCTAGTAGGTGACAGAAAACAGTCCACAGCCTTATTCCTAGGGCACGAACAGAGATATGAAAAAGCAAGTTTGTTAAGACATTCATATCCAAACAATGGAAACCACACAACAGGACACATGACGGTGGTAAAAAAAACAAAAAAAACAGGCATCTGACAGCACTAACGATGTTTGTAAAGGTTAATGATGTGCATACAACACACTCCCTCTGACACACAGCTGAGGGCAAGGAGCCAGTCATTCTCAAACGATTAGTCATGCAAGCTTATACATGTGTATATGAGCTTATGCACGACTACGCACACACCCACACGCACAGAGGAAAACATTCAGGCCCTGGGTTATTTCAATCAAAGGCTGATGAAATAATAGGTTAGAATGCTCATAGTTGGAAGCAGGAGAAAAAAGATCCGACTTTGAGGAAATGTCTGGTCAACAGATGCTCAAACGAAAAAGAGAAGGGGGGTTAGGTTCGAACACCACAGGACGGACGGACGGATGGGGTGGAATGGGGATCCATCATGGCTCCACGCCTGTCAATCAAGGGAAAACTGGAGGTCACTCCCACCAAAACCATGAAAACCCAACATCCTGGGAGAGCCAGAGCAGGCCATGCACTTCTGTACTCCACACAGAACACTGCATGTGCCTCTACTTAAAACACACAGCAAGAGGAAGGTGAGAATCTGCAATTCTATGAAAAGGAGACACTTTTAATAGAATTGCAAGAGAGGGGGATTCAGAAGTTGTGGATTCAATCGTTTTTCGATACAGTAGATCATGTCCTAAAATTAGGGCCATCGATGTTGGGAGTCTCCTAGTGTAATTGGCCACTGGTCAGACATGTTGGACCTCCAGTCGAAGGTAAATATCATCGCGTGTAACTAGATCGGCGCTCAAGTCCACGCGTGAGTTGGCAGACCTCCAGACTCACAGCTCTAGCAGGTGCTGTAGCTGTTCAGTGTCTATTACTATACTATATGTGTGAACTGTGAGCTCCATAGCTTCAGCTCCGGCGTGACGGTGACAGCGTGCACAACTACTGACTGCCCTTTAGATTGTACTAGCTTACAGCAGCCAGGCAGAGGAGATGGGTGATGATGGTTGGCAGATGCATGTCCGGTTAGTGCGTCAGAAGCAGGGCTCTGGGCCAGGGAGAGGAGTGCTGATGGGGGAAGCAGCCAACGTGCCGAAAATGGAGA
The DNA here is from genome assembly GCF_949987555.1 of Borostomias antarcticus. Classification (NCBI taxonomy): domain Eukaryota; kingdom Metazoa; phylum Chordata; class Actinopteri; order Stomiiformes; family Stomiidae; genus Borostomias; species Borostomias antarcticus. The sequence continues at coordinate 9,597,987 of NC_140257.1, forward strand.
CCAGCTTTGCGAAGCCCCGCCGACCCAAAAACCCAGACCACACACCAGACTGGACCGGACTGGGGTCCGACCGCGCGTGGCAGTCCTCTTACCTGGGTCAGTCCTCCCCCTCCTCTGGCGTGATCTCTGTCTCTTTGTGTACGACTACTTTGGTCACTGACATGTCAGGGTGCTGCTCTTTGGCTTCTTTTATGGCCTGAGCCAGAGCCTGAAGCCGCACACAGACGCAATGGCAGGAGGGGACCACCGGGGGGAGACAGAGAGGGAGGAGAAGGCAGGAGGTGAGGTGAGGGGGGAGGGGGTGGGGAGGGAGGGTGTAAGTGTATTGGTAATTTTGCCAAAGCAGCTAGTTGTTACATCAACTGGACAATTTGAGGTTAAGTCACATCACGTGTTAATAGATCCTTTTTCCGTACATTTCAGTAAAGGTGGATCACTGTGTAGTGGGGAGAGAGAGGGGTTAGTTAGGGGTTTGAGGAGGCATCGGTACTCTTCGTCTGTAAAAAGGTTCATATCGAATCACTGACAGTGGAAAGAGCGGGTCATAGAAAATGACAGAGGGAGATGGAGATAGAGAGGGAGAGAGAGAGAGAGAGAGAGAGAGAGAGAGAGAGCATGAAAGACTGGAAGAAAGAGAGGCTAAGAGACCTGATCATGGTCGATGTCTGTATCTCCCGTGATGACAATCCTCTTCTCGATTCTCGTCTCGGACACGCCCCCCTTCACCGTCTGATTGGTAGAGAGCGGACAGAGGGCTCGGTTAGCAGCCAGAGTTACGTTACGCTACTGCAGAGACGCACTGTGACAGGTCAGAGGGACGGCCGGCGACCCCTGACCTTGGTGATGTGCGTGGTGGTCGTGGTGCTCGTCGTCTCCGAGGTGATGGTCTGGGCGCTCATCAGGACACCCGGGTCGGCGTCGCCGTTGGTGTCGGCCTGTCAACATTCACACCAGCGTTCCTGTGACTACGAGCGCATTCAAACAGGCATGCTTTATCTGGGTTTAATCCAGATTGGAATCGGTTTCCCCCTTGTCCTGGTCCGTGTGGACATGTCTGAACACGCCAAGCGAGTCCTAGCGCGCGCCAAATCACACGGGTCGAGAAAAGGTGGGCTCGGCCCGATTCCAATCGAGTTCTGAATCGGGTCGTTCATGTCTGAAGGTGACCACGCCTAGCCCGGGTCTGGCACAGAGAAACCGCAGGATGGATTGCGCCTTTTTGGATTAATCAGCTGCCGTACAAAGTTATTAGCCACGATGGCTGCGAAAAAAGTAAACAGGGGCTTGACATGGGGTAACGAGGAAACACGCGTACGTACCTCGGACGACTCGTACGTGATGGTCTTCGTCTCCGTGTGGACGACGGACGGCTCCTTGGCGGTCAGCTCCTCCTGCGGGACAGCCTGAGACAGACGGCAGGGGACGGACGGGCGGACAGACAGACAGGAGTCAAACAGGACAGCAGCATTTTTCCACAGCTGGACTCTACTGCCCGATATCAACAGATCCAGTATTATTATAGCCTGGGAGAAAGTCTGGTGTGTGCTCTGTTCAATAAGCCGTCGAATAACAGCTCTTAATATATGAAGCAGCTCTTGATAATCAGGATATTCGACTCACGCCGACGCCCCGATAATCAGAATCAAATCAACCGAATGCGTGCTGCATGCTTGTCGTCGATTGAGCGGACGACCACAAATACATGTATCTAAAAACAAACAAGGCAAGCAGTCATGCATTAGACACCCTATTCAGTGAAGAGGAGGATTCCACAGCGAGTCGAAATCCAGCGGGAATCAGCGTGTTTCCGTCGAGCGCGTGGCGGTTCATACGCTGCTGATCGGCTCTATTCAACAGTGTGATGAGAGAGTAGAGGCGGAGTTCCATGCTCTGTTTCCACCATGATTATCATTATTAGTGGCAATTGTGCCGGCCAGGATGGGGGGGGGGGGGGGGTGTTGACAGGGACAGTGGTGGGGTTACGGGCCCAGTGGTGGAGGGGGGGGGGGGGGGGTCACCAGGGTGGGGTAAGGGTGGGGTAAGGGTTACCTCGGACTGAGGCATGGCCGGAGGTGCGTGTGTGAGGCGGGCTCCCGGGTTGGGCTCCGTCTGATCTACTTCCTGTGAGGCGGGGACCCGGCTGTCCTCCTCGTCCTTCTTCCTCTCTCTGTTTTCACGCTCACCGCCGTCTCTCTCCTCCCTCTCTACGGACGCGTCTCTCTCCTCCCTCTCTACGGACGCGTCCCTCTCCTCCCTCTCTACGGACGCGTCTCTCTCCTCCCTCTCTACGGACGCGTCTCTCTCCTCCCTCTCTACGGACGCGTCTCTCTCCTCCCTCTCTACGGACGCGTCTCTCTCCTCCCTCTCTACGGACGCGTCTCTCTCCTCCCTCTCTACGGACGCGTCTCTCTCCTCCCTCTCTACGGACACGTCTCTCTCCTCCCTCTCTACGGACGCGTCTCTCTCCTCCCTCTCTACGGAGGCGTCTCTCTCCTCCTCCTCTTTAGGGCTCTCTATGGACGCGTCTCTCTCCTCCCTCTCTACGGACGCGTCTCTCTCCTCCCTTTCTACGGACACGTCTCTCTCCTCCTCCTCCTCTTTAGGGCTCTCTATGGACGCGTCTCCCTCCTCCCTCTCTACGGACGCGTTTCTCTCCTCCCTCTCTACGGACACGTCTCTCTCCTCCCTCTCTACGGATACTTCTCCCTCCTCCCTCGCTACGGACACGTCTCCCTCCTCCCTCTCTATGGACGCGTCTCTCTCCTCCCTCTCTACGGACGCGTCTCTCTCCTCCCTCTCTACGGACGCGTCTCTCTCTTCGGGGCTCACCGCGGACGCGTTTCTCTCCCCTGAGGACCGGACTGACGAATCGGCGACGCTGCCCGTGTCCTCTGAACCCCGGCGGTCTCCAATCCCCTCCTCTCTCTCCTCCTCCTCCTCCTCTCTCTCCTCCTCCTCCTCCTCCTCCTCTCTCTCGTCCTCCTCCCCAGTTAAGATGGAGGACAGGTGCATCCCCATGCCTTTCACATCCTCCACCTTCCGTTTCCTGTCCTCTGCCTCCGCGCGGTTCTCCTTGTCGCTGTCGTCGTCTTCAGACTCGTCTTCATACTCCTCCTCCGCCGCCAGCGGACACTCTCCCACGCGATGCAGGTCTGTGAACCTCACTTTCTTTTCGGGGGCCAGAACAGGGGGGTCCGCGTCGACCTCCTCTTCTTCGTCGTCGTCATAGCCGTCGTTGTTGCGAGCAACTTCCTCCGGCTCGTCCGGTCGGTCGGCGACTCCCTCGGGCGCGGGGGAGGAGCCTTGGCACTCCTCCTCCTCTCCCTCCTCCTCCTCCTCGCCCCCCCGTCTATCGCCCTCCCGCGGCCCCTCCTCTCCTTCCCCAGCCTCGCTCTCGCCCGCCCCCGGCCGTCCGACGCTCGCCTCCGCCCCCAGATCCGCCCCCAGCTCCGCCCCCTCGCCAGCGGCTCCCTCCGCCGACGCCGGACGGTGCTCGGCGGCGGGCTCCGGCGCGGGCGTGTCGGGCATGCTCTCTGCAGACCCCAGGTCTAGCTCTGGCGTGTGTGTGGCGGTAGCGGCGGCGGGCTCTAGCAGCTCGGCCGCAGCGCGCGCTGCCTCTACGGGAGGGATATTCACCGTCGGCTCTGGCGACTCCGCAGGCTCCGCCTTCGCCTCCTCGACCGCGCCCTCCGTCCCGGCCGCCTCAGCTGGCGCCTGCGAGTGACAAGAGAGAGACGTTACAACGCAGTCAGCCAATCACAGGGCTGGGGGGGGGTACAACAGGCACAGTCTCACACCTGTTAGGACAAGAGGGTCTGTGGGTTAATCAAATGTATTAACACGAATGGAGCTCTCATGTGACTAGATAACAGACTTTGCTCTGTAAAAAGGACGACAGAGCAGTTTCAAAATCTAAATATTTCAAACAAATCACTTGGCTATGACAAACAGGTGGGAGTGGTCACCTTGTATGAGAGAGAGGAGGAGACCCATTCCAGTGTAGACTGATGGACAGAGGGAGGGACAGACAGACAGACAGACAGACAGACAGACAGACAGACAGACAGACAGACAGACAGACAGACAGACAGACAGACAGACAGAGACACAGAGAGGACCAAATCCAGACGGACACACAGAGAAAGAGAGAGAGGACAGTCAGAATTGAAAGACAGCGCGTACAACAGAGCAGACTAGGGGGGAAGGGAGTTGGACAGCTGTAGTCAGTCAGGGACACGGCGGGGACAGAGGGAAGCGAAACGACGGCATGGGATGTATTTCCACGGTCCGCTTAGAAATCATAAAGGACTACCGGGGCCAAAAGGGGACTGGGAAGGCACATCTGTATTCCGGCAGCGATTCCGGAAGAATCCGTCTTTCCAGGGAGCCTCATACGAGGTTAGTGATGGGGGGGTGGGGCAGTAGTGGGTGGAGACTGAGGGGGATGAGGTAGGGAGGGGACTGAGAGGGATGAGGTAAGGAGGAGACTGAGGGGGGATGAGGTAAGGAGGGCTGCAGCAGTGGCAGGGAGCCAGGGGATGAAGTCACTGCTCGGGGAACTGATAAGGTTGGGAGAAGGACGAGGAGCACAACTGTCAAAACACTTCCCTCCCCCCGCCCCCCTCCTAAACTGTCTCTCTACTGACCAGCGCAGCACACAGGGTAGAGTACGTTTTTTTTACCCCCCCCCCCGCCGCCACGCCCAAAACATTCAGTTCAAAACAAAAGAAAACAAAAGCGTTCAGGATCAACAAAACCCTTGAGGCGGCCAGTTAAAACTAAATGAACGTTTGTTCGGCACAGCAGCCATGCAGAGCAGGTGCATTGTGGTTAAACTGGTTGGAGCGGTGTTGGGCCTGGGGGGGGGGGGGGGGGGGGCGGGCGAGCGGAGCCAGGCAGCGGGCGGAAGCGGGGTGGTGGTGGGGGGGGGGGAGTGGGCGGGGCTTCATACGGTACCGCTGCTAGAGAAGCCGCGGGCAGTTCGGCGGCAGCGGCGCGGACGGCGGCGAGGCTCAACGGCGGCCGGCCGCTCCGGGTTTCCTCCGGCCGGTCGACCTCGGGCAACCACGGGGCCGCGGCCTTCTTAGGAGCCTCGGCGCCCGCCGTGCCGTCGGCCTCGGCCTCCTCGCAGCTCATGAACGACTCCATCTTGTCGCCGGCCTCGGTGTAGGCGGTCAGGTCGTCGGCGTCGCTGGTCCCCTCCTCCTCCAGAGTGCTCAGGGCTTCGTTCTCCTCAGCGAGGTCGAGAGGATCCAGCCCGTCCGCGTCGACCGCGTCGAGGTCAGCAGGATCCTCCTTCTCCCCGACGATCTCCACGTAGGCGCCGCCGTCGGGATCCGCCTTGTCTTCCGACCCCACCTCCCTCAGGATGATGAGCGTCCCCTTCTTGTGGATGATGGCCTGGGACACCTCCTGTCTGACCGCCCCGGGGCTGATCTTCACCTCCTCCTGGGACTGCATGGTCTTCTCATCCTCCTCCTCCTCCTCATCCGGGGCCATGCTTCCGCGTACGTCCTCCAGGGTGGCGGACAGATCTCCGCTTAGCGCTGCGTTACCCTCCACTACCGCGCCTTCGTTCGCAGCCTGGGGGGGTGGGGGGGGGAGACAGTCGCCGGCTCACTGGAGAGCCGGACACATGCAGACAAACGCACAGCGCGGCGGTCGGGCGCTTCACCGGGGCACGACAACGCCGTCTCGACAGGTAGAGATGCGAGTTAGCTAAGCTACATGTGGATTTCACTGACGGGACACTTTTGGCGACAACTTTCCTAACAAGGCGTACCTGCGAGGACAAATGGCTGCTAGCTGAGGGTTCGACCTCGTCTAAAAACAACCCGGAGAAATCCCTTCTCTGTATGGGTGAAATTGAATTTGGCCAGTTAGCTCTGCTCTCACTGACTGTGCGACCTCAAAATGGCCGCTCCCTATCAAGCCCATCTCTCTGAGGAGAGAGAGGAGCCAGCAGACGCAGCAGCCCTCAGGACAGGGAGGATTCTCTTCAGTCTCGGGGAAGGCGTGTCTCTGCATGTCTTTTAGCCAGCGTCAGGGGCAGCCTGTCTAGGTGCGCACTATGAAGTCCACAGAGAAAACACACACACACACAGAGACTGACACAGAGTCTCATAGAAAGAGAGACAGGTTTGAGAGGTGAGGCACCAACGTGCAGCGGGGGGTGGGGGTGGGGGGGGGGGGCAGGGGGTCTTACCTCAGCGACACCAGCTTCTACCTCTGGCTCCCCGTCCTCCACTGTGGGGACCCCACCGTCATCCTGTAGGGGGGAGGGGGAGGGTTACATCCAAAGACAGTGCTGCGGTCAGGACATGTAGAACATGGATCTGGTGATCCGCACATGTAAGAGGTAGAAAGAATTTTTTTGTACACGTGAAGCACTGCATAATTACCATCTCTTTTAAATCTTAGGCAAGCACACAATCACACTTTATTGCAAACATTTTACGAATGTTAGCAATCTTAGAGTTAAAAAAAGGATGGATTAATATTGCCACTTTACCAGAGAAAGACACATTTCACAAAACGAGTTTGACATACAGAAACATTATACTGTACAAAGTTTCCACTTTTTTCCTGGATTTAAAAATGTCTGAAATACTGAAATATGTGAATGTTTTTCTCATAATTCTGGGGATTGAGTGTATGATGTCATGAAAAAAATAAGATTGTAAAAGTTCAGCTGCCTTTAGGGATAGCTGACACATAATGGCCGACCATGTAGGCAACTTCTCTGTAACTATTTGTGCACTCTACTGATAGTCATGTTTCTCTTATGAAGTATGTATCCCATGTTTACTGCTCTGTATGTTCTTAGCCAATAGACAAACATTTTACAGGAACTTGCTCGGTCGTCTCGTTGAGAGACGTCAGGGAAGAAGTTTTACAGCTCACTTTTCTGGCCCCCGGGTGAAACCGTTTTTTTGCTTCCCTCTGGAATATGTAGGGGTGGGACCTATGTCCACCCTCCCATTGCTCTCTGTAAAGCGCATTGTGTTGCCTCTCTGTATAAAATGCGATATACAAATAAAGTTTGATTTGATTTAGAGAACCTCTAATATATAATGTCTCCATCCTGGAGTGTGCGTCCTGTCCTAGTGCAGGCGTGTGCCCTGGTCATCTCCTGACGTGTCATGCTCCCCACAGCGCTAGCCATGCAGCAGCTTACATCCGGGGGATGGAGGGGCTCGATCATGGGGGCCTCGTCCGTTTTGGGGGAAAAGGCCGGGGACGAGGACAGCCTCTTCTCCCACTCTGTCATCCCGGGGGCTTGGCCGCCCGTCTCCAGGAAGGAGCGCTTCAGCTCGCTGATGTTGCTCTGGTGTTTGACCAGCTCCTCCGGAGGCTCCGTGTCCTGGGAGACCAGCCAATCAGGACACAGGGAATTGAGGAGGGCGGGGCGCAGCCGGAAGGTATTGGCAATGCGCTGTGTGTTGGATGGTAGATGCCACAACCAATAAAACTAAAAAGTAATAACTTATCCAAGCGCTGTTTGTACCTGATAGCTTACAGTAATCAGTACATAAATGCTTCCAAGTGCATTGAAGTCTAGTTGACTCAAATGAAAACGCAAGGCTTCATGCATAGCTTCATGAGTTTAGTACAACACTCCCACTTCTCGTTAAGATTCAAAGATTCTTCAGATCTTCATGGCCTTTTGTTATTGGATTATTTCACACTATTTTCACAACTGTAAAGGTTTCAGCCACTCAGGACAGAGTCACTTTGACACAGTAAATAGTCCTCGAAGGAACTGATAATTGCACACATTAGTAATTAAATTGTGTCACCTCTTTGACTCGGCAAGAATATACTAGTTGCAACCATTTCTGGTGATTTCCAGTTAGGGGATCTTCACACCGAAGTCCCAGCATGCATACAGTAGTTGCATCATGCATTAGAGATCTTTGTACCAACCTCTAACATCAGATTACTATGCTTGATAAAAACGTTCTCCCCTTTTACTCGTCTTATGAAACTATACTGGAAAGACAAGGGGAGAGAAGAGATTCAGAAGGAAACATTTGAGCCGTTTCATAGTCAAACCATTTACTATAGGCTCTATCTGGAGGAAGAGAGGGAGTTTTGTTCTCTGCGCGGGATGAAATGATTGGTCGGAATCAATTTGTTGAGTCTGAAAGGAGAGTTACCACATCCTGACGGCTCACCGCTCAACCAGACAGAAGAAACCGGCCGCATCTGTGATTCCTCTCACGCAACACAAATGTGGAGTGTCGCACGGATTTGCGCCGCACCGATCGAAAAACAAAACAAAACAGAAACGCACAAACTGAACGGTACGTTTGTAGCGCTGGTGCGCCGGTTTGAGAGGTGAACTCAGAAGTCTAAAGGTGTTCTGTGGTGACGGTATGTGATGGCAGCAGTGGCAGTGAGCAGGCATAGCGGAGGTAGACGGCGTAGCATGATCCCTGGGTACTGTACTAGCGCCTCGGGGCATGAGGTGACTGTACTCAGAGATCCGGACAGAGAATACCTGAGTCCTCATTTCAGAGTCTTCCTCAATCTCCGACTGACAGCAGGGAGAGAGGGGAGGGAGGGAGGGAGGGTGACAAACGAGTACAAGGAAAAGGGGATGACGATTAGACGGAGAGGGAGATAGGTACGAGAAGAGAGGGAGGAGGGAAGGAGGAGAGAACAGTTCACAGAGTGAGAAAGAGAGACCGGTACAGTACATTACACAATCAGGAAACTGAGAAAGTTATCTATTCATGCTAAAAGCATGCACTCTTCCAACATTTAAAAACATGCACCCTGTCCCAAAGACCTCCACCTTGTGGAACGACAAAAAGAATTGCAAGAGGCAGCATCAGCTTGTCTCTCTCTCTCTCTCCCCCTCAAAATATAAGTCTCCATAGAGGTCATGCTTCAAGACTCCGGAGATCTCCTACAAACCTCTGTGGCGGTCGTCTCCTCGTCGAAGTTAAAGTCAGTTTGCTCACTGTCCGTCTATTTCGTTCGACAGATTGAGCGGCGTTCCGATTGGCAAGCAGGAAACGAAAGAGAACCCATCTCGTCATACACTTGGATACACAACAGCCCTCAACAGTGACTCTTCACTATCACAAATGGAGTGGATGGGAGTGAAGAGTACAGTGGGTCGTTTCAGAAGCACCCGACCAAAATGGAGTCAGTCACACAGACAAGGCAAAGAAGACGAAAAGGCAAAAGAAGATCCAAGCAAGCATAAATTTGCAAAACAGACTCAGAGGAAGTTTGAACCTTAAGGTTTTCAAGGCCGGCAAATATCACAGCAAGGCTGCATTCAAATCTGTTTAGATTTAGGTGTGGAAAACCTAAACTAGATTCTAGATCCTGTATTTACTGTTGCCCCCCCCGGTAGCAGATGCTAAGAGATTGTGTTTGTGATCTTTCCCTTTGTTTTTGCTGGTCAAACTGCAACCTGACTTTGAGACCCCCCCCCCACCCACCCCCCCTCGCCATCCATGTGCAAGATGAGACTACGGAAGCGCCGGATGTCGGGTCCTAGTCTCTCTGCATTGGTGTAACTCGATCTCTTGGGATTTCATCAATCATGTACCGGGCACAACTCCCTGGGCTGGAAATAAAACAGCCTTGCTTCGAATCGCGACTTGGCAATCGTAAGACGCGGATCCTTTTTCCTTTTTCAGCTAGAAGCGCCGGGGGGTCGGGCGCCGCTGAAATGTAAAATGTCTGATTTGCATGTGGTCCTGCCCGAGGCAGAGCGCAATGCAGCGAGACGAGTGAGCGAGCGAGTGTGTGTGGAGCTTCTCTCCGTGCGGCTGCAGTCACAGTGTAGTGGAGGTGATGATGAAGCTGAGATGGGTCAGGCACAAAGATGTGTTGTAGAAATGACGCTGCGCGTTCTCTCATAGCCTATGACTGTTTGCTGTAATGGTTCGAACGTGCATCGGCGTTGGAGTTCGTGACTGCTTTTTAGGGCTGTGCAATAAAATTGATACGGCAATACATCGCAATATTTTTTTCCATGATACTGTATCGATTTTTACGCGATACAGTATCAATACAGTTGAAAAATATATAAAAAATAAATAAAGTTTTTTTTACAAAAGGAAAATATACAGAACAAGATAGGGAATAAATATAGATACAAGGCTATAATTAAATCATAGACATATTATTCATGGTTTAAATGGATTTAAAATGTCCTACATTCCCTCCACCCTCAGGATCACCTCTAGGGAGCGGGGGATGGGAGTTGTATTTTCAGCTGTATTTTAAAATATTCAGTAAATTATGTTGAGCATCGCAATGTATCGCAATATGCATCATATCGTATCGCAAACTATCATGATATATATCGTATCGTAAACTATCATGATATATATCGTATCGTGACCCATGTATCGTGAGGTCCTTGCCAATACCCAGCCCTACCGCTTTGATGTGATCGATTCGCTCTTCGTCCGTACAAATTTGTGTCTAACCCTCCCGACACGATGGAACGAAGATACCACAACACAGTGGACATGGTACATAGAGCCTAGTCTGCCGGGCAGAGAGGAAATGGCGGGACTTGCATGAGACTCTCGTAATGCCGCGGTGGTGATGATGATGTCATCTACGGATGAGCGAGTGACAGAGATGAGAGTCTCAGTCCTGAGAGTCGGAGCACTGAGACGTTAGCACCGCCGGGTCCGGACCGGAACAGGGCCGGATCAGACCACCACTAGCTGGTTTACTATAGCGCTGGCCCGGGTTAACAGAGAACACACACACACACACACACACACACACACAGACACACCTCCTCTTCCTCTGAACTGTCATGGTCATGGAGGCCCTGGGCTATGGAGGCGGTCAGGGAGGCGGCCTTGGGCTCCAGGTAGCAGAGACACAGCGCCAGGGGGAAGGAAAGGGTGAGGGCGTAGGGCACGGAGAAGGAGGTGGAGAGCAGGAAGAAGAAGATGAACAGGAAGCAGGGGATGAGCGAGGGCGACCTGATGGGCATGAAGTGCTGGACGCTCTCGGGGAGGAAGCGCAGCTCCGTCAGGTCGGGGAAGCTGATGTAGCCGTCGTCGTCCAGGAAAGACGACAGGTCGGGCAGGTGCAGGGAGATGGAGAAGAGCGTGCCGCCGCCGGCCCCGCCCTTCCCCGGCCCCAGCCGCTGCCGGCGGGCCGAGAGCAGCAGGGCTCTCTCCTCCAGCAGGGCGGTGCAGCGGTCGGCCCGCGCCTGCCTCCGCCGGGGCCCGTCGCCCCTCCTGGCCGGGCTGACCGACGAGGCGCGCCGGCGCGGCGCCTCCCTGCGCCGCCGCCGCACTTTGGTGGACGACACGGGGGAGGAGGGGAGGGAGAGCTCCGAGCGGAGCGGGTCGGACGAGTACGGACACGGGGAGTGCTGGGGGGGGTGGGGGTGGGGAGGAGGGGTTAATGCGTAGGATGGCGTATGATGGAGGGAGGGGGGTGGCGAAAACGCATGAGCGCACGAGAATATGATGCGAGGGTCAAAGGAAGGACAAAGAAAGAAAAGCAAATTAGTTAAGCGTACACGAGACAAGAAGCACTGGGGGTCTCGTCCGATGCAGCGGGCGAGCTGGGAGCACCTGCGGCATCTTCAGAGACGTCGGATACTAAAGCGTTCAGTAAATCAGGCTCAAAACAGGTTGAATCAATCAGGCTGAAAATAGGCGGCGGAAACCCAGGCAAGGCCTCTAGCTTAGCGTTCTCCACGGAGAAGAAATACCCGTCATGACAGAAATACCCGTCATGACAGACAGTTTTAAGCCCGCGGGCCTCGAGCGGAAGTCACATAAAACAGTTACTGTGAGATAGTGTTTACTGTCCACCAAGCCTGTCACTGTTGAGGACCAACAGCCATCGTTAAAGGTTTGAAGTTTTTCCAGGTCAGAGACTCAACCGTTGTCACTACAGAGTTCATCACGTGATGAGAGCGAGAGGCTTGACCGTTATCAATAAAGAGTTCATCACCTGATGAAAGAGAGAGAGACAGACGCCGTTACCTTGGTTTCCTGTCTGAGCGGGGTGGCGGGGGCTGGCTCGGCCGTCGCCGCGGCGTCGGTCTGAGCCTCTTCCTGCTCCGCCTTCTCCTCCTCCACCTTCTTCTCCGGCGTCACCGTGGTGATGAGGTCGCCCTTGGCCATGGCCTTGGCGGGGCCATCGGTGGACGAGTCCTTCATGAGCGTGTCGTGGTTCTCTGTGATGGGGGCTGGGGGGGAGGGGGGGGACACAGGACAGGACGGTCACGGAGGGACACCAGTCCAGACAGGGACAGTGAGGTCATCGTGAGCTCACAAGGTGGGACAGATTCAAACCGAGTCAAATGGAGTTGGAATCAAATCAATTTCTTTTCTTTCCCTCATACTGAGGGAAAATGGACCTATTTTCTCCTTTGTGCTCTCAAAGTGGCCTTTTAGTCCATTTTCCTCTGGTTAAAGTGCCCAGTCATCATGATCCTATTGTACTCTGTGGTTGGTTGGCCAGCTTTCAGATAAAAGAAGAAAAAAGATCCCAATTCTCTTCTCCAAAAGACATTTATGTAATTGTGTACGAGGACAATGAGTTAATTTGCATTTATAAGTGGAGGCTGACAAAATCTAGCCCAATTCCTCCTCACAAAAAGTCAAAGTGAGGTCATCATGTATTGAAAGGAAGTCTTACTGCACAATTGCCTAAATCCGCATTAAGATACTGTAGTTGTCACAAATATTGATAGTCAAGAGCAGATGCTAGTTTTTCTCCTTCTCAACATAAAACTTTCCATAAGATTTGACATGTTGAATCTTAAAAAACGTTAAAGCAATACATAGCGTTTTCTCAGGTTCTCAGAACTGCGCCCCCACAGGCTCTGCGAGTAAGTGCACTGTCGTACTGTCGTAACGTTATCAGATTGTCTTTTTCTTTTTCTGGCTTCCTCCGTGATGTTTCGCTTCGGTTTTCTCACCTCCGCCATGATATCATTGAGCTAAAAAATGCATGATATCCATAGATGCCGGAATAGTTAACTACTACTGTGTTGTTTAAGCACAACGTTGCGCATTTGCACTTCGACTGAATGCTGCGTCCCGGGGGCGCGAGTTTTAAAAGGTGATAAATGTCAATGTATTATCTTTCTGAGTAGACTGTTTACTTGTAGTAAATCTAATTGGAGCATTAGCACCAGACATGTTTGTAAAGGTCCAAATATCGCAATGTATTGCTTTAAAGGACCATGTGAGCGCTGGACTGTGGGTAGGTGGTACAGTACTTGGGTAAACACGCTGAATAATGCCCAACAGGGGATGACAGAGATTAAAGCCATTAGCACTGCTCCGGGGAGACTAAACACAAGTGATTGATGTGGTTCACTCAAGGTCGAGATTGTCCACAGTCAGCGATCTGGCGCCACTTAACCCCCGCCTGGAAACGACCATTAACCTTACGATGACCAACATCCAAACCTGACACTTCACCAGTGTCCCGACTACTAAAACCCCTTTCACGCCTCGAAAAACGAACATGACTGGGCAGGCTGATCTGGGATGACACATTTCCACACGCGACGACAACGAGCGCATAATCGAGCCAGAGCAGCGCCGGACGCCCCGGCCTACGATGGCGAAAGCCGTCCCTGGAGGGGCCGACATCCGCACCCACGCCGGCGCCGGACCGGACCCCCGCGCGTTTACCTCCATCCAGGCTCCGGGACATGGTGTAGCGCTTGCTGGAGGAGCGCTCGAACAGGGGGGCGGGCCGGATGATCTGGGAGCTGGCCCTGCGGGTCTGCGCCTGGGTTCTCCCACTGTAGCGGAACTTAGAACCCAGGCCCAGGAACTTCTTAGGAGGGGCCTCCGGAGACACCAACCTGTTGGGGGTTGGGGGGGGGGGGACAAGACATGCTTATAAACCCACCATAACATCTGGAGATGGTGGTACTAATAGTAATATACTGTATACTGTACATCGGTACTATATTGTATACAAGTACTATATACTGTACACTATATAGCCATTATACTGTATCTATACTCATAAAGAACATGACATCTAATCATGTGTAGCAATTTCCCGTTCTGTGTCTGGTGGCCGAGTAAAAGCGGACGAGGGCCGCGTACGGAGGGCGTACCTGAAGAACGTGTGGTGCACCGGGGGGGGGGGGCGTACCTGAAGAACGTGTGGTGCACCGGGGGGGGGGGCGTACCTGAAGAACGTGTGGTGCTCCACACACACCTTCCACAGTCTCTTGGCGGCGCGGTGATTGGGCAGCTTGAAACCAATCGTGCTCTCGAACTGCTCAAACTGCAACACAACAACGTGACGTGTGAATCCCGTGGCGTGTTCCGTCTGCGCTCCCCGAACTGAGAGGACGGGTCAGACAGGACGGGTCAGACAGGACGGGTCAGACAGGACGGGTCAGACGGAACGGGTCAGACAGGACGGGTCAGACGGGACGGGTCAGACGGGACGGGTCAGACGGGACGGGCCAGACGGAACGGGCCAGACGGGACGGGTCAGACAGGACGGGTCAGACAGGACGGGTCTTTACCTCGCCGGGGCGGATCTTGATGTAGAAGTTGTTCCTCTTGTAGGAGATCTTGAGGACCTTGGGCCAGGCGAACCTGTTGATGCGCAGCCGGTCTCTGTAGATCAGCAGGCCGCTGGCACACACCCCCAGCATGATCTCCACGCCCTCGGAGTCCTGGACCACACACACACACACACACGCACGCACACACACACGCACGCGCACACACACACACACACACACGCACCACACACGCACACACACACGCACACACACACACGCACACGCGCGCACACACACACACGCACACACGCACACACACACACGCACGCACGCACGCACGCACACACACACGCACACACACAAACACGCACACGCACACACACAAAACACAAAACACACACACGCACACACAAACACACGCACACACACAAAACACACACACAAACGCCCACATAAATACCGATTAATACTGCTCAGTGGAACACACAGCGTGAACGTCTACTGATCAAATCACCCGAGGGGGCGACACTCAGCCCACTGCCAACCCCCCCCCAATAACCCCGACATACAGTCCATTCAAATACCTACAGCATTCTATACATGACAGCATGGCTGGAAAGCAGGCAGGTGAAGAATGGAATCAGGCGCCTGTTTTCCTAGTCTACATGAACCAATCACAACGTGAGCAGAGCAAAACAAAAAAAACACAGCAACACAGTGTCTCTGCGAGAGTTGGGAGTGGCCAATGAAACGGCGGTGGGGTGGGGGGGGTGTGGCTCCTCTCCAGGAACCGGCGGCTACGATGACACTACAAACGGGGGGGATGGGAGCGTGCAACGGGACACGCTACGACATCTCGATCATGCGCAGGGACACACACACACACACACACACACACACACACACTACGTAACGGGAAGTTATGTGCGCTGGACGCATCGTCTTACCTCGCCCTTACCCGGAGCCAAGCACTCAATGTGGCTTCCTACCAACTAGGCCGTTCAACAAGAGGGGAAAGAAGACAAGAGGTATGCTGATCTGTCTCGGCCAATCAAATGGGACGACTGACGTCAAAATCTTGAGTCCTAGAGAAGCGTATCCGTGTCTTTGTCAAGGCAGCACCTCGACGTTCCCCCCAATAGCCTCAATCGTCCACGGCTCGCAACGGGCCGTGATTCGCCGCGCTAATCCCCGCCGTTCTAGTGACGCGTTTGATCTCGTCCGGCGGGGCTTAGGGAGGTGACGGCGTCGTTTCAGGCAGGCAGGGGACACGGAGACCGTCTGTGACACAGAGGCCCCCGGGGCAGTGGCGTGTTAAGCGTGATGTCGCCGTCGGCGGCGAGCGGTGATGTTTCCAAGACAAGCGTCGCGGCCGCCTCGGGGTGAAATGGGGTTAGCGTTGCCTGAGTACGAAACGCATCCAACGTCTGGCCGTACCATGGGTGCGGCTTCAGACGCGACGCCAAAGCGTGGTGCTTACCTTGGCGTGGTGGAGGTCCACTCCGTACATGGACAGCTTCTTGGCGTTCTCCAGGAAGTGCATCTCCGCGTCGGCCGGCGTCATCCCTCTGGGGGGGGGGCGAGAAGCAGACGACAAACACGCGGGCGTCAGACACAGAATGGCCCCACCTTGCGCATGGCTCGGGAGGAGTAAGGGGGAGGAGGGGGGGGGGGGGGGCGTAGGCGGGGGCTCCGAGGACTGACTTGTAGTTCCTGTGCAGGTCCATGACCTTCTCCTCCAGCTCCTTGGTCTGGTTGGGGGCGAAGCGCAGCTCGCTGATGTAGTCGCTGCCCAGCTCGTCGGGGTCGTGGTCGCCCAGCTCCGACTGGGCCGTGTAGGAGCCCAGCACCGTGTGGGTGGCGAACGAGCAGGGCAGCCGGCCGGACACCACATCGTCCCTCAGCTGGAGGCACAGGTAGTACCTGGGGGGGAAGGGGGAGAGAGACACAGAGAGAGAGACAAGAGAGAGAGACAAGAGAGATATATAGGAGGAGGGAGGGAGGGAGATATGTAGGAGGGAATGAGAGAGAGAGAGAGAGAGAGAGAGAGATAGGAGAGAGAGATAGAAGGAAAGAGAGAGGGGTAGGGATAGAGACAGAGAGATATATAGGAGGACGGAGGGAGGGAGAGAGATATGTAGGAGGGAATGAGAGAGAGACATATAAGGAGGGAGGGAGAGAGAGGGGCAGATATGGAGACAGAGAGATATATAGGAGGAGGGAGGGGGAAGTGTACAGTAGAGCGAGAGAGAGAGAGAAAGAGAGGTCAGGTGAGTTGAGAGAGATGGAGAGAGAGACATAGAAGGAGAGAGAGGGGCAGAGATAGAGACAGAGAGATATATAGGAGGAGGGAGGGGGAAGGGTAGAGAGAGAGGGAGAGAGAGAGAGAAAGAGAGGGGAGGTGAGTTGAGAGAGAGATGGAGAGAGAGACAGAAGGAGAGAGAGAGAGAGGGGCAGAGAGAAAGAGAGGTGAGGTGAGTTGAGAGAGAGATGGAGAGAGAGACAGAAGGAGAGAGAGAGAGAGGGGCAGAGATAGAGATCGAGATATATAGGAGGGAGGGGGAATGGTAGAGAGAGAGAGAGAGTGAGAGAGTGAGAGGTGAGTTGAGAGAGAGATGGAGAGAGAGAGAGACAGAAGGAGAGAGAGAGATAGGGGCAGAGATAGAGATATATAGGAGGAGGGAGGGGGAAGGGTAGAGAGAGAGGGAGAAAGAGAGGTGAGGTGAGTTGAGAGAGAGATGGAGAGAGAGAGACAGAAGGAGAGAGAGAGAGAGGGGCAGAGAGAGAGAAAGAGATATATAGGAGGAGGGAGGGGGAAGGGTAGAGAGAGTGAGAGATTGAGAGAGAGAGAGAGGTGAGTTGAGAGAGAGATGGAGAGCGCGGTGGTTTGAACAGCTCGGTCACGTCAGAGATCTCAGCATCCTGTGGCTCTGAAGTGACCGCCATTTGCTTTTTCATGTCCTGGTGGAACGCATCATTAAAATCGTCAGAGGATAGAGGTGTCTGTGTAAGTGGAGCATGGATGTATTAGGAGTGGAGTGACAGAGAGAGTCTCAGTCAACCCATTTAGCTGTTCTAAATGTGTCGGTCAGGCTCACCTGGTGATGTCCTCAGACAGTTGGGCCGGGTCTGGGGGGTAGAACTTCACGTTGAAGGAAAAGTTCCACGGGCCGGCTGGAACACAACGATGCGGTTCATTAAAGGAGTAGTAAAGGGAAAATGCATGTTTAGCCCTGTTTTAAGGTTACTTATGATCATATACAATGGTTCAGATCAAAACGTTGACAAGACTAGCACTTTTGAGAAAGTCTGATAATTGATCTACCACCGTTTTGGTCATACAATGGATGTGGATGGGCACCGTGAAAAATCATTAAAAAAACATGTTAAACTCTCAATTTCAAAGACAAGAAACTCACCGAGGTGTTAGTTGGCGTTCTGACATATAATTCGCCATAAAGTAAGATTCTAGTTCATCTGGAAAGGCTTTTTTAAATATTTAGCATAGAACTATTTAGTCGCAGCACATACATGTGTAAACTTCCGCAAACTAGGTAGCCTAACAATAGCGACCCTAAGTATTTCTGCTTCCTGAATCCCCTCTGCGGATTGATCTACACATCTACAACGGTCGCTTCAATACAAGTCAATTTCATAAAATGATCAATAAAACCCTACAGGATTCATACTTTGCGGCAAATTTGATGTCAGAACACCAACGGACACCAATTACCCCCTCAGTGAGCTTCTTGTCTTTGAAATCGAGAGTTTAACTTGTTTTTGAAAGATTTTTCAAGGTGCCCACCCACGTCCATTGTATGACCAAAACGGTGGTAGAGCAATTATCAGACTTTCTCAAAAGTGCTAGTTTTGTCAACGTTTTGATCTGAACCATCCTATATGATCATAAGTAACCTTAAAACAAAACTAAACTAAACATGCATTTTCCCTTTACTACTCCTTTAAAACAGAACTCTTCCAAATGGACAAACACGCTAGACTCTTGTTTGTTCACTCACTCCTAATCTGCTTCTTCAGCTCCTTGGCAGGGTCCAACCAGTTCTGAGAAAAGCAGAGGTCAACTGTCACTATTTAAACAGGAATTCATCAGGCAGATTAAAATGGCATCATTCGAAAAAGTAGAAACGCTCTAACCACTGGATACAGCACATAACCTCGACGGACATGAGATCACGCCTACCTTCTGGTTCTCCACATCTCTGTACGTGATGCCAAAGTAGTCCTTCTCCAGCAGGTTGAGATGGTCACACACCTTGTCAAACAGCAGCTGGGCCTTGGTTCGCTTCTGGACCCCCCACAACACAAAAACAAACGAGAACGTTACTGGCTGCAGCCCCCGCCTTTTGATTTGGGTCTCCACATCTGTTAGGGAATAGTTACAGCATAGTTATGGTAAATGGAAATGGTAAATGGACTGCACTTATATAGCGCTTTTATCCAAAGCGCTTTCAATCAATCAATCAATCAATCAATCAATCAATCAAAGCTTTATTTGTATAGCGCATTTCATACCCAGAGGCAACACAATGTGCTTTACAGAGAACAAGGGAGGTGGGCAGACGACCCACTCTCTACATATTCCAGAGGGAAGCAAAAAAACAGTAATCACCCGGGGCTTTACAATGAAGGCCTCTCATTCACCCATTCACACACACATTCACACACCAATGGCGGCAGCTGCCATGTAAGGTGCTAGCCTGTTCATTGGGAGCAATTTGGGGTTCAGTGTCTTGACCAAGGACACTTCGACATATGGACAGGAAGCGGGATTCGAACCGCCGACCCTACGATCATTGGACGACCCGCTCTACCACTGAGCCACAGCATGCATGGTCACTGATTAGTGCAAGTCAAAAGGTTATACAGCCACCAATGGCACATCCCAGCGTCCTCAACGACTACAGGCCAGTGGCACTGACGTCTCATGTCATGAAGGTATTCGAGAGGCTGTTCCTTCAGCGATTGAAGCCCATGTGGAGGGACTTCCTGGACCCCCTGCAGTTTGTGTACCAAGGCCCGAATCAGCGTGGACCACGCCATCATCTACCTGCTCCACAGAGCCTATTCACACCTGGAGAGACCAGGAAGTTCAGTGAGAGTCATGTTCTTTGACTTCTCCAGTGCTTTCAACACCATCCTCCCCCTTCCAGCTTGCGGAGAAGCTCCCAGCCATGCGGGTAGACCACGACTCGCTGCCCTGGATCACAGACTACCTCACTAGCAGGTCACAGTATGTCCGTCTGCAGCGCTGCCTGTCCGATGTTGTGATTAGCAACACAGTTGCCCCCCAAGGAACAATCCTATCTGCTTTCCTGTTCACCCTCTACACCGCCGACTTCAGCCACAACTCTGGAGCTCGCCACCTCCAGAGGTTCTCGGACTACTCCTCCATCGTGGGCTGCATCAAGGCAGACGATTAGGAGGAGTACAGGGACGTGGTCAGGAGATTTGCTGAATGATCTGAGGAGAACCAGCTCAACATCAGCAAGACCAAGGAACTGGTGGTGGACTTCAGAAGGAACAGGAGGCCTCCAACCCCCATCACTATCAAGGGGGAGGAAGTTGAGATGGTGGACTCATACAAGTTCCTAGGGGTGCACCTGAACAACAATTTTGATTTTTTGAATTTCCTCTACAGGAAAGGACAGAGCAGACTGTTCTTCCTCAGGAGGCTCAGGTCCTTTGACATGTGTAGCAGGCTGCTGAGGATGTTCTACCAGTCTGTGGTAGCAGCACACTGTTCTTTGCTGTCTCCTGCTGGGGAGGCAGCATTAAGTTGGGGGACTCAGACAAGCTGAACAAGCTGGTGAGGAGGCCTGGCTCCGTTGTGGGGCAACAACTGGACAGCCTGGAGTCTGGCGGAGAGGAGGATGAGGGACAAACAGACGTCTATCCTAGACAACCCCTCCCATCCCCTCTATGGCGAGCTGTGGCAGATGGGGAGCACTTTCAGCCACAGGCTCATCCCACCCAGGTGTAATACGGAGCGGTTCAGACACTCCTCTGTGCCAGCAGCCATCAGACTATACAACAGTGCCTGAGCGTTTCGTGTGTCATAGAGGTGTGTATGTATATATCTGTACATGTGTATTACTAGATATACCCAGACAGCCTGGATGGATGGATGGATTGATATATATATATATACTCCTTGACTTGTTTAGTTATATATATTCATACAGACTGTGTGGATGCAGATACATATACATCTTGTACATATATATCATGTACTCCTATACTTGTACATTTATATATATTTATACAGACTGAATGTATGCAGGTACATATCTCATTCTATCTATCCTAGACCACACAGTTACTGTACATACAGATATGGATGTATATAGTGCCTCATATCGCTCTTTTTATGTTGCTACCCACCCCCCTTATCTAGTATCTCTTCTTTTTGTTACTCTGTATCTAGTGATTCTCTCTTTCCAACCTTTCTATAACTGCTGAAACGCCTAATTTCCCACTAAGGGGTCAATAAAGTCCTATCTTATCTCATGTTTAATTGACTGTATGCAGTGTGTTACTGTCTTCCACCCTGTGTGCTGGGGGCTGTGGTGTGCTGAGCTGGCTGCCCAGCTGGTTAGTATTTTTAGGTTGGGGTAACCGTGTTCTCTCCTGCTCCTCCTCCCTCTAACTGCTACTTCCTCATACTGCTCCTCCCTCCTCCTGCTCCTCCTCCCTCATACTGCTCCTCCCTCCTCCTCCTCTCTCCTACTGCTCCTCCCTCCTACTGCTCCTCCCTCCTGCTCCTCCTCCCTCCTACTGCTCCTCCCTCCTCTCTCCTACTGCTCCTCCCTCCTACTGCTCCTCCCTCCAACTCCTCCTCCCTCCTCTCTCCTACTGCTCCTCCCTCCTACTGCTCCTCCCTCCAACTCCTCCTCCCTCCTCCTCCTCCTACATAATCCTCCTCCCTCCTACTCATCCTCCCTCATACTGCTCCTCCTCCTCCCTCAAGAGAACAATTCCCACAGAACCCCCCAGCTCCTCCAGTGAGCACACACACACACACACACACACACACACACACACACACACACACACACACACACACACACACACACAACACACACACACACGTTTCCTTAGGGACAGAGGAATTATCTCCACATATGGACCTTCTCCTAATTTCCCCTGAGTGTGATAGACATGAACAGACTCTCTCACACACACTCACACACACACACGCACGCACGCACGCACACGCACACATGCGCGCACACACACACACACCTGCAACCAGTCAGTTCACAAGGGTCAATCTGCCAGGCGTGTGTGTGTGATTCACAGGCCCGTGAAGACAGGGAGACAGATCGCCAGGCCGGGAGCAGTCTCTTCTGAACAATTAGCAGAGTCGTGTCACAATTGTGAGCGGCTTTAGATAAAAGTTCCTGCCAAATGACAGTATTCGATGTAAATGGAGTATAAAATGTACACGGGAGTCTAAAACACTCATCTAAACTGTGGGTACAACAGAAGCTATGGAGCTCTTTGTGAGGCAGACTGTGTAAACAGTTGAGATTGGAACACAGGATAACGGCTTTAATATTCATTTCCATTAGGCTAATATCCATTAAGCTTGGTGGTCGGGTCAAGACAAATCCAAAAATCATCTTTTTCACCATGCAGACCGTGAGATGGATTGGTCTGATGGTCAAAACTGATGAGCTGTTGCAGGCGCGGCAAATTAGATGCCCTTAAAGCTTGCCTGATCCAAAAAGCTGGTCTTAGGGTTCCCCGGGTCAGTTGAGTCCCCTCCACCCCTGGTGCTTGGAGCTAGAGGTGAGCTGATCCTGGATCTGTCTCGGGCCAGGGTGATCAGTCTGGAGGCTCTCACCTCCAACTACCACCCATGGCCAGGACAGGACCTATGCCCAAAGCGCATTGTGTTGCCTCTGTGTATGAAATGCGCTATACAAATAAAGTGTGATTTGATATGACTCAACACTGCCCCCTGCAGTACGCTACCGGCCCGCGGTTAAGCTAATGCTCATTTTGAAGCCAACAGACAGCGGAAAAAAGTGCAGCGTTCCTGCTATTTTCGGAAGGCCGGCTGCATCGGCCCAGCATGTCCAGCGCGCCGACCATCGCCGGTCTCGTGTCCTTAGAAGCCCCGCCTGGTCCGGCTGGGGGATCATGGTGACAAACCAAGTGTGACACTTATTACCTTCACACCCCCCCCCCACCCCCCCCCCACCACCACCACCAACCCGCCCGCCCCAAACATCACACAACTAATCCCCCAGCCAAATCCCTCGGGAGAAGAGGAATCCGGTTAGCGGGGATTCGGAGGGATTTGAATCACTGGAGTGTTCAATCTTCCCCTTGCACCGCTCTGACAACACAAACCGAAAGTTAAGCATCTCCCAAGGAACCTGGGATCCTGTTTAACTGAGCTTTCTTCAGATAAACAAAAAAACAAACAAACAAACAAAGTGTAAACACTGTTCAGCCTCTGCTCAGGACTTGGCCAATGCCAGTACTATTTCCCTCTACGCCCCCTGTTACCTCTGCGCGTGTGTGTGTGTGTGTGTGTGTGTGTGCGTGTGTGTGCGTGTTTGTGTGCGTGCATGCGTGTGTGTGTGCGTGCATGCGTGTGCGCGTGTGTGTGTGTCAGCCAGGCCTCCTGAGACTCACCTCCACAGTAAGGTTGTAGTCGGAGCCGTCCAGCAAGGTGATCTTACACTGCATGTTCTTCACCTTCTTCACGCCCCTCAGGGGAGACCTGGACAGACGGCTGGTGGATGACTGATGGGATGACTGGTCCTCCTCAAACTTCTTCTGCTCCTGGGGGGGGGGGGACCACAACATCTGTTACTCCACTTAACGCCTACTTACTCAGGACACATGCTTTCTAGTTCACTCCATAATTCAAACAGAAGGAGAGCGAGGTGGTTTCAGGACAGGAAGCCAGACTAGATCTACTGAGGCAGAATATTTCGACGTGCAAGAAGCCGACATATAGCGCACTGCTGTGGGCGACTACTGTCCTAATCAAAATATATATATACTTGGTAACAGAATCAGTCCCATGATCACCACAGTCAAGGACCACTTAGAGGAGCTAAAGGTTCGCCGCCATTTTGTCTTTTTGAGAAAATCCAATTGTCCACTTGACTGAAAACAGTACTGCTTCTGAGTGGCTCTGTGAGGAATAAGTGCTTTGGTTCCAGGGCATTTTGAATTAACTGCAATAAAATAGATTTGTTCTATTTTTTTCTTCCCGATTTCAATGTCAATGTCCCAGTACCGGCTAAACGGTATTAAGACTGGACTGTGTCTAAGTCTGAATGCTCAGTCTAAATGCTGAAGAGGTCTCAAAGGAAAACATTTGTCGGCATACAAGTCGTGCTCCTGATAGTTCTTCCCTCACCGTAGAGAGAAGCGTCCTCTATGTTCCTCAGCCTCTCTTTCGCCTCCACCCTCGCTCCACCCCGCCCCGAATGCCGATCACATCCTGCTCTAGCCCCCTCCCACCCTCAAACGAGCCGTTCCCATACTTCCATCTTCCCTGAACGCTCTGCTTCCCTGTTGAAGCTCAACGCTGACATATTTACAGAAGACAACAACAACAACGCGCCGTGTTGATGACGGGAACCGCAGAGAGAAACCGCGCGACTGCAGCTCTGCTCCCGGCACGCGAGCCAACGATCTGATCCGGCTGGGAGCTCCCCTTACACGCCCATCTGGGATCAGCTCGCCCCGAATAAGATCCCCAGCCCTTCTCGTCAGAGGCGCCTAAAAACCACACTGGCTCGCCGCGTCTCGCTGGATCGATCAGACCGTCCGTACGGCGCCCCGCTGAGACCGACCTTTAAAAACGAGCGCGCGGAAAAGAGGTCGCGACCCGGTCGTCTCGGTCACGACAGCCTGCGGTCCGCGCTCCCCCCCTTCGCAGACACCCCAATTTCACCTTTGAGCGCCCGTCTCGTTTTTTTAAAGCACCCCCGTGGCCCTCTCCTGCCACGGCGGTGGCGCCGCTCTCCGGAATGCGCCCCGGGAGAGGGCGGCGAGGCTCACCTGCTCTTTCTTGGCGGGCGTGCTGTGACCGGCGGCGGCGGGGAGCAGCTCTGTCCCGGCCTGGGGCGAGGATGTTGCGGCCGGCGGTACCTGGCAAGGCTGTCCACTCGTCCCCGTCCCCTTCTCCTGCTGCTCGGGCTCCGCGTCGGCCCCTGGTTCGGTCGTCATGGCAGATCACACTGGAACGGAGGAGGAGGAGGAGGGAATTAGACGAGTCATCCAAACTCATTCAGAGTTGCGCTTAATTCACAGGCATTTGTAATGCCGCCAAGACCTCAACGGCGCTCCGACCTGCCAGGGACAGTGACGAGCGGAATGCATGGCATTCTGGCGGAAACATAAATAACTTGTCTTTCTTTTTCCATACAGTCTCGTTCTAATCTCGGGGTTATCAAAAGTTCATGTCAGGACAACGTCTGTAAACCACTGTGCATTTCCTGTCTCTTCAAAGTATTTGCAAAGGTTTAACAAACCTATAAATCAAAGCAGGAGCCGTGTCCACTTCAAACAGACCGTTTTCCCAGTGAACTTTACAGCAGTAAAAGACCCTTCAAATGAGAGATCTTGGTAATGAACAGAAGCATATAATTGCCTATTTGCCAAACATGAGAGGAAAGATATCTCCTGAGCCTGTCAGGACATCGTGGGGATCTGGGGTTTGGGGAGAGGGAGCTGGCCTGAGGGCCTCTCTGGAGGGTCGGGGTTTTGTAGTATGGATGCCGTTCATTCTAGCCTTGGCCTCGCTCTCACAGGAGCTTATTTATAGGGCTCTGTTGACTCTGGGAGTGACGGGTTCAGGGGAGGATCTCCAGCCAGGGTAGAGACGACAGCTTCCAGGATCTCACAGGGACTACCTCGGGAGCCAGACAAAATATTAGGAATACCCAGCTGAAATACACACTACTGGGGAATAGGCGTTTGGTTCGATGTTGCCGTAATATACAATGACTGGGATGTAGAGTGGGTTCACTTCCTCTAGACATGTAAAAGGGACCAGCAATGATGGAGTCTGTGTTTGCGCACAATGACCGTTTTACTCTATTGGAGAGTGTTGGCTGTGTTCTGTGCGTGACTGTTAAAAATAGGATTAACACGAACAAATTAAATCATGCTTTCCCAAGTAACAAAGCCCACTTAGAACAGAGAATGTTATTTGTTTTAAAGGGATTAGGAGGATGTTGATTTCATTCTGTGGCAGATCTGGATGTATTTGTAGATCTGAAATGAGACAATTGAGAGCCATGAGTGACTTATCCCCGTTTGCTATGCTGGCGTTGGAGGAAGTCAAGAACATGTGTTTGAGAATGGGCTGGGCTGGGCTAGTAACATGTGTTTGAGGCTAGGCTGGGCTGGGCTGGGCTAGTAACATGTGTTTGAGGCTAGGCTGGGCTGGGCTAGTAACATGTGTTTGAGGCTAGGCTGGGCTGGGCTAGTAACATGTGTTTGAGGCTAGGCTGGGCTGGGCTAGTAACATGTGTTTGAGGCTAGGCTGGGCTGGGCTGGGCTAGTAACATGTGTTTGAGGCTAGGCTGGGCTGGGCTGGGCTAGTAACATGTGTTTGAGGCTAGGCTGGGCTAGTAACATGTGTTTGAGGCTAGGCTGGGCTGGGCTGGGCTAGTAACATGTGTTTGAGGCTAGGCTGGGCTGGGCTAGTAACATGTGTTTGAGGCTGGGCTGGGCTAGTAACATGTGTTTGAGGCTAGGCTGGGCTGGGCTGGGCTAGTAACATGTGTTTGAGGCTAGGCTGGGCTGGGCTAGGCTAGTAACATGTGTTTGAGGCTAGGCTGGGCTGGGCTAGTAACATGTGTTTGAGGCTAGGCTGGGCTGGGCTAGTAACATGTGTTTGAGGCTGGGCTGGGCTAGTAACATGTGTTTGAGGCTGGGCTGGGCTGGGCTAGTAACTGGATGTACTTATTAAAGAAGGAAAGGGGACCAAGCCATTCTTCAAGTTACTTTAACATGCCTTTATTTAGACGGGTATGTTCATTTAAGATTAAAAACTCAGCATAAAAGCCCTCGCCAGGGAGTGCACTAATTTAACTTCAGATTGTAAAAGTCAGAATCCTCAGACCCCATAAATGGCCGTATAGATTACAAAGTGTGGATCGAAAATTGACTGAGGAGTCTTTTAGGTCGAAAGGTTCCTACGAAAGACACAGGTTACGTTTCTAATTCCGAACACTGTTCCCGCAAAAAAACACTTTTCCAGGGATTAGGGGACAAAGCAGTCCTATTGCAGACGTTTCACATCTCACAGCCATGAAGAAGTTAACCCTGCTGAAAAGACTCTGTGAGGCTGAAAAATTATAAGCCACCTGGGGGAAATTCAAGCATAAATCCCGGCCAATTCTTTCCGTCTCTCCACTGAATCACACAACCATAGCATGTAGGTCAGAGTCTGCTGCAGGGCGGGAGACCAGAGGCGGAGCGACGCATCGTAACCAACCGCTGCTTTTCTTCACTGGCCGTGGCGGTGGGGGGCTAACAGGAACATCTTGGCACCATTGACATGGAACAAGAATACGCTGCGGTTGGCACCGACACTCGTCAACGGACGGACACAGTCACTCTTCACAGTCACACACAACGGCCCACAGTGGCCCACTGTGCTGCCGAAGCTACGGCGAGGCACAGAGATGATCCGTTCTAAACGCCGTCTTATGTACCGTGAGGACACCGGACTAAACAAACAAGTTTGGCTCTGTTGAATATATTCTACTCTATTCAGACAGGAAAACGGCAGATGGGTCATTCTGATGTCCGTAGGATCCAATTATAGTATCCAAGGGACTCCCGTTTCACTGAAAGCCCTCTCTGAAAATGGCTTCTACCCTAATTGATACCTTTCTGACAGCCTGGCGTTCCTCCCAGACGTGACGCAGCCTAATAAGCGGAGAGGACTGACCTTTGACATGGGAGCGGTCTACGTACTGTACCATCTGTACGTGTCTTCATACAGACAGACAGTCTCTAAGCTCATTGTGTTAATGAGCTCTCGTATGCCATTGTTACAGTATATATTCTTACACAATCCACTGTCTGCAATAACCTACGCAAGAGGAACACGTTAAACATGACGTATGAAACAAAACGTGGTTAAAAAGGAAAACCGTTCTACAGTTCAGAGATGAGGAGACATAATCCAGGGCCTTGGGCTACAGAATGGTCGCCTTGATGTGATAAAGGATAATGTCTCAGTACGGTCGATCTACATACGAATGTAGCAAAATTACACATCATACATCAGGCGACTGCTCAACTGAGCTCTTTCTGACATCAACCCCCCCATCACCTGAACAGTAGACTGATGCTTAGAGGCCCATATTTGATTTGTAATGCACACTGTCACACCAGGGCCTACAGAGAGAGAGGGGGGGGGGGGGGTGGGGGTCAATTAGTTACCATCTGTGCTGAGTGCCATTCTCCAGAATGTGCCACAGCTGGCCCTGCCCCCCCCCCCCTGCCTCCTCTACTCCCTCTCAGCCCCTCCCCCTCAGGTCCAGTGGCTTAGGGGTGTTACACGGTCACACAGAGGTGACTGAGTGAGAGGCCCCTTCTGTCATGTCCGGACCCATCCCCAGTCCATCTGAGGACCCCTCTCCATGGCTGCGGGGCGAACAGCTGTCACATACGGGATGTGCGGTAACAGGATACGTTGCGGCTAGCTGGCCTGGGCCTTCTGTAGCTGGAGACACCTCCGAAGGGAAGGGAGAGAGAGACAGGCTCTCTCCCTGGGTCCAGTGTCCCACTATGACGACCGTTGAGATACGGCAGCTGTGGAACTAGCAGACGACCAAAAGTCCGCCCACACTAATCATATTATGGTAAGGTGAGCTCATTGAAAAAGGACTTACGAGTCCACATTCTTGACATTATCGTCATTCACTAGCCAGCATACTAGTAAGGTCCATAGTCCATCCAGTCTGTCATAATCTCAACTGGATTGTCTTGACTGATAGCAGATAACTGCTTTGTGCTGTGGCCTTATGGCCTCCAGCATGCAAAAGACGTCCGGAACGATTTGTACCATTAGGAGCATTTTTGGTCCATTATGTGTGATGGAGAACCAGCGACAGCGCAGGGCGACAGGTAATGTTTTCGGTGGCGTGTGGGTGTGTTTGTTCGTTTGTCTGTAAGCAGGATTACGCAAAAACTACTAGACCCATCTTCACAAAACTGGGTGGAAGGGTGTAGCATGGTCCAACTTAGAACCCATTAAATTTTGGAGTGGATCCGAAGCACGGGGCGGTCCACAGGCCGCCCAAACACAGCCAGGCCAGCCATTCAAGGAAGGTCACAGAGACAAGCGGTTTTGACTTGCTCTGTGCTCTCTGAGCACCGTTTCTAGTTGTGACATGAACAGTGTCACTGTAAAAACTAACCTCAAACAAGGCAATCCCTAAGCGCTAATGTCTGCTAAGGTCTGTTTATGTGGCGGGCGGCTGAGACGTGGACTTAACAGCACGCAGATGGTTTAAACCGTCTTATAGGCTTAGCTATGGCTAATCACCAATCAGCTGTGACCCAGTAATGTCTACAGCACATTACCTGCCACCTCCAACTTAGTCTGAAAGCCAAGCATCTGTGTTATCTTTCAAGCCTATTGATAAGTAGACCTACGGCACATAGTTGACAGCTGGCTACAGATATGAGATGCAAGGTGTGACCCAAAATGTATTCAGACAATTTAAAGAACGTCTGATAAGTAGGCAATAGATGGTAGTCTACTTCAGACGGCCCCGGTCCCGTACTGTATAAGGCTATAACATCCCACACACCATCGCTTTTACATTGTTCTTGCCAAGTCAGACACGGATGAACCGGCCAGCGGTGAGGAGGATACAGAGCAAATTAAATTCTCCTAACCACGCCCACCGCATTGCAGATCAAAAACACTAAAACATCTGGATAATAGGCCTAACGTTACATCAAACACTTTATGTTCGAATATCGGCAACATGTTTATTTTGCTCAAGTGAAGCAGAGCGATTCAATCTGTTGCTGAAGCTGAAGCATATTGATCCGTTTCATCTCTCGAGCTCAAAGCTACATTTTGCTTTCAGGAACAGCCAGAAAACACGGTAGTTTGGGACGCGGTTTGGTGCGATGCAGATTAAAAACAAGCTTCGCAGAGCTCGACTTACAGTTGGCGACAAACATTTTAAGGTATGACTCGACTGTCTTCAAGGAAATCATGTGTTTACAATAAATGCAGCCTATCGAACAATGTCGCAAACAGATAAGCCGTAACCTACGCGAGAGACGGAAGCGACCCGCATCCAAACAAAACCATCTGGCATGATGACCATTTCACGATGCCGCATGACTGAGTAAACAAGTAAACAAGCACAAATCTGTTTTCCTAGCCAATTATCCATCGGCCGTGGGTGATGTGGCCCGACCCTGCCCTTACACGCAAACGCAAATCATAATCCTACACAATTCACAAACCGGACAACGTGCACTTCTATTAAAACATACAACACATAATATTTCCTGAAAATGAATGTTATTACCGGTGAAATGCCCTCTCCGTTGGGTATGCGAGCCGTAAAATGTGTTTTAGCCTACAGTTTCCTGCCAGGGGTGGTGCTCGGCTGCAGTTCCCTTCTCCACCAGCCTATCACGCTCCGCTATCAGACTCCACCAGCCTATAACGCTCCGCTATCAGACTCCACCAGCCTATCACGCTCCGCTATCAGACTCCACCAGCCTATCACGCTCCGCTATCAGACTCCACCAGCCTATCACGCTCCGCTATCAGACTCCACCAGCCTATCACGCTCCGCTATCAGACTCCACCAGCCTATCACGCTCCGCTATCAGACTCCACCAGCCTATCACGCTCCGCTGTCAGACTCCACCAGCCTATCACGCTCCGCTATCAGACTCCACCAGCCTATCACGCTCCGCTATCAGACTCCACCAGCCTATCACGCTCCGCTATCAGACTCCACCAGCCTATCACGCTCCGCTATCAGACTCCACCAGCCTATCACGCTCCGCTATCAGACTCCATCAGCCTATCACGCTCCGCTGTCAGACTCCATCAGCCTATCACACTCCGATGTCAGACTCCACCAGCCTATCACGCTCCGCTATCAGACTACGCCAGCCTATCACACTCCGCTGTCAGACTCCATCAGCCTATCACGCTCCGCTGTCAGACTCCATCAGCCTATCACACTCCGCTGTCAGACTCCACCAGCCTATCACGCTCCGCTGTCAGACTACGCCAGCCTATCACGCTCCGCTGTCAGACTCCATCAGCCTATCACACTCCGCTGTCAGACTCCACCAGCCTATCACGCTCCGCTATCAGACTCCACTAGCCTATCACACTCCGTTGTCAGATACGCAGCTCACTGCAGAATTGTGGGATAACAAGACAGCTTTATTTCAGAAACCCTCCCACAGTGCAATAAATGATATTTAGCCTATTCATTGTGTTCGGTCAGCAGTCTTTGTACTCTAAGGACAATTTTAACTAGTGCTGCGAGCAGCAGTGAGCGGGCCCTCGCACCCCACGCGGGTCGGGGTGTGGCGCCGTTAAAGGGTGTGCTATTTCGGTGTCCAGTACTGACAGAAACTTCCTGTCACCAGTAGGTGGCGCTCTAAGCGTGACTCAATACCGACGCAAAGATGTGTTCAGGACAGTACCTTGATGAAGTGTGAGAAATGTTGTGTAAATCGGACAAAGTATGTAGGAGTTATGAGGACTTCCTGTAAGCAGTAGGTGGCGCTGTAAGTATGACGCAATACTGACCTACAGATGTGTTCAAGATGCGACCTTCATCAAGCATGAGCAATTTGGAGTAAATCGGATAATGTATGTAGGAGTTATGAGTACTTCCTGTTTCACCAGTAGGTGGCGCTGTAAGTGTTACTCAATACCGACGCATAGATGTGTTCAGAAGGTGACCTTCATGAAGCGTCAGCAATTTGGTGCAAATCGGATGATGTATGCAGGAGTTATGAGGACTTCCTGTTTCACCAATAGGTGGCGCTATAAGTATGACGCAATACTGACACATAGATGTGTTCAGCACAGAACCGTCATGAAGCGTGAGATAAATCGGACAAATCGGATAATGTATGGAGGAGTTATGAGGACTTCCTGTTTCACCAATAGGTGGCGCTATAAGTATGATGCAATACTGACACATAGATGTGTTCAGGACAGAACCGTCATGAAGCGTGAGATATATCGGACAAATCCGATAATGTATGGAGGAGTTATGGGGACTTCCTGTTTCACCAATAGGTGGCGCTATACGTATGACGCAATACTGACACATAGATGTGTTCAGGACAGAACCGTCATGAAGCGTGAGCTATATCGGACAAATTGGATAATGTATGGAGGAGTTATGAGGACTTCCTGTTTCACCAATAGGTGGCGCTATAAGTATGACGCAATACTGACACATAGATGTGTTCAGGACAGAACCGTCATGAAGCGTGAGATATATCGGACAAATCGGATAATGTATGGAGAAGTTATGAGGACATCGTGTTTTATGGCGAAATGTCAAACTTTGGCGGGGCGCCACGGCAAGGGTGTTTGGTGAAAACTCAATTTTCTTGATAACTTTTGATCACAAAGGGCTTAAGATGAAGCTGACCGAGTATGAAGTTGATCGGATGAAATCTGTAGGAGGAGTTCGTTGAAATACGAGGCATGGAAATGGTCAAAACAAGGACAAAATGGCACATTAAAAGCAAAATGGCGGCCTTCCTGTTGCATGTTGGGTACAGCTCTAAGAGACATTTTAGTGTGGCTCGATGAAATACATATGCCCTCCGAATTTCGTTCGCCTACATCAAACTGAAAGGTGGGGCTCGCCATTTGAAACTTTCCAGGGGGCGCTCTTGAGCCGTTTTGCCACGCCCATTTCCGTCACCCATGAAATATCCGATTTACACCGGGACTGATGTATCTGCAAAGTTTCATCCGTTTTCATCGATGTTTAGACCGCCAAAAAGGCATTTGTTTGGGGAGAAGAAGAAGGAGAAGGAGAAGGAGAATAATAATAATCCTTCGAAATTCAATAGGGCCTCGCACCGCCAGTGCTCGGGCCCTAATAAGCAAATAGTCATCAAATTAGTAAATGGAATGGTGAGGATATACATTTGGACATCTGACAAAAGTAATTGAAACTGAAATTTCTTTTTTTTTTCTCCCCCTCTCTTTCTCACTCACTGTCTCACTTACATGCTACACTCTTCTCTGTAGTGTCTGCCAGCATTTGCAGTGTGCAGAGGCATTCCTGCGTCTGATCCTATCTATTTAGGGGTAACCACTTAACCCTATATTCCTCCCATCACAACCAAACACAGACCTACACACACATACCATGAACACACAAACATACATCTGCATGCATGTGCGTATGCGTACACACACATATGCACACATTTTTAATGAGTGTTTGGGCTCTCTCAAGGGATTTGTGGGTTTTGCCTCCTGTCTCCCAGTGGGGATGTGACCCTACTTTTCTCCCATCTAATTGCTTTCATGAAATGGCATGTGTATGTGTGTGTGTGTGTGTGTGTGTGTGTGTGTGTGCGTGCGTGTGTATATATGTGTGTGTAATATATAATATATATGACCAAATGTACTCCCACATATGGTAAAACACACACAAACACCTTCAAGAAATACAGTCAACGAGACCACATACAATAACCATTCCCTTTTTCACAATGTGATAGCAAAAGGTACATCAGACAGAGCCTTGTTCATTTATGAACAAGTAGTAACAGAGTTATTACCAAGTCATAAAGTTATGAATATGATGATCATCTCATAGTTTCATGATCAATCAGACCATAGTTGAGCTCTGACCAGAGCAAAGAAGCAGGGTTCATCAGTCTCACAAGTCAAGTGTAATGATAATTAGAGTAGCCTATCCTGAATGGTTGGCTTAAGAATCTCAAGAGAAAATAGTAACTCAAAAAAGTATTTTACTGATAACCAAATAAAAACATTTGACAAAATAGACTAGAATAAGTTACACACAACATATATTATGTGTTGAGTGGCAGTACACAAACTAACTACTGTTATGTAGGACTTCTGTGCAACAAAGCAGTTGTTACCCAGAGGCCCAACTGTGTAGTTGACTCCATTGTCTCAGACCTTGTTAAGTGACCAGTTTGGGCGTTCGTTATGCCTGTAATACAAGATGGGAACTATATGGACCTGCGACCGTTCTTTCTGTAAGATACCACAGAAGAAGCCTCCCTGTCAGAACCTCCACACAATAAAGCTGCCTGCCCAGCATAACTCACAACATTGACATACTGTAACTCCCCATAGTGACACCTGGCATTGAGGCAAAAGGATACTCGACATGCTGAGTATCACTTGTAGAAGGCTACCACTTCACAAACACTTGAAACACACTTTCCAACACCGCCTGAAACCCTCCATAAAGAATATGAATTCAAGGCAAAACCAAATCAAATTTATGAGATTTGTTATGGTCAAAGTATATCGTTTAATCTCAATTGGACTACACATACTGTGCTACACATACTGTGCGGTACACTAGATGGGCAAACACTTATGCTATGAGGGCAATGATGTTTCTCACGCAAAGACATAGGTTAATGTAACAGCCCAACCTGAGCCTGGAGTCAACGCTGAACTTTGAGACTGCTGTCAATCTCTGGAGATAAAGCTATTGGAAATGTGGAAATCAGTTCTCAGGATGGAGAAAGACCTGTACATTCCATCTCCCTCTCTACTATACTGAGGAGTTGAGAAAGAGAGAGAGAGAGAGAGAGAGAGAGAGAGAGAGTAGCTAGGCTATGTCTGTCGAAATAGCAAACAAGCTAAACAACACACTGGGATGACGTGCATAACGT
Organism: Borostomias antarcticus; assembly: GCF_949987555.1. Taxonomy (NCBI): domain Eukaryota; kingdom Metazoa; phylum Chordata; class Actinopteri; order Stomiiformes; family Stomiidae; genus Borostomias; species Borostomias antarcticus. Next base: position 9,632,404 of record NC_140257.1, read on the forward strand.
GACGCCCTAAACATATGGCTGCTTGCACTGAACAATTGGTGCTGCAAGTTCAAGTTTGTTTATTGTCACATCACCTCTACAACGAAGCAAGTGAAATTCTTTGGTGCAAGTCCTTTCAATGCACAGTTACAAATAAAGAGTAAAAAGTAAAAAGCAGAAATTCAAAGTAACATGTCAAAATATACAGACATGATATATAACATACTGAGGATACGATCGACACGTGAACATAAAGAAGAATCCTGGGTCAGCACAATGACTAACGCCAGACAGGAAGCATGTGATCACTGGACTCTGGCTGCTTGTGTGTTCTGTATGCTGGCTTTTACAGGCCTGCCCCCCCGCCCCGACGAACCTGAATTATGGTTTAACCTTCACCTTTGACTTGGCGTGTCTTCTTGAAGACTGGGTTGGGCTTGAAGTTGAAGTTTATTGAGGAACACATCGAGTTATGTCCTTTATACAGTATAAATGTTAAAAATGTGCCTACATTAAACACAAGACATTATTTAATAAAAAGAGGGGTAGCAGTATTACTGACAGGTGATTACTGACATGGGATTCAGACAGAGTGGGTTTCGTGGCTGACAGGTTGGGCTTAATTTAGTTTATTTTTTAAATTATTTTAAATCATGACAAGACTGTTGGATTTCCAACGGACCTCTTTCATTAAGCCAGTAGAACAAGTGAAGAGAACTGCTGTTGATGGTAAGTATATACGCCAGGCTTGTGCCCAACCAATCCATGAACACTCTAAGCATGAATGAATCAGTGATGAAGCAACTTGCAAATTAACTGCATGACAATCTCCTACTGTTATGCAAAGCATTTCTTTATACTACAGTATGTGGTTTTACTGTGCTAATAACTTTAAGGGGCCTTTTCCCAAAATCATTAACATCATTATACTGTAGTGATATACATTTAAGTGTCATGTTTGTACAGTACACTATTTGACATTAAATCAAGGCGTCATTTCCCATGTGATTCAATTGAAAAACAGGTTAAGGCTCACATTCCAACCCACACCAAGGGCCTGAGGGAGAAACATAATGCCTGGAGAGAACAGCATCCAACTAACACATTCTTTTATTAATTCTCTGCACACAGTATCAACGTTATCACTTTCAAAGAAAGAAGGTGTCAGATTTTATCTTGTGAGAAAACATTTGCTGCTTGTTCCTCTCTTCCTCGATTGACTCACTTAAATCTAGGCTCAAAACCCAATTTTATTCTTTAGCGTTTCCCGATTCACCCTGACTTGTGGCTTGTTTGTTGTCCTGTGTCTGAATGTATAACTGTGATGCTGACTTTTGTCTATTATTATCGTGTAATATTATTGTGTATTTCAAAATGTACAGCACTTTGGTTGACAAGATACATGTTTAAATGTGCTATATAAATAAATCTGATTGATTGATTGATTGATTGATTGGTTGGTTGGTTGGTTGGTTGGTTGGTTGATTGATTGATTGATACCTTTGGTCATGGCTCCGGCAGAGCTAATGACCCCAGCCGTTAGACTGAGAAAGTTTAGCAAGCATGTCATGATAACATGCCAAACGTCTGTGCATCTCCCTACATGGCCCAGTGTGCCACAATCACCCCCCCCCCCCACCCTGACACTCCACTGAGATGGAAGGCAAAATGTCAGTCTGGCTTCTGCTCTCTATACCTCTTAATACAGTGTTATAAGGCTGGAGCTTGATGAACTGGACAGTATTTTGAACTGGACAAAATAGGGGATAGAATCGTACCCTCTATCTTTACATACTGTACAGCCATGGCCTTCATATGAAGAGTTGATTAGCGGTCAAGACTATCACCTTTAAGCTCAACTGTGTGGCCTTGCGCGCGCTAGAGGAGTACATCTTATCTGGCAGCAGGAGCGCTGCCGCCTCGTAAAGGCGAAGGTTTTCTCATCTTTAGAAAGCGGTAGGCTTAATGATCGAGGCCCCCGCATGTGCTCAGGGCTGTGGAGCCGGCATTTAGGGCAGCTGCACATGTGTAGTGGCTGGAATGGACCAGCATATCACATAGCCTGAAATATCTGGTTCTAACCTACACTACAGCGTCTTTCAGCCTTTCTACAGCGACCAAATGTTAAATGGGAATAGTCAATACACAGTGTCATTCTATCCAGAGACAGGAAGTAGCTTTTGCCAGGAAATGGGAAGACCACCCAATGGGGCACTTGAATGGACCTTCAAAGAAAGCCCAGTGCACTTCTCTCCGGCCTCCACTATAAATAACCTTTGATAAGAGAGGTGCCACCTCCCGCGCCAGGGCTTTATAAGGCAAAGAGAAGCCCATACCGCTCTCAAGTGATCAACAAAGTCGGGACACAAACACACCACAACTTGCTTATCTCTCCGGCCAATGAGATTGGGCCACACTCGTCGTTATCTCACCCCTGCGCTGGGCTTCTGCTAACCCACGCATAACCCTCACGGGTGTCTGTGTAAAGTGCACACCTGGCGCAAAAAACTGGAAGAGGGGTCGAAAGTTTGTGCTGATGGCACAATTAGTGTCTGAGCACCACCCAGGTACAGTATGATGTACAGTATTAGACTAGCACTGACTCCTCCCACTCTACCCAAGAATGTCTATGGAGGAGTATGGTGACACTAGTGATTATAATGCATTCTAAAATGATTATAATGTTTTAGAATCCATCTGTGAGTGACAAGCAATTAAGAAGTATTATGAGACTTGACCTTATATAAGTCAGTATAAAATGCTGTATAATGTGATTATTTTCATAAAGCATTATGGATATTTATGAGTGCTAATCATACAGTGCTATAAGAAGATTATAGCACATTATAAGTACATTTATAATGCGTTGTACACATGGGCTTCATAGAAAGTGTTATCAGGAGTTTTTGGCAACCTTTGTGCACATTATCTCTAAGATCATCATAAATGTGGTTTACAGACCCTCTCTCCTGACCCTTCCAATTTCTGTCTCACACACAACCTGCGAACGCATCAGAAAGATGTCACAGACAGCACAGCCTAGTTTGGCCTCATCTTCAAACACATAAAGCTCCCGGCACAACGCTGGCTGTACAGAGCGAGGTCGCCAACACTACTGACTGAAATACCACAAGTAGATAGTCTGTAACACACAATATGGTGTTAGGTCATATGAACTTTGTTATGACTTTGATATGAGGGGAAACTCTTTCTCTTTTTTGATTTCCTGTCATGAGGGTAGACCTCCTACCACAAAACAATAAACATGCCTCGCCATGGACTTTACTCAGTCTTATCTTCCAAAGCTTAGTGCTTAACCAAGTCAGAAAACAGTGGTTCTTTAGCTGTACATTCAACTCATGAACCCTTTACAAACTGCTGAACAGTGGACCTTCTCATGAAGAGCCAAGACACACTGGAACAAAACAACAGCTGATGTCCAACGCTGCTGTTAAAACGTCTTCTTTACAGCAAAACGAGGAACTACATTTACAAGAAAATCTCAGAATGATAGGACACCTCTAAAAGACTAGAGACAGCATTAAAGCCACTGACCTATCCCACACTTTTTTTCCCCATCAGCTGAAGGAAACACATGTTTTGAGAGCTTCCCCTTTTCAAGGGTATCCAGACTCTTGATGAGTAAGACCAGGTCATATGAGTCCGGGCGCAAGGAAAACTATTTGAGGCTGATTCAGCAGTTTGAGGACCAGACGTTCTCAAGTCAAGTAGTTTGTCAAGAAGTGCTGACACAGTGATGATCAGCTTCACTGACGCTGATAACCACATGCCATTATAGGGACTAGCCTACCGTACTACAGGGAGATATGAGTAGTTATACGTAGTTTCATGTACTGGACAAATAACTAAAATTCATACTTAAATCACCAACAGCACCATGGCCGTTCAGAATGGACAAACATTGCATTCAAACACGTTCAGTATTTTTTACTGACTGCATAGGCTACTTCATTAAAAAAAGTTAATATTTTTAAAAGTTAATATTTTTACTGAGTACTCACATTGTGTCAGTTGACATGTCCAAGAATGTTGAAGACCAAGATGTCCAACATGTCAGTTGAATGAGAAACATGAAACAAAAAGGAATCGTTTTCAATATTTCATCTCTCTTCAATACAATATATAAGATGTGGAAAAGGCACAATAAATGAGCAGCACTTGTTGAAAAAACAATCGTGTCGATTGAACCACACGTAGTGCAGGATCGAGGTACTTCAAATAATAGAATAGTCAATGCAAATCAATTGTAGATGGCTAGACGCAAAGCATCGCCTTATGAATGGCGATTTATAAAGACGAGAATATGTTTTGGTACTAACACATTTAAAGCAGATCACCTGGCTCTCTCCAACAATTAACGACTCACCAAAAAAGCACTTTACCTGACTTGAGAGCGTCGCAAGGAATTCCCAGCACAATCCTAAGCCGAAAGCGAGGAGCTGTCACTGCGAGGGGAGAGTTTCTACAGACTCACCACCTGTGTGAACTTCCACTCTCGTCCCTCTCCACACAGCGGCTTCTCCTCAAGCTCGGTGCCCCCGCCCCCCTTGATTATCATTGGTCCCCATTCACTGTAAATACACCCGTCTGCGTTGGATCAGCACGCCCACAAAAGGGGCGACTTGTTTATCAGTTGAAGGCGAATCGAACACGTTGCTTTCATAAGAGGAGACTGCCACCTTGAGGTTGACAGAACAAAAGCTACGGGGGCCTATACATACGCTACATATTAAAGCCACTAGATGGCCATCAAGTCAAGGCAAAAAAGTGTAGGCCTAACTCCGGAAGCGAGAACAGGGGGACATTTCCAGTAGAGACAAAGGTCTAACCATTGACCCCTTTTGTCCAAGGGCCGTTCCATTTCATTAGCCTAAATGTTCAGAGGATAGCCTACATATTAATATGAGTATGATCAAGACAAATATCTCACCTTTCAGTGTTCTTATAGATGGACCACCAGTATCAGCAAACAAAATATGAGATATAATATCATAAAGCATATTCGAGTCAATAAAGACGTCACAGTCAAGTTTATTCAATCATTAGACAAGTGTGCACAAAGTTAAGCCCTACTTCTCCAGGTCCCCGTCGCTAAACTGAACTTCTACCTGAGATTCCAGTCCATAGATGTCATTGACATAATATCCCCCTAACATGTTGAGAAGTTATCATATTAAAAATGTTTTGTGGCACATCCTATAGCTACACTACCATGTCTTACAGTACGATGATCAATTTTTAGAAATCCTACAGTTAGTTTAATCTGCAGGTTACCCTACTGTTATACAAAGGACACGTTCATAGGTACAGTATTATTCTAACAACTCTGGAAATGGTTTTACAGCTAACATCTATGGTGGTATTGCTGTTGCTACAATGGAAAAATAGAACAGTTAATATCTGAATATTGACTTATGTTTGTGGTATTGGTCATCAGTATTAGTTTTTGATAAGAGTCATCACAAACTAATGGCAGCGAGAGAGATGCTTTTGAGATGATTTGTTGTATTTCTTGTACGATGACAATAAAGCTTCTATATATTAGTATTACTCGATGTCATTGGAGGCCAGGTTCCAATAATCCTCAACGGCTTCCTCTCCTTGTCTCCTTTCCTTCCTGACTACTAAGAAAAAAACACAAGTGAGAGGATGGTGACAACTGGAAGAACAGTTCAGGAGACCCTCCAGGGAAGGTTCAGTCTAGTGCTCTGCTGAAGTGTTAGGCGTGACTAGAGCCTCCTCTCCCTGAACTACTGCCGCCGCCGTCGTCAGCGCCGCTTCCTGGCCGGCGGCCAACGCGGACGCGTCGGCGTCGGCCGCCTCGAACGACTCCCCCCCCAGGTCTGTCAGTTTGATGTAGCCCTTGCTGTTGGAGCGCTCCAGACGGGGGCAGCTGAACCGCCGGGCCCTGTCGCCCTGGCGACGGACCGACATGGACAGGCTGCAGCGCCGGGCCGACCCGGGCTGGTCGGACAGCGAGTTGAGGGACAGCCGCGACCCCGCGGCCCTGGCGGCGGGGGACGGAGGGTGCAGCTGCGTCTGGCTCCCCCGGGGCGGGGCTTTCGGGGGGGCGTGGCGTTCGCCCTGAGCTGCGTCCCGGTTCCCCCCGGGGGAGTCCGTCGACGGGCGAGGCGTCTCTTTGGTGTCTGCCGCCGCCCGGCCGCTGAGCTCGGGGCCCGCCTGTGTCCGCTCGGCCTCGTCCTCGCCGTCGCCCACCGGACCCCCCTCCTCCTTCCTCCCGGCCTCCTCCACCTCACAGTTGTTCAGCTTGATGACAGGCAGGGTGAAGGCGTTGACAGAGGACGTGACGATGGAGGTGGTCTCCCACTCCCTGGGCCGCGGCGTCTCCTCCCAGCTCCCGGCGTGGTCCCTGTAGATGCTGTAGACCGTGTCTGTGAAGGTCTGAACGTCCCTGGACCAGCCGCGCTGCCTGCAGGCGAAGGACGGGCGTCGCGCCGCCTCGACGCCCCCCGGCTCCCCCTGGTGGCCCAGCGCCGTGCAGGGCCAGGAGCCGCGCGTCGACATTCCGCCAGGTGTCGCGTCCGTAACCCTGGAGGTCTGCGAGTAGTTCACCAAGCCGTTGATCGGCGAGTACTCCTTCGTCCGTACTTGGTGCAGATCGATGACCGTGGAGTAGATGTCTCTGAGGTTGATGATTTTGGTCTTCTTGTCTCGGTTTTCGTGCAGCACCGCGTTGGCGCAGATGAACAGGAAGATACCGATGCCCATCACCAGCGGGCCGAACACTTTCAGATTGTCCGAGTACAGGTAGCTGTCCAGGAAGTCCTGCAGGAACCCAGAGGAAGATGGAGGCTCGGCTTTGCTGCTGTTGTCCCGGCTTTGGTCCGCCGGCCATCTCTGCGCTAGCGTTTTATTGCCGGGCCTTTTCGAAGGCCTTGGCGGGTTTTTGGAGTAGCTCATCTTGCCGTTAGCTCGCCCTCTAGGCAGCTGTAGTTCTGAGGGGCCCTGGTTGTTGTTGACGACGGGCCAGTAGCCCAGGGAAGCCATGGCTATCCCCACCATGAGGACTACAACTCCCACGGCAGCCACCAGACCTGCGGGAGAGCACAGGTTGAGCTTGCCCTTCACCACGACTGTGTCGTTCTTCTTCCTCCTCTTGGCTTTCCTCTTCCTCTTGTTCTCCGCTCGGTTCTTAGAGCGATTGGAGTCCTGGCGCCTGTTTATGCGCAGCAGACCGCCCGTGGCTATCATCGTGACGATTGGACAGCAGGCTTGTCACTCAACCTAGGGCAGAGAAAATGGAATAGAGTGAATTAATTATGCTGACAGTAATACTAAATATACACAAGAAAAGGTCACATCAGACCGAATGGTGTTACTGTATGCAATGCACAGTATTTCTTCAATCTGACTAAAGAGGTGATGATGAAACAGTGCAGAATAAACATGTCTTCTCATCGCTGCTGCCACTGTGGACTCCTTCCTCTCTCTGGGCACCCTCATCTCCCGGGACCTCAAATGGGAACTGAACACCAGCTCCCTCGCGAAGAAGGCACAGCAGAGGATGTACTTCCTGAGGCAGCTGAAGAATTTTCTACACCTCCATCATTGAGTCCATCCTCACCTCCTCCATCAACATCTGGTACTCTGCCGCCACAGCTAAAGACAGGGCCAGACTGCAGCGTCATCCGCTCCCCTGAGAAGGAGATTGGCTGCAACCTGCCTTCTCACCTGGCCCTGCCCAGCTCCAGGACCCTGAAGCGGGCCAGGAGGATTGCGGCCGACCCCTCCCACCCCGGCCACCATCTCTTCGTGCCGCTCCCCTCGGGCGGGGGGCTGTGATCCATCAGGACCACGACCGCACGCCACAGAGGCAGCTTCTTCCCCACGGCCACCGGCCTCATCAACAAGGGTCGTATCCCCCTCTGACAGCCCCCACACACCCCCCGGCCCACCCTGGACCCCACCCCCCCAGCCCACCCTGGACCCCGCCACTGTTGAGACACTTGCACCTGTACATAGGACGCACCGCACTCACATATCATGGCGCATGCACTATATACACACTTGCACACACATTACATTTTGCACACTCACTGTATACACACTGACCACTCTACATTTTGCATAGTTTTTTCAATCGTATCTTATTTTGCACTATGTTGTACTCGCTCTTTGCACTGTCCTGTCTTTGCACTGTCCTGTCTCGTCCCTGCACCCTGTCCAATGTTGTCTCCTATGTTATGCACCGTTCCCGAAAAAAAAATCCTATACTGAAAAACTACAATGACAATAAAACAAATTCTAATTCTATTAGGCGTCATGCTGTTTCATGAAAAGAGACAAAAAAGTTGACAGTTGTGAGAAGAAAGTGACACTTATCTACATTTGGTTAGCAGGATGTCAGAACCGTAATGTATAAAGACAGCAATTATCCAGTAGCTGTCCATCTCTCTCTCTTGGTCTGTCAGTCTCTCAAGCTCTGCCTGTCTCTGTCTGTCCATCTGTCTCTCTCTCTCCCTTTGTCTGTCTGTCTGTCTCTCTCTCTCTCTCTCTCTCTCTCTCTCTCTCTCACACACACACACACACACACCCTCCCTCTGTCTCTCTCCTTCCCACTCTCTCTGTTTGTTTGTCTCTCTATCTCACACGCTCTCCCTCTGTCTGTCTCTCTCCTTCCCACTCTCTCTCTGTTTGTTTGTCTCTCTATCTCACACGCTCTCCCTCTGTCTGTCTCTCTCCCTCCCTCTCTCTCTCTCTGTCTGTCTGTCTGTCTGTCTGCCTTTCTGTCTGCCTGTCTGTCTGTCTGTCTGTCTGCCTGTCTGTCTGTCTGTCTGTCTGCCTGTCTGTCTGTCTGTCTGTCTGTCTGTCTGCCTGTCTGTCTCTCACCCTTCTTATATAAACATGATCATGTTTAGGCCATTATTGTATCTGTATTCAACCCCAGATCAGTTGTAATGATAATCCCAGTTGAGGACACGAAAGGTTCTGCTGTGATTGTCATTTGCCAATGTGATACAATCACAATCTGAGTATTAATGTGAAGATAAGACTTAACATCGGAGATAGACTCATGATTCAACCTGACTCTGCCAGTAGATATTTAATTTGACTAATCCGCCCTACTAATTATGTATGACTTAAGGGGGCTTAGATTCATGAATAACTTATTCAACAAATTATTTCCAGACCAACAATTACACAACTCTTTTCGAAGAATAGTATGATTTCCAAACAGTCAATATTTCAATAGGCAATGTCAGATGGCTCTCTATGGTGACGAGATAAGAACCAGATAGCCTTCTGTTTCCTCAACGTGTGATATGGTCACTGGGCACTAGGAAGTTAGTGGGACTATATTTAGACAACACACCCAATAAGCACTCAGCATGTCCTCTGGGATAAGACAAATTGAGACGATAATCTGTGGGAGAATCTCCCTGGTTTTAAGGTGAAAAAAAACAATACGCTGCCAGCTGCCAGGGTCCCTGTCCAAGGTTCTGAAGCAGGGAAAACCTCTCACATAAGAGCTTGGAGAGTGGATACTGAGCTATATGCTCATAAAAGCCAGAAGAAAGTATGCAATTTTTGTTTTGTTTTGTTTTTATTATAAAGTATCTGTTTCACTTCTGTTCTGAGCGCGAGGGAGAGCGGTGTGGCCCGGGGGAGAAAGGTTCTGCTGGAACTCGACTGATGTTGTCCAGAACCAAACGTACAAGACACCCTTCTCGAATAGGAAACCAAAACACTGTATATCTGGTGTCAGTTCTCAGAGACCTTGATGACAAACATGTACGTCTGTCATTTTTGGCTACATGCTGTGCTTGACATTTAGGCCACGATAAAGCGATCAAAACAGCTGACCCGTCGAGTTAAAATGTGGAAATATACCACCCTCTCTTTTTATAGCCCTGTAGCAACTAATATTGTAATAAACCTTAAACAGTGTAACTCCCAATAATGTGATCCATTTCAATGTTTTATGTAGCCTATAAAAATCAATAATGTAATAAGTACTAGTAGTAGGCGTATTGATCTTCGGGGGGAATTTACACAGTTGCAGCATCAAAGACAACAAAGTAACAATCAGATCAATCTAAAAAGCAAGTGAAGACAATAACAGCGCAAGAAGCTTCTGCAGTTCTAGAGAGTTTTGCAGCAGGTAGCGCTTATCTCAAATCCGAGCGATATGTTCACCTGCAATTCTCCGCTTTCTTTACAGTCCAACTGTCAATAAAACTATAAAACGATGGCTAGGGCAATCAATTCCCTCATTAGTACACTCTTAACCACATCCATTTTATACAGATAGGCTAGCACACAGTGAAACAGCGAAGGTGAAAAGACAAAGCTCAACCTCACCGAACGACGCTTCCACAGTTCAAATATTCACACTTTTGGATTCGTGCATCTGTTCTAAACGGAAATGCTTTATAGATCTACTTACATCTTGTTATTTGGAATGGGTTACCGACTCCATGCCTGTCAATACAGGTGGTGATATAAAATATTGGCTACGACTATCAAACGATATCTTAGTCTGATAGTGCTGTAGCCTAAGTTTTAAATTGGAAAGGTAACACTATAATAAATCTCTCAATTGATCCTTACCAAAAAAAGCTTTCAGACGGTCAAACATTTTCAAACGAGCGCATCGTCTTTGTGGTCCATATGGTCCGCGTGGGCTCCCTTTTGTGCGCCACTTTGGTTCTGAAGAGTGATCAACATCCGAACAAGGATTAGTATTATAGCCTGCCACAAGGGGCGGGGCAACTGTATTTACATTGAAGACGATAATTGGGCCACTGGAAAATCCAACGAAAATCAGTTTCCCCTATCGAAACAGCATTTTATATCAAGTAAAATTCCTCGGAAGAAACTCTATGCAATTTATGATTAATTTACAAGGTACAGATTCGTGTAGGCCTGCGTCCAACAGCAGAGGGGAACATCTCATGTTGCAGCCCTCATTCCTCAGAGTGGTCTGGTCTCTGACGAGAGGTTTGACTCTAATGTCTGGCACTCGAATCATAGCGCTCCTCCGTGACATAGTGGCATGACCGAGGGTTCAAGCCCCAGACTGTAATGGGATGATTAAGAGGCCGGTCACACTTTACAATAAGGTACACAAAAAATGAGCAGTTACTGAGTAACTAATGAGGAACCAATGATTAGTTAATGAGTAGATTAGTTAATGAGTAGATGAGTTAATGAGTAGTTACAGATTTACAATGAATCCATGATTGAATAGTAGATACTGATGGGTTACTAGAGAATAGACTTTTGGGCAGGGGGGTCACTATCCGCTTAGACCGGGAACCACAACTACAAAGCAAATAGGCCCCAGGATCAACTGGACCTGAAAGGTAGGCCTTGGCTCCGCCACTATGTCTGTGTTTTGCTGTGCTTTATTCCAGACTATGAGAGGCCTAATAGTTTACATGTCAAGACAAAATAAACAGTAGTAAGGCACCTAGGAACCCGTGTCCCCCCCCCCTTTATAGACAATAATTTTTCCATAAGTCATTTTTTTCCACACCTATAAGGAGACCTGAACACATTTATGTTCAGGACCCTTCAATGTGAGGTACAGTCTGTGTCTGAGTGTGTTCTATGGAGGACAGTACATGGAGGGATAGAGCATGAATAATAAAGACATGTGTTGATCCTCCAGAGGTTTGACTGTAGAGTTGTGACCTAGAAATGTGTTTTGTTTATGGCATAAATTACTGTCTAGAGTACTCCCAGTACCACCACTCTCACAGATCATCGTTCATGCGAACGCACACAGGAAACTGGAAATAATCTGGGGGGCGGGGGGGGGGGGGGGGGGGGGGTTTAAAAGTTCTGCTCTCTTTAATCTGTGGTGTTTCAGTGTTGTGGGTGGGATGAGATCGGTGATATACAGCAATACAGAGCTACGCTCCCACAGTAACAGAAAGTGACGGATGTGTCTCTGACACGACCATCTCACAGAAGAGTCCAGTTCCTCTGAGCAGAGCACGGAATCCTACAGATCAACCATAAAATCCACAGAGGCCCTGAGTTGAGTCGTGTGCCTCCAGTCCTAAGACCTTTTCAAGGGGTTATATCCTCCCCAATGATTTCCCGATCTCCATCAGTCTAACATTGCAACCCTGTAATTAACAAGGACTGTACACATGTAAACATGTTGTCCCCCACCCATTATGCATGTTCCCTTGTGGTATCAAGCCCCCTGCTTCTCATTAGGCGTTTTTATACAGAGATCCCACTATATTGCCCAATAGAAGACCCCTCAATTTTCTAGCCTTGTTTGTTTATAATGAACCAAAGAAAGTCAGCATAATGTGTGATTTTGTATAGCATGCCGGCAATCTGGAATCAAGAGGCATGACCCTTGGATGCTACATTCACTAGTTGTTAAACAAGTCCATGCACCTGTATGGTCAAAAGTTGTATAATGAATGTTGAAATACAGACATATATAACTCTACTAATGTCACATCATGTGTATAAATGATTGACCAAAGTAAGCTCTCTACAAACCATGGTAGAGTGAGTAAGAGGACAATAACGTCTCCATCTGGTGGGCAAACAAGTCCATGCACCTGTATGGTCTAAAGTCCTATAATGGATGTTGAAATACAGACATATCTAGCTCTACTAAACACCTCAAGCTCTACTCTCTGCGGATGTAGAAAGTACACGGTTTCCCGAGTAAACTTGTCTGAGACTATATTGAGACACCAAGCATAGTTTTTGATGTAAAAATCTCAATGTACTTGTCAATGGAAAAATGCATTGGAAAGGCGCCCCTTTTGTGGTGGGTTCTGGTACTACGGGGGGACTGACAGACTCACTGACAAACTGACTCACTGACCGCCAGATGGGGGACATTATCACATCAGGCACTGATTAGTGTCTTCCTCCGGGTCTAATCTCTAATTCAAACAAAGTCTAGTTTCACTCCACCACCTTCCAAATGAGGTCTGGGACTCAATGCCCCCCCCACCCCCAGTCTCTCAGATGACATTTGCAAATGTGCTCTGTGGTAAAGGCTGCCCAGCACCTGTTCCACTTAATTAAGTCGATACATCGAAGAGGAGGGGGAAGTAATTCTTCATTACTCCACGCCACAATGTAGGGCAGATGAGAAGTCTGCAGGTTAGATAACATGATATCATCTCAACTGCTTGGTTTACATCCAGAGACAAGGTAGGATGGGGACTAGGAAAGAACAGTCTTATTTAACAGTCTTATTTAACTGACATGATGCATACAGTATCAAGATGAGAGAGAGAGAGAGGAGTGAGAGAACCAATTCTCATTGAAAATGAGAATGAGAATTGGTTCTCAAGTGATTTTATCTTGTTAAATAAAGGTCAAATAAAAAAAAATAAAAGAGTGGTGTGTGTGAGAGAGAGAAAGAGAGAGAGAGAGAGAGAACAGGGGAGGTCAAAGGGAGAGAGAGAATATCTCACCTCATGGTGAAAAGGTGGTGCTGTGGATTCCTGCACATTGTCACAGACAGAAAATTGTTTACATTTCCACAGATTCCACAGCTTGTCTTAATGGCGCGACTTTACGCCCTTACCTACAGTACCTCATCATTCATGATCAGGGGATCCCAAGGTAATTAGAGTCACCTGGAGCCTGATGATGAATTAGAGGAGTTTGCCCCCTATTGGGATGAATAATTAAAGAAAGAGACAGACAGACAGGGAAAGAGAGCGACTGAGAGAATGAACCAATTGTACGAGAGAGAGAGAGAGAGAGAGAGGGAGAGAGAGAGAGAGAGAGAGAGAGAGAGAGAGAGAGAGAGAGAGAGAGAGAGTATAGTACTATGATAGTATAGTAGTATGTCTGCCTACCTCTCTCCCTTTGGTGTGACTAGTTGGTAGATCTTCATTTGGTGTGATGGGTTTCCTGTCTCTCCTGGTTGCAGATAGACAGATACCTTAATAATCCCCGTGTGGGGAAATCTGAGGTTTCAGCAATGGAAAAGTACACCAGCAGTGGGGGAAAAACTACAGCAGAATAAAGAATAGACATACCTAGAGAATATACATAATAGATTAAATAAAATTACAAGAAATATATACATGCATAAATATCGAATATATACACACGGTCTGAATAAATATGTATACCAATACATCCACACACACACACACACACACACACACACACACACACACACACACACGACTGACGGAGGCCTTTATATCTTTCATGCATAAAAAAAGTATCAACCCCAATCCACGCTGGAGTCCCAGTAGTGTATAGCTATCTGATCAATGCACACGCACACACACACACACACACACACACACACACACACACACACACACACACACACCACGCCTGAAGAAAGACTCACAGTAAGTCAGAACACGTGTGTAGATTCATCACTCCGTGTTTAATAATTACATAACTTCAATAATTTATTTTATTTATGAAGCACTTTTCATTGTGAGCCAATCTCAAAGTGATTGCTCTCTCTTTCACTCTATCTCTCACCCAAGGAGTACTAGCTTTGTGCAAACGCACACTTTCCCCTCTGCCATGATGAAACCTCTTCCCTACTGTTTACCTCTCTGTCTGATTGACTGTGAGAAAAAGGAACCATCTGTAGTCCGCGGGCACCAGATGGTCCCTCTTTCTCCATCCAATCGCACCTGCGAGGGACAACGCCAGCAGGTCTTAGCAGGTCTGAGACCTGCCGGGGTTTCCCTGCCCTAGAGGCACGGGGCTGTGTAATTAAGAAAGTGGGGGACTTGGTGGATTGACTCGGTGGAGCAGATTGCGGGCGGCAGCAGCCTGCTGTCATTTCTTCAAAAGGGTTTCCACAGTATCAGGATCAATGTTCCCTTTAGAACGTCCCTGAGAGGCGGGCGTGCCCAGCGCAGCGTGTGGAGATCTGGAGAGATGGCGGGTCATCATTTAAACATCTACAAACGGCCTCTGCGTCTCAATTGTCGGATTTCCATGTACAGTATCTCTCTGCCTGGTTAATGATTAAATACAGACTTTAGAATGTAATAGAATAGAATGTATAGAATAGAATAGAATAGAATAGAATAGAATAGAATAGAATAGAATAGAATAGAATAGAATAGAATGTTTATCTGCCATGTGTAACAAGTACAGGTACATTGGACATCGCTTGTCCTTATATGATCTTATCAGAGCTAATCAGTTCCTCATTCCAGTTCTAGATACTCAGCGAGGCATTTAGAGGTTCCCAAACTGGCAATTTACTACTATCCATCGTCTAGCAGTCTATCAGTATCATCCTCATCTACTTATCCCATCCAATTATGGATGACTATGTCTGTGTCCATGATGTAGGCAGTGCAATTAAATAAGGTTGGAGTATACAAAACTGTGGTTTGAGAAATCAAACATAAAGATGTAAATGTATGTCAAGGATTCTCCTTTGTCACAAAGACCCTTTACCTACAGTAACTGGATTGTGCTTTCTCAACAAATTCAATGCAAGGAGATGGATAACTAAGTGCCATTGTCAGTCCTATGCTCCTATAATAGAGAATGTTTATGACATAACCTTGGACTTCAGGGGGAAAGAGTTACAACTATGTCATACAGTATAACTACAAAAATGAAACAGATACTGTAATGTAATGAAACAGATAATACATTGGCAACATACAAATGAAACATAATCTAGATCATGTGCTCAGATGAAGTGATGTTTTTGTCCGGACATCCTTTCTAATGAGAAGTCAGACATCATTGTGTGCTCAGTTGAGAACTGGTGTCCTACCCCTTGTTGCTATAGGTCACAGGCCTGAGTTCACAGGCCTACTTATGCGGTTTTGTGTGTTTAATGTTGTACAGTATTAAAAATACCTTGTTTGTATTTTGGATGTTTCTTTTAGTTATGTTTGATCATTGTTTATGAAAACTGAATGGAAAGTGTATTTTAAGTCCATATGAGCTGGTCTTCATTTGAAGCATGACACTTAAATAAAGCAATACATCATATCAATCTAGGAATCAGGAAGGTAAACCCAGAATATGAGCATTATTGAACCAGGTAAGGTTACAGTACAATACTAAACCTGTCAACAATACTAAACCCTGTCTTTCCACAAGGCTCTAAGAAGCTCCATTTGATGAGTGATCACTTTGGTCCATCTGCTGGTGTGTCTGTTTTAATGAGATGCAAGACAGAGTGGCACCCGATGCAGGTCACTGAGACATATGGACTTCTCCGGCACTTCCGTTTCTATGTTCAGCATCGATGCGTCTCTGACATAATTTGGAGCACAGGAAATGGAACAAAGCGATGAGGAGCAGAAGATGGAGGACCATACCAGCTAGGTTATTAGATAGCGGGGTGTCAGAGGGGTAGAGGATGTGTGTGTGTGTGTGGGGGGGGCTAGGACAGGACAGGGTAGAGGATGTGGGTGGGTATGTGTGTGTGTGGGGGGGGGGGTTGGGGGGGGTAGGACAGCAGATGAACACTTGCTCACCCAGTAGGGAGCCTCTTCCAACAAATGACCTTGTCTCTCCAGGATGTAGGCCTAGCCGCCAGGGAGCTGCGCATCAGGGATCCAGGATGTAGGCCTAGCCGCCAGGGAGCTGCGCATCAGGGTCCAGGATGTAGGCTTAGCCGCCAGGGAGCTGCGCATCAGGGGTCCAGGATGTAGGCCTAGCCGCCAGGGAGCTGCGCATCAGGGTCCAGGATGTAGGCTTAGCCGCCAGGGTGCTGCGCATCAGGGGTCCCACCGCAAGGGCTGTTGAACAGTGGTAGAACGGTAGCCACACTCTTCATGGCAAAGGTCAATATAAGAGAAGAGAATGTTGCATGGAAGGTAGATCTATTGTAAGCTTCTTAAACACATCAAGCGTCTCATGCTCTCTGACTCAATCATTGTATCATACTTCCTCCAGGCTATGTCTACAAAGTCTTCTCATTCACCAACCGTCTTATGAAGATTTTTCTTCTGAAAACCCATTTGCTGTTTTCACAAAGATTGTGACATTCACCAATGTTTTCTTAACTGGGATTTGTTCTTAGATAAGAACAGAATCTATGCACACTCAGGTGCACACTATAGGCCACGATCACACCGAGACGCGTCGCTAGAAACGCGTCACCAGCAAAACCGTTGTTTTGAGACGTCCGCGTCTCTAGTGACGTGTCTCGGTGCGGTCCAAATTTAATGGGTTCTAAGGTGGCCCATGATACACCCCTCCACTGAGTTTCGTGAAAAATCTGTCTAGTAGTTTTTGTGTAATCCTGCTAACAGAGGTACAAACGAATGAACACACGCCACCGAAAACATTACCTCTTGCCTTACACTGTCGCAGGGGCGGAGTTAACTAGATGGTGAATGAGGATTGTTTACTGTAATTGGCTAGTTTCATACGGCTAGCCCCTCCCTCCTGCATCATGCCTGCACACTGCCCTAGCCAACGCCAACGCCAACCAACTCCCAACACCCCACATTTTAAAGTTGTCAGTTTTTGTTAGAATGTTGGAAGTTTAAAATTCAGCTGCAAAATCCATCCACCCAACACCAACAGTCACCAACAAACATGGCACACCAGTTCAACATTGGTGTTGGGTTGGCGCTGGTTGGGGCGGTGAGCAGACACTAGAGGCTGAGCAGAGAAGTAGCCTATTGTGGAAGGAAAAGCTGCTTTGATCTCCAATCCTTGATAATGTAGGTCATCTCTTCAGGGAGAGACAACAAGAAGCAATGAGGCAGGAAATGCCATTCAACTCACCTCTCTGTGGAGAGAGAGGGAAACAGCCCGTCAAAAGAGACCTTAACCTTCTCTTGCTCCTCGGCATCGTCGATAGGAACGCTCCGCGTCACGACGGAGAGAGAAAAGCAACTTTGAAACGTGAGAAACCGAACCAGTCATTTCCCATTCGGTTGGGTGCAGCCCCGTCAGATAGGGTAGCCATGGCAACGGTTCCATAATTCGTCACGGAACACCTTGGAAGAGGGCTCCGTTTGAAAGGAAAAATCTGGAGTGGACTGGAGGGAACATCAGACGAGCGAAGGCTCGGGGGCTAATGGAGGGAAAGCACTCAGGAGGAGCCAACATTACACTAGATATGATCTGTCTGCCTCTGAGAGGCCTGGCTGACTATTCACTATAGATGAACCTGAACAACCATGAGACCAGGGAGAGAGAGAGAGAGAGACAGAGAGAGAGAGAGAGAGAGAGAGAAATAAAGAGAGAAAGAGAGAGAGAGAGAGAGTGACAGAGAGAGACAGAGAGAGAGAAAGAGAGAGAGAGTGACAGAGAGAGAGAGAGATCGGTCTTTCGAGGTTGTCAGGGTTCAGGCTGTGTAATCAGGAAGAACAACGCAACGGCCCTACTGAGGTAACAACAAAAATGTGGAAAGATTAATTAATAGTCTTTAAATGAGTTCAACCAACTAAATAACTTTGACATATTGATGGCCTAAACAGATCTGAAGTGGGGCATGCCATCGGTGATGGTCATGAGAGGCAGAGCGCCTCTTCAGGGGGTAAAGGTTGGGTCTGCGGTCCCGGAGGACGAGCTCGGTCATGTGGAAGGGCTGCAGGCTGCGAGCGGACAGGCGGGCGGGAGCGAGCCAGAACGGGGAGGGCTTGCAGCCAGCTGGGCCTTCTGCAGGGGTGAGGGGGAGCTCATGCCAGGAGCTGACAGGACCAATCAGCGATGAGAACCCGGGCCCCATCCGTGCGCGCAAGTCGGCCGGTCAGAGTAGCCCCGGGGGGACCCGCGGGAGCCCATCGCCGCGGCAACGGCAGCAGTCACCCCGCATTACCTGAGCAGGTAGACGGAGCGGAAAGAACATGGTCTGTCCACACGGGGAGCTGTCTCTGCAGTCTCCAGACCGCCGCGCCACAATACAGGGGGGCGGGGGGGGGGGGTTAGGAGGAGAGGGGGAGAGGGGGAGAGGGTTAGGGGGAGAGGGTTAGGGGGAGAGGGGGAAGGCTTCAGACGCTATGGCTGGTTTGTTTCGACACTCGCTAGCCAACAGCGGACAGCTGGATGCATCATTAAAACCATTATGGTTACTCGGAGTCGTACCTAATGGACACTGTAAATGCCTTTGTGGAAAGCCCTAATCAGATTGCAAGGGAACGTAAACATTTGCAAGTGTTTCACTAATAAATGGAGGGTAGACAGATGGTAGATAAGAAACTTAAAAAACATAATTCATTAGAGGCTTGTTTGTAATATCAGTGCAATCTTTTCATCACAAATGTGACTATTTGGGCCAGTTCATCTGTTACACATTAATCTTCTTACCCATTCTTGCTATTTTAAGAGATCTCCTAGTGTGTTATCTAGGCTTTGTAACAGGTGTTCTATCGGTGAGGAGAAACCACACCAAACTCCCTACAGTGTTCTCACAGTAAGAACTCTTTCATCACAGAGGAAATAAGCTTCTGTTCTCGCCACAGAGAAGAGATTAAACTAGCCCACGAAGTGCACGGAAGTAGGCCCTGTGCACTTTTATTGAACTCTCATGGCTCTGTCCAATGTGTAAACTATGCAGCTACAGATTTATTGCAACATTATATGCGTCTGTATAAAATGAACTCCTTTCATTACGTATTGAAGGACAATAAGTAATCTGTATGATACAAATTCTTAGCTGAATCAGATTTTATTGTTTTATTGTTTATTATAGGTTTTTACACATACTGTACTAGGAATTTCTTCTGGTCAGTTGGTGCACAACACTGATGGATAGACAACAATAGAAAGGGTGTAAGGAATGGACAAGACAGTGCAAAGACAGGACAGTGCAAATGACAGTGCAGAGACAGGACAATGCAAAGTAGCCGCTACGTTTCTGAAAATGTGCATAACATCCCATCAAAAGTCTCTCCGTTTGTTGCTCGACCTTACACAATCTCCATTTTGACACCTTTTTATCATGAATGTCTTTGAGGTCATCCCGCTGTTCTTATGCTAATGTGTTAATCAACATTTGGCAGTGAGTGAAGCTCCGGCAGGGACTCACACTCAGCTGTTATCAGCTAAATGGACCTTGGCCAGTGGAGGGAAGGACAGTCCGCCATCCTCCAGCTTTATGTATAATACAGTGTGTTTCCATCAGGAGGCCAAATGAGCTGTCCGCTGCCCTGAGGGCTGGTGTTGACTATCACTTCCTCTTTCTGCTCCCCCCTCTGACAGGGAATGTGACTAAATATTTTATAGCTCCCTACCAGAGCTAGAGACGATCTCACTGACTGGAATGTTGGTGATGCCGGATAAAGATCTGTCAGCCCGGGACCTCCTGCTCTCCCCTACCCAGGGACTAATCAAAGGGAGGTCATGTAGAGAGGAATGCATTTTGTTTAGACTGTTTCCTGTCAAAGTCACAGTAAACCTGACAAAACCCTTTTATCAAGGACTGATTCCGTGAAATGGGATTTGGCAAACTATTAACTCTTTCCAGTGGCGTCTGGTGGGTCCTAGAACCAGGCAAGCCAGGACAGACTTTGTGTAGCCTTATTTATTTACGACCGTTTCATTTCCATGCTGCCACATCACAGCCTGACGAAACAGCGATTGATCCTGTCGAGATTGAGAGGATAAATCGCAATTCCATCCAACTGTGATGCAACAGCATGCAAGCCAATAGCCGTGACAGCCTAAGCGAATAATGCTACTAGGCTACTTGCTACTACTACCTGTCGGATCCGTAAAATACCCGATCCGACTCGGGTCTCAGGTCTCTGTCCTACTCCTGCTCTCGGACAAAATCGGGTCCGGTATACATATTTTAAAAAATGATTGGATTTAGTCGGATCTCGGAACGAATGTCTCGGGTCCATCTCGGTTTCAGGTCCACATTTTAGACCCGAGAAGACCTCTACCACGAAGAGGAATGACAGGACGATAAAATACACCCCCTCTAGGCAAAGCAAAACACACAGCCATAACAACTGGTAATTAATCACAAAAGACCAACCTTATATCGTAACCCAAACTCATTTAATCCACTTCATTTTGGAATCAACTTTCAACAAATACTCAAGATCTCCGTTTTCCATGTTCATTGATGCTGCCAGTAGCTAGATAGCTAAAGTGGGTAATGTGATTGACAGGCGATGTGAATAACGAATCCTTTTACCTGGCCTACAATGTTAAGTGAATGACGAGCTAGTAAGACCGGTGTCAACGGATCGTAACGTGGACTGTATTTTCATGAGGACTGTAGGGGGTGATGGAGCACTACCAAAATGCTAAACACGGATGAAAATGAAGCAATATGGCAGAATACAAGACGCATTTAAGTCAAAAACAGTCTGAAAGTCAATTTTCCGTGCCTTCTTTCACTGAAAGAAAGTGCAAAAATCAAGTTTTATTTGGATTTGTATGGGTAAGCCAGGCTTACCCTGGCTTATAGGAGCAATCGCGACTGACTCTTTCTCTCCTTGCCATGGTCCTCCTCTCTTCCCCCCCTGGGGTGATATAAATCCATGGCGCAACATTCCTGAGGCCACATTGGCCCAACAGACTCACAGCGAGACAAAGGGGTATGAGCATTCTTTGTCTTGTTGATTTAATAAAGTGCAATTACTTTCTCCCAACTATGTGATGCAACCACCATGAGAACAAGCCCTAGGAATAAAGTATGGACATTGATTCATTGTATTTGTAACCAAGTGTTACTGTGTGTTGTAAATAACTGGTTCTATGCTTCTAAGTCAACCTAACTGTCTGAAGCTAAACTCATGAATCAGTTGACTATGCATGTTGGAGAAATGTAATATCATGTTGAAACCATAACAGGAATATTTGATGATTCCAGACTCTTAAGAGAATCTTGGCTCCCCTTTTTATGATTCAGAGTCGGTGGGGGTCAAACCCCTCACTCTGTGTGAGTGACAAATTGGTGCTGTCTATGCAAACAAGACACACCTCAATTTCCTGCCCTTTTTAAATAGGGACCGGACAGATTCTCAAGTCTCTCTCAAAGTTTTCTCTAAAGTTTCTCTCCGTAACCAAGGATCAAAGATCAAAATCAATCTGTATCTGTGGAATTGCTGAACCGCTACTGGCATCTAAGATCTCTGTTTAGTTGACACCAGGGTCTTAGGAATTTCCACAAACTCTTCAAATGATTCACCTCTGACGAGAATAGAGGTTTTGAATGAGACATTAGCAACTTTCAAACTCTGAACCATTCCAGTTGCTGTACACAGAGCAGCGCTGAAATTGAACTCTAACCTCCGCGAACATCAACATTCGTGCAACAGTCTACCATCACTGTTTCAACAGGAGCGCAGGCGCACTACACCCTGCATCGAACCGAGCGACCATCACGTCACCTGCCTCTTCCATTTTTTGAGCCAACAACACTCCCGGACACCTCGCTTTCAAACACACTACATGTAAGGTTGCCATTCAGCATTCTCTTTTGATGTGGTGTGATGCCAAGTGTTGTCTAAGATTTAGGATTTAGGATAGGCTGTGATAATCTATGACATCATTCTTTTCATTTCTGCTGTTTTCATATTGCCACATTTGTTTTTCCATCTATTATTGAATTGTGTTTTCATATTATTTTTATAATTGATTAATATAACTTCAATAAATATTATTAACCATTGATCACATCCTAGCATCATCACATGATCTTTAGGTCACTTGATTGAGTCAAGACCTCCTCCCTCAGATTGAGATTGATAAATTAGACTATTGATCAACGTTATCTGTTTCCCTGTACAGAACAGGGTGGTGCCCCATACAAGTTCATATAATGTATTAAATCCACATTCCTTCATATTTGTGATAATCGTGGTATAATCATAATTATACCTAGGCATAATCCATAGTTCTAACCCTTAGACTGCTACACTATAGAGAAATGGTAAATGTAAAAGTCTAATAAATTATCCCTGGAGTCAAACTGTATCCCTCTCAAATCCCCTTACCCAGCACACCCACAGACAGCCTCCTGCTGATTATCTCCATAAACACCTTGCTCTGCCAAGTGGCTGCCTGAGCGCTACGAGAGCACGGCTACTGTACAACTGGCAAACTGCCGTGCATGTTGTTCCAGTCACTGAGAAGAAACATTATCACCTCACTGCTGTTGAGAGAGACTTGCTCTGGCCCCTGTCCAGATTCACAGGCTGTCAAGAATGCTTACCTCAGTCTTTTCTCTCAGCCTTCTGTGTGATGTGGGCAGTGACAGATGTACTCCTTTTGTTTTAGCCGCGTTATTAATGAGGCACACTACCTTATTGTGTATGTATGCAACGTTATGTAATGTCAATACGCACATCGCCCTTGTACTGTTTAAAGAGCTCATTCGTTGAGGCTGTCTTTTTTGTCAACTGTATTTACAGTAGCTTACAGATAACCCAATGGTGTGTTTGCAGCCTCGTCTCATAGAAAAGGGCTTTTAATGTTGTCCATAGTACCCTATAGAGGTGACTACCCTCTGAAAAAACATTTACAATTGTTTACACACTAACACAAGACACAATAATGACCCCAACCTGAGACTTGTGTAGGCTGACTCCCTAAACAAGTTCTGCTGAAATAGCAGAACGTTCCTGCTTTTCACTTAGATTATATTGTTCTAAACCACACTTTTTTCAAAACACCACACACAATTCTTTATATTTTGCACAATCTTCATGGATAAAATCTCTTGCGTTCACATGGAACATACTGTACTGCCATGGCATTCAAATTGATAAACTTACCTTTCCAAACCTGCTGTGCAATTTGCAACCAGAACTTTAGCTGTAAAAGGACCACAGAAGAGCTCCTGATTTGGAGAAAAATGGTAGGAAACATTGAAGAGAGGCAATCAGAGAGGCAGAGGAGTGGGAGTAAGAGGAGGACGAGGAAGGGCAAGAAGGAGAGCTATTACTTTGTGATGAGACTGAGATTGCCACTGTGGTTGACCATGTGGGAGACTGGCTAGAGGACTCAACCCAATTTGAGCCGCTTCTCAGCTGCATCCATCATCTGGACTTCCAGAAATGAGAATAGGTAAGAAATCTATACTGTATTCTACAGTAATAATATCAATAGTGTTGCACGTGGACCACAGTACTGTAAACAAAGTATGTTTTACAGTATGTATGGACAGTATGTACAGTATGTACAGTATGTATGTATGATATTGAGAACTGTAGTCCTACTTTGTCAATACAGTAATCATGTATTACGTATTACTGCATAGTATTCTTCTAATATTTAGAGTATATTACTGTATTTGTATATTTTACTGGATGGCACACATACAGTTGTGTAAAATGTAGCCTAGGCTACAGTATTTTGGGGGGAAAAAATAAAGAAATATTTTTGTTGTTACTGTATATTTGTGTGTTTCTTTTATATTTCAGTATAGGCAAGGCAAGGCAAGGCAAGTTTATTTATATAGCACATTTCAGCCACAGGGCAATTCAAGGTGCTTTACATGAGACATTAAAACCATTAAAACAAAAAGCAAGACATTATAGACATTTAAAACAAAAGGCAGGACAAATTAGAAGCATTAAAACAAAAAGCAAGTCATTATAGACATTTAAAACAAAAAGCAGGACAAATAGAATACAGGAATAAAAGTTACAGGGCAGTATACAGATAAACATAACTCCTCTTAGAAAGCAGTGGCAAAAAGAAAAGTCTTCAGGCTTGTTTTAAAAGAACCAAGAGTTGCAGCAGACCTGCAGTTTTTTGGAAGTTTGTTCCAGATATGTGGGGCATAAAAACTGAACGCTGCGGTCTGTTTTAACTCTGGGGACAGAAAACAGACCTGTGCCAGATGACCTGAGGGGTCTGGATGGTTCATAGCATATGAGCAGATCAGAAATATATTTTGGCCCTAGACCATTCAGTGCTTTATAAACCAACAGCAGTATTTTAAAGTCAATTCTTTGACAGACAGGAAGCCAGTATAAAGACCTTAGAACTGGTGTGATATGCTCCACTTTCTTAGTCTTAGTGAGGACTCGAGCAGCAGCGTTCTGAATCAGCTGCCGCTGTCTGATCGATTTTTTAGAGAGACCTGTATACATGCCGTTACAGTAGTCGAGTCTACTGAAGATAAACGCATGGACAAGTTTTTCCAAATCCTTCTGGGACATAAATCCTTTGATCCTTGATATATTCTTCAGGTGATAGTAGGCTGACTTTGTAATTGACTTAATGTGGCTGTTGAAATTCAGGTCTGAGTCCATGACTACACCAAGATTTCTGGCTTCGTTTGTGGTTTTTAGCATTACTGATTGAAGTTGAGCACTGACTTTTAATCGTTCTTCTTTGGCTCCAAAGACAATTACTTCAGTTTTATTTTTGTTTAGTTGGAGAAAGTTCTGGCACATCCAATCATTGATTTGTTGAATGCACTTACTCAGCGCTTGTATGGGATTATAGTCTCCTGGTGATATGGTGATATCAATTTGTGTGTCATCTGCATATTTTGTTGTTTTCCATAATTTCAGTTGGTGGGAGCTTGTAAATGTTGAACAGAAGAGGCCCCAGGATGGATATAATATAAACATTATACAGTGGCCTAATATTTTACAACAGGAGAACACTGAACATGAGGCATACTTCTCTTCATAAGGCATTCATTCATACTACTGTTTTCCACTCAGGACATCGGTGCTCAGTTGGTTCTTATTAAACCCTTGGGAGTCCCCGATCATACTGGCGTGATTGAATAGCAGAATGTGGCAAATAGCCGACTCCTAAGGGTTAAGGTTTACTCATATGATGACCTGTGTGTCATTTGAGCACAAAATACCATTTTGAGAAGACAACATTGTTTTGAAGGCAAAGTTTCATTTTGCAGGAGATTTGTGGGAAGGGGCGAAATTTTGGGCCCCATGAAAAAGATTCCACCAGGCCCTGTAAAATATTTATTGATCAGTGGCTGCTAGTTTTCTGGGCCCCACTCAAGCTGTGGGCTCTGAATCCGACCCCAATAATGACGCCCCTGTTTGTGGTATTTTGCATTTTGTATGTGTTTTTTTGTGTTTAGATTTTTGAGAAAATGAGCCTATGCTTTCAGAAAATCTGTGTAACCTAAACAATTGAGAAAAACTGTAAGAACATTATTGGGCCTCTGGATGAAATGGCTCTAGCTGGAACCCTTGCTGGCTAGTTCTACCTTTAACCAAAATGTTTTTTTCTGAGGGTTCCCCTACATGGACAACCAAAGAACCTAAAATGCTTCCAGGTTTTCTCTTAGCGTGTAGGCCTACACACATACACACATTGGATTGAAACGGGACCCTATCGATTGAAATAGACCTACTGGACAGAGAGAAAGAGAGGAAAAACCCTGCTCACACAGTTACACAATCTATCTATAGGCCTCTGCTATCTATCTATAGGCCTACTTCCTCTGCTATCTATATATAGGCCTACTTCCTCTGCTATCTATATATAGGCCTACTTCCTCTGCTATCTATCTATAGGCCTATTTCCTCTGCTATCTATATATAGGCCTACTTCCTCTGCTATCTATCTATAGGCCTACTTCCTCTGCTATCTATATATAGGCCTACTTCCTCTGCTATCTATATGGAATTCTTCCTAACACAACAGCTGGTGTTCTTAGTCTACAAGTAAGATGCTCTGTTACTGTACCTCGGGGTATACAAAATACAATAAGTAGTGTAAACAAAATACAGTGCAATGTACAAATTATTATATACTGTTAAAAAAGGGGAAGCACAAATGCAATTTACATACTATATACAGAATGGAGTGTGGTGAGTGTATGTACAGGGTGTGTTCTATATACAGAATGGAGTGTGGTGAGTGCATGTTCAGGGTGTGTTCTATATACAGAATGGAGTGTGGTGAGTGTATGTTCAGGGTGTGTTCTATATACAGAATGGAGTGTGGTGAGTGTATGTACAGGGTATGTTCTATATACAGAATGGAGTGTGGTGAGTGTATGTACAGGGTATGTTCTATATACAGAATGAAGTGTGGTGAGTGTATGTTCAGGGTGCGTTCTATATACAGAATGGAGTGTGGTGAGTGTATGTACAGGGTATGTTCTATATACAGAATGAAGTGTGGTGAGTGTATGTTCAGGGTGTGTTCTATATACAGAATGAAGTGTGGTGAGTGTATGTTCAGGGTGTGTTCTATATACAGAATGGAGTGTGGTGAGTGTATGTTCAGGGTGTGTTCTATATACAGAATGGAGTGTGGTGAGTGTATGTACAGGGTGTGTTCTATATACAGAATGGAGTGTGGTGAGTGTATGTTCAGGGTGTGTTCTATATACAGAATGGAGTGTGGTGAGTGTATGTACAGGGTGCGTTCTATATACAGAATGGAGTGTGGTGAGTGTATGTTCAGGGTGTGTTCTATATACAGAATGGAGTGTGGTGAGTGTATGTACAGGGTGTGTTCTATATACAGAATGAAGTTTGGTGAGTGCATGTTCAGGGTATGTGCAGAGTGTAGTGTGGTGGATGAGTGGTGTTACTGTATGTACAGTGTGTTCAATATGTGTGCCGTTGAGGTACAGTATGTGGACCAATCAGAGGCCATGTGCAGGTGGTGCAGGGGGGTACAGAGTCAGCCTGGGTGGGGGGGGGGCGTCGTGGGGGGACACAAGCCGTGGACTGCGGTCTCCTGCCAGAGAGGAGTGGGTGAAAGAGACCGTGATTGGGATAGCAGGGGTTGGCCACGATCTTATTGACCCGTGTTAGGGTCCTGGAGGTGTGCAGGTCCTGTAGGGATGGCAGTCTACAGCCGAACACCCTCTCAGTGGAGCGGATGATGCCCTTGTCGTTGTCTGTTGCGGCTGAGAACCAGATGGTGATGGAGGAGGTGAGGATGGACTCGATGATGGAGGTGTAGAAGAGTACCATCATTGTCTTTGGCAGGTTGAATTTCTTCAGCTGCCTCAGGAAGTGTATCGTCTAGCTGTGCTTTTTTTGGTGAGGGAGCTGATGTACAGCTCTCACTTGAGGTCCCGGGAGATGGTGGTGCTCAGGCAGCAGAAGAGGTCAACAGTGGTCACTGGGGTGTCATTCAGTGTGCTGGAGGGGGGAGGGGGACTAGATTCCATCTTAAGTCTACCATCATCTTCACTGTCTTGAGAGCGTTGAGCTCCAGATGGTTTTGGCCGCACCAGGGCAGCAGCTGGTCGCTCTCCCTCCCTGTAGACGGACTCCTCGCCCTCAGAGATGAGACCGATGAGGCTGGCGTCGTCTGCAGACTTCAGGAGCTTGACAGACTGGTGGCTGGAGGTGCAGCTGCTCGTGTTCAGGGGGAGGAGTA
Organism: Borostomias antarcticus; assembly: GCF_949987555.1. Classification (NCBI taxonomy): domain Eukaryota; kingdom Metazoa; phylum Chordata; class Actinopteri; order Stomiiformes; family Stomiidae; genus Borostomias; species Borostomias antarcticus. The sequence goes on from NC_140257.1 coordinate 9,660,616, forward strand.
GAGGGGAAAGAACACAGCCTTGAGGTGAGGAGCCTGTGCTGATGGACCTGGAGTCAGAGACGTGCTTGCCCTGTTTCACATGCTGCTTCCTGTCAGACAGGAAGTCCGTGATCCGCCTGCAGGTGGGGTCGGGCATGCGCATCTGGGAGAGCACGCCCTCCAGGGTGAGTGGGAGATGGTGTTGAAAGCAGAGCTGAAGTCCACAAACAGGATCCTGACGTAGGTGCCTGCGGACTCCAGGTGCTGGAGAATGAAGTGAAGGGTCATGTTTACTGCATCATCCACTGACCTGCGGGCTCTGTAAGCAAACTGCAGTTGGTCCAGGAGAGGGTCTGTGATGGATTTGAGATGCTGCAGAACAAGGCGCTCAAAAAACTGAATTGCTACAGGCGGAGCCCAGTGATTCAATATAATATTTGAGGCTGGAGACAGAGACTATAGGCTACCCAGCTAGTATTTCATTTCCAACCTTTATTTATACTTGTGAAGCCCTGAGGTTTCCCTCATTTACAGGGATGACGAGTTTACACAGAGAAACAAAGTATCCCCCATCCACGGAGGATGTACATACTGTATGGGTGGTCGGCCAGTCCAGACCAGCCCAGACCAATTCAGCGCCCCCTCTGGCAGGTGAACTGCTTCGTTCTTGCTCATCGGCTAATCGCCTCGCTGGCGTACCAAGTACACTGCTAGCGGTCCTACTCAGCACGTTGGTGGCATACAGCTCTGTACCCCTGCCTCACGCTATCAGAATCTGAATTTGTTTATTGCCATTTGTACTATTCTGTACATACATAGGATTTTTTTGCGACCCCGTGGTGCTTTACAACAATACAACGATGGACAAGTGCGAGGACAGGACAGGACAGGACAGGACAGGACAGGACAGGACAGGACAGGACAGGACAGGACAGGACAGGACAGGACAGGACAGGACAGGACAGGACAGGACAGGACAAGACAGGACAGGACAGGACAGTGCAAGAGACAAACATAGTGCAAAAACTAGCAGTGCAATTGGACTACAAAGAGTCTGTGCAGTAGAGGTCTTGGTCTTTGACGACCACAGCCTCCTGCCAGAGGGGAGCGGTGTGAAGAGGTCAAAGCCCGGGTGGGAGGGGTCGGCCATGATCTTTCTGGCCCACTTCAGCGCCCTGGAGTCGCGCGGGGCCTGGAGGGAGGGCGGGGCCTGGAGGGATGGCGGGGCCTGCAGGGAGGGCAGGGCCTGGAGGGAGGGCAGGGCCTGGAGGGAGGGCGGGGCCTGGAGGGAGGGCAGGGCGCAGCCGATCACCCTCTCCGCCGAGCATGACTGTAGCGAGAACCAGGTGATGATGGGGAAGGTGAAGATGGACTCAATGATGGAGGTGTTGGATTGTACCATCATGGTCCGTGGCTTGTTGAAATTCTTCAGCTGCCGCAGAAACTACATCCTCTGCTGTGCCTTCTTAATCAGGGTGCTGACGTTCAATTCCCACTTGAGGTCCGGGGAAATGACAGCACCCAGGAAGCGGAAGGAGTCCACGGTGACAACCGGTGAGTCATGCAGGGTGATGGGGGGGGGGGAAGGGCTGAGTTCTTCCTGAAGTCAAACACCATTTCCACTGTCATAGACAACATTAGCCACAAAAGTCCACCTCTGTTCACTCAATTCAAACCGAGCCCAGTAGGCCTATTATATAAAATTGCTTCTAAATTGCTGTGTTAGTAATAAAATGCTTACCTCATGCTTAGCCGTCTGTTTCTCTCTCCAGTTCACCTTCTCGATCCTAAAATAGCCTAACCCTCGCTGGATTCCGGTTCATACAGATAGTCACGTATGTCCGATTCCAGAAGTCTTTCAAACTCCTCTTCATGCATATCAGCTGGAAAATTGCCTTCTGCCATGGTCATAAGCAGATCCTGTCTGTTTTTGTCCACAGGGTGTTGTGGCTTTCTTGCCGGAGCGTGGATGTTCACCTCATTTCAGGTGTGGGTGGCACAGAAAAAACTAGAAGTTGTAGTTCTGAGCAGGAAGGACCAAATCTCTACAATTGATGTCAAACGTGTCATTTGACATCGTTTGAGACACTTGAAACACTAAGGGAAGGAAAATCACATTAATTGTAAAATACTGCACATTTGGGAATGATACAAGGCTTAATACTAATCGGTAAAGTGCCCCTTTAAGCTCCAGGATGTTCCGGCTGCACCAGGACAGCAGCTGTTCAATCTCCCCCCTGTTGGCATACTCGTCCCCCTTGGAGATGAGCCCCATGAGGGTGGTGTCGTCCACAAACTTCAAGAGCTTCACAGACTGATGGGTGGAGGTACAGCTGTTTGCGTACAGTGAGAACAGTAGGGGGGAAAGAACACAGCCCTGTGGGGCGCCGGTACTGGTGGACTCTGGGTCAGAGATGTTCTTCCCCAGTTTCACGCGCTGTGTCCGGTTGGACAGGAAGTCCATGATCCACCTGCGGGTCGGGGGGGGACAGGGCCAATGCTGAGAGGGATGGTGAGGGGGTTCCATTGCTTTTCAAATCGACAATAGAACTCGTTCAGGTCATTGGCAAGGCGTGAGTCGTCAGTTGACTGGAGGGATTTAAGTTTATAGTTTGTTATCTGTCTGAGACCTTTCCAGACAGCGGACGTATTCCCCTCTGAGAACTGAGGTATTTGACATTTTATTTAGTCTAAGTAATAACACAATTGAAAAACACAGCACTAGCAGCATATAAAACAGTATAGCCTACATGGGCTACCCATACAAACAGGTAAAGAACATTTTCAAAAACAGTCTGACAAACGGACTTTTCCTACGTTAAATGCAGTTATTGTAAGTCACTGTGGATAAAAACGTCAGCTAAATGACTGTAATGTAATGCTGCCCTAATAATAGACCTACTATCAGATCTGGGTAGGCCTATCTGTCATGTAGGCTATCACAATTATGCCTACTGTAGGCATTGTAGCCTAGGCCTACACACTGTCAATAAACCCACTTCACTTCATATATATATGTATAAATTATATATATATAATATATAAGTGTATATATTATATATATAGACTACACTTCATATATATATATACTGTACTTCTCTTCTATATATATCAACATCAGCCCTGTAGATGTTGACACAGATAAGCAATTCAATCTTGTATACCAGCGTATCCCACCCGACTTGTGTTTGCCTGTCACTGTCTGCCAGGCCGGAGAACACATGCTGTTACTACAGCTCAATACTGTGGGAGGAAGATGAAGGCGCCGACTCCCCGTCACTTCCATCCACAACGCCTATTAAGGCGCCATGGCAACAGATGAAGACGAGCGAGGCTCCGTGGACGGGGGCTCCGCCACGGACCGGCCGGAAAGCTCCGCGGGGCTGCTATGGCAACAGACTGATCATGCAGAGAGGGGCTGTTGCTGCCACGGCAACGTGAGACCAGACCAAGCTGTCAGTTGTGAACTGGAGGACTGGGAGGGGAATTAGATTGACTTTGATGAGAAGTTGACCTCCGGTTTGCCAAAGATAGTTCAGTGCTGCCAGGGCTGTCTATATGAGGATAGATGAGCTGGACTGGGCTGGGCTGGGCTGGGCTGGGCTGGGCTGGGCTGGGCTGGGCTGGGCTGGGCTGGGCTGGGCTGGGCTGGGCTGGGCTGGGCTGGACTGGGCTAGGCTGGGCTGACTGAGGACAGGGGGGGGTGGTTTCTGTGTTACATTAATAGGCTATCCTAGGATTTGGACAAACTGCCTGCTTTTCACTTGATGTAGGCTAGCCTAGCATTTGCTGCTGTTGAGATAAACTTTTAGAACATAGGCTACCTGCATTTGACATTGAATAGAAACGTCCAATTTTAACAACCAGTAGGCCTATGTGTGATAATGACATTACATCCTTTAACTGAGAATAACTATAATTCTGAAGACAGACATCTTCCTCTCTCCCTCTATCTCTGTCTCTCCCTCTCTTTCATATGCATGGAGATGGAAGAAAGATGAGATATGGATTTCTGGCTGATGTGAGTGCTGGACAGGGGCACTTGTGCGCGTCAAGCTGGTTCACTGATTGATCTCCGGCTCCTTTGGCGAGCTCTCGTAGGCTGGAGCCAAAAGCAAATAGGTCTTGTCCCGGAATAAATTGATGTCCACTTAAGCCAATCCACAAGACTAATTACTAGCAGCAATGGCCGATGTATGAAAAAGCACAAGTTGCACATGACAAAAGCGCTATAAAAACACGACTTTAGTCAGAATATATTATATTCCAGAGAAAGTAGAGTCTGGCAGGATTCCTCAATCATTCTACAGTAGACTAGGCTCATAAAACACATCATCCCTTTCCCAAACAGGCCCTGGTTGTTTCATGCAGGACGTTAATGGAAACTGCACTTTGGAACTGAAGGAGATGGGATGTCATCAAGTCTGAAGACAATTTCCTCCCCTGCTCTCTGCATCCTAGAAATATACTGTCTGGACTATTGTTTGCAGAGAGAGAGAGAGAGAGGGAGGGAGAGAGGGGGGGGGGAGAGAGAGGCAGGGCGAGAGAGGGAGAGAGAGAGAGAGAGAGAGGGAGAGAGAGAGAGAGAGGGAGGGAGGGAGGGAGGGAGAGAGAGAGAGAGGGAGGGAGAGAGAGAGAGAGAGAGGGGAGGGAGAGAGAGAGAGAGAGGGGGAAGGAGAGAGAGAGAGGGAGAGAGAGAGAGAGAGAGAGAGAGAGAGAGGGTAAATAGGAGAGGAGGAACAACAGAGAAAGCAGAAAAGGAGAGAATATGATCTTGTCCCTGGAGGGAGGGGGGTGTAGCCCTGGCCCCTCTGGAGGGAGGGGGTGTAGTCCTGGCCCCTCTGGAGGGAGGGGGGTGTAGCCCTGGCCCCTCTGGAGGGAGGGGGTGTAGTCCTGGCCCCTCTCGAGGGAGGGGGATGTAGCCCGATGTCTGATGAAGTTAAAAAGAACACAGATAAAAGACATTTTGAGGATATACAGTAGGCTAGGCTAAAGTTCAACTGAGAGTGAAGAGTGCCCCCTACTGGCATTCATTGGTAGGCTAATAGATTTACACTGGGAGGCAGGATGTTTGTCTTGCTCTTCATGTCATCAAAGTGTTAATATGTGTTAATAAACTGTTACCTCCTATTTGAAAAACAGAAGTTTCACTATTAGATTAGGAAACAGTTTCTCATCCCCTGCCTCAAAAACACAATATCCTATTCAGTATCATGTTATGCCGACGACACTCAATTGTATCTGCCAATTACACCTGACAACGCTGTTTCTTTGAATAACCTTTTTAACTGCTTAAAAGACATCAGATGCTGGATGTCAAGAAATGTCCTCCAACTAAACGAAAGAAATACATAAATGATAATATTTCTTATTATTTCTACTTATATATATCTCTGCAGCCCGCTCGGTCCGCTGTCTTCTAATGTGTACAATGCAGTCGGGAATCTTGATGTCATTCTGAACTCTTCCCTGAATTTTAACACGCAGGTCAACAGTGTTGTAAAGGGCAGTTTTTATCAGATGAACCATAGCTAGGCTAAAGCCGTGTTATGCTATAAGGAACTTGAGAGTGTCATCCATGCTTTTATTACTTATCGGCTGGACTACTGTAACTCTCTGTGCTTGACTCACTCCACTCTGTCCTGTTTGCAAATGGTCCAAAACGCGGCTGTTTGCACTTTGGGCCAACTGCTGTTGTTTTAAATGTGCTATATAAATAAAAGTGACTTGACTTGACACTGAACATTATCACACCCTGAACACAACCCAAAGCAGTACTTGAAAATCCTGCTGTAGGCCGGATTTTTAGCTCGTATATGTTGTCAATGAGTTTTCATGCATGCCCAGTATGTGCGTGTGCGCATGTGTGTGTGTGTGTGTGTGTGTGTGTGTGTGTGTGTGTGTGTGTGTGTGTGTGTGTGTGTGTGTGTGTGAGTGTGTTTGTACTGTAGTATGTGAGTGTGTAGGCATGGGTCTGGATATTGGCCCAGGGAACATCTGGTACGGACGCTCCCAGAGATACCATCCCAACCTCTTAGCCTGTCAGGATTTGATGATCCACAGTGTCAAATGCTGTTTGTGTGTGTGTGTGTGTGTGTTTGTACTGTAGTATGTGAGTATGTGAGTCAAATTGCTCCCAATGAGCAGGCTATCACCTTGCATGGCAGCCGCCATCATTGGTGTGTGAATGTGAGTGAATGGCTGGATGAGAGGCCATTGTAAAGCACTTTGGGTAAAAGCGCTGTTGAGGTGCATTTTACTGTATGTGTGAAGCGGGGTGTGTGACAGGATGTGGGAAATATGAAAACAGCTGCAGCAGAGCCCCGTGGTTCTGACCAGCTGGAGAGTTCTGGAGGGGGGAGACAGCCTTGATGATGATGCCAGCAGAGCCCCTTGTCTCCGGTCCAGGACACCTCCTGGAGGGGCCTGATGGAGAGGACAGGAACTAACTAGCCAAATGGATAAAGGAGGAGCAGGAGCCAAGTTGCTAGGCACTGTGATAGCCAGGAATGACACTGCTGAGTACCAGAGGGGGTTCATATGAGCCTATGGTCCCTCCTCTTAACCACATGCAAATGCAAATACCCCCCCCCCCGGTTATTTATGTATTTATTCATATCCATACATAGCATGTATATAATCCACCCAGACTGATATCTATCTTTCTTACTCTTATTTTATACTGTATAAGAATTGTACTTATTCTGTCATTTGTAAATTTGTAATTTGTATATTTGTAATTTGTAAATTGAATATTGGAGTCTATCTGCTATTGGGCATTATCTTGGAGTTGGCAGCAACATTTCACTGTGACTGTACACAAACATTACATAAAATGACAAATAAAGAAATCTTGAATCTTGTTCCATTTCTAAGCACATCGCAGCACAAAGACCATTCCTTTAATAGTGCTGTTACTATAAAGAGTTACTGTATGCATGTGCTATTCAGATCCTCTTTCAAAGAAATAAATATTGATATATTGATATGAAGGCAAATCCTTTTCAGTTTGTGAAATGTCATGTGTAATAATGATAGGCTATTCTCTCTTTCTCCAATAGATGTCACTACAAACTCACATTTCAGTGTAGAGGGAGTAACTCCAGCAACGTAATTCATATTTTCTTCAACTTCAGTCAATCAAAAATGGACAAACGACAATCTCTGTATTATAGATACATTTACACTTTTTATTTTTTTAATTTTTTTTACAATGGAATTGATTTGACCAAATTGACCAATTGACCCAAAAAAGCACACAATACAATCAATAAAATCAACAAACCCATAAACATGATTGTCACTTAACTGCAAGTCACAAAAAAGTACATACCATGAATAAATAATCTACAGAAATATGTACAATATGCACAACAAGAATAAAATGGAAGTGCAAAATCAAGCTTTGGATCCCAGTACAGGAAACAGGGTAAGCGAATGCAGATTGTGCCCACTTCTCCCCCCTTTTAATGCGATAGTAACAATAATAATAATCTACAAGTCATAATTTACAGGACATTTAGTAACATTTAGGCATTTAATTCCTGCGTAATGACTTGAACCATGACATTATTCAGCTTTTGCATGAGATAAAATGATCGGAGAGATAAAATGAACACATTACATTACGTAGAGTTTATATCGCATTCCACAGAAAAACTGGAAAGGGTTTGATGTTTGTCATCCAATGAGGATCAAGGCAATAATCACGAGACCACAGGCCAGATAGATAGAGATAGAGAGAGATAGAGAGAGAGAGAGAGAGAGAGAGAGAGAGAGAGATCCATGGAGGAGGTGACCCAGCAGTGGAAAACACTTGTGCTCCTGCTTTGACACAAAGCTGGGACAGACAGACAAACAGACAGACAGACTGGCACTGGCCTGCTGGCTGCGATATCTCTACTGTACACCTCCTTCTGTCGCCTGTCCGTCAGAGAAAGTCAATGAGTACTGTGTGAGCGTGTGTGAGTGAGTTTGACCAGCTTACACAGACACACACACATCTGAACTGCAGTTTCCTGTAAAAGTCCCACACCATCAGCCTCTGGGTTGAGAAACGTTTTGACACTTGTTACCCAGAGTTCAAGTACTCCAGAGCCACTTCGTAGCAGAACTTGTACTGGTCCTAGAAGGCAAAATTAAAATGAGGGCACAGTTATTCACCACACGTGTTCTAACTGAAACACCACAATTCACACCCAACAAACCTGCCATTCAATTGGACAATATCAAAAAACTTCTTTCTAAAACCAGATTATAACACTGCAACAATCCTGCAGTAGACAGGGACAGAGGCAGTGCCGTACGGTATCTAATTTTACGCACCAAGCTGTGGAGAGGCCTGCTTACCAGTAGGTCCACCATGTTGGGCTTGTTGTTCCTCAGCGTTTTGACAGCGTGGAACGCGTCTACGGAGCGCTGGTGCTGAAGCATCTCACACACGATGCTGATGGCACAGAAGGTCCCACTGCGGCCTCCCCCGTTTCTAAGAGGAGAGACAGGGAAAGAGAGGGGGAGAGACAGAGAGAGAGAGAGGAGGGGGGGGGGGGAGACAGAAAAAGGGAGACAGAGAGAGGGGGAGAAAGAGAGAGTCCTGATTAAGTGATATGCGACTGATAGTGCCAGATATACAGCTGCATCGTGCAGTGACCCAATCCCGCCAGTAGGTGGAGATGTTTCCCCTCTAATACCATCGGTAGTAACTCTAGCTCAGTGACGGACACCAGTGGGGTGAATGAGCGAGTGAGCGAGTGTGACTTACAGACAGTGGACCACCGTTCTGCCCTCCCCGCCGTCGTACTCCTCCTGCCACTTGTCCACCTGGCGGATGAGCTTGAGGAAGGAACGCTTGGACATGGGCGTGTCTCGGTACATGGGCCAGCCCAGGAACTGGAACTGCTGCACCATCCTGTAGCCGTCCTGGGGCTGGTGGGTAAACAGACAGACAGGTAAACACACAGACAGGTAAACACATAGACAGGTAAACAGACAGACAGGTAAACACACAGCCAGGTAAACACACAGCCAGGTAAACACACAGACAGGTAAACACACAGCCAGGTAAACACACAGACAGGTAAACACACAGACAGGTAAACACACAGACAGGTAAACACACAGACAGGTAAACACACAGACAGGTAAACACACAGCCAGGTAAACACACAGACAGGTAAACACACAGACAGGTAAACACACAGACAGGTAAACACACAGACAGGTAAACACACAGACAGGTAAACACACAGCCAGGTAAACACACAGCCAGGTAAACACACAGACAGGTAAACACACAGACAGGTAAACACACAGCCAGGTAAACACACAGACAGGTAAACACACAGGTAGGTCAAACACTAAGTGTCAATGGCACAAACACAGGCGTGGCCTATCAGAGAGTAACACAGGCGTGGCCTATCAGAGAGTAACACAGGCGTGTCCTATCAGAGAGTAACACAGGCGTGGCCTATCAGAGAGTAACACGTTGCATGAGATGGTGACCGGAGGGACAAAACACTAACTGCTCAGAAGATGATAAAAAGAGAGGATAGACAGGCTGATTCATGAAGAGATTCATAGACAAAGACATGTTGTTGTTGTTATTGTTGTTTTGCTTAGGATGGACCCTCTCAGATGCAATTGTGTGTCTCAGGAGTGCTGTCTAGGAGTTCCTGATATTCACACAGATAGTCAAGAGGTCATGGGGATGCCCCTGCTGGCCACAGGCCGTCATGACACCCTCCTCTCCTCCAGGCGTGGGAGTATCTGTGTGCTCATGGTCAGCTCTGACGGGGAGTTTTCTAAGGAGCCGAGGAGGTCAGGACCCCGTTAGCGTGTGTTAGCGGGTCACACAGTCATACCCGCGCAGCGTTGTAGATCCGGAATATTCTACTGATGATGTCCTCCTCCAGGTCAGCTGACACAAACTCCACCTGGATAGGCCCGTGGCGGTGGACGCCATTCTCCGGCCAGTACTGAGGGCACAGCTTGGACACACGCGCACACGCACGCACACACACACACACACACACACACACACACACACACACACACACACAGGAAGAACTGAAGGTTAGTTGCTGTGTTTGGACTCTCTCGCCTCTGGCTCAATTCAACCATCTCTTTATCTGGAGGATTTGAGATGGTTAAGAGCAAAACACTGGAGACAACTGCGAAAATATCATTAGAAACATAATGAATAGGAGCAGCGGTCCCAAAAGAAAGACTGAGTAGCTTCCTCATATAAATCAATATCCATCCAAGGGTAGAGCAGGACGGCGGGTCTAGGACACCCTCACCAGAACGGGAGGGAACAGACGAGGAAGGACGCACTTCCAGCAAGGTGGACAACATAACACACTATTGATTGAGGCGGCTCTGTGCAGTAGGTCAAAACACAACCTTGGTGGGATAATTCATTTCCAGCTGCACCCCACCCCTTCTATTGAATTTATTTATTTATTTATTTATTATGTTTCTGTATTACGATCCATCTTTAACTGATCAGCCTTTTTAAAAACTGTGCGTTCACATGTTCCCACACAATAAAAACGGGCCTTAAGAAGGAATATATGATGAGGAAGCCGGCCTCAGAACGCGTTCGGTCGTATCAGCGGTGGACTCTAGACTCCTCCCAGCCCCGTGCTGAGCTGCGCAGGGAAGTGAGCCCTGGGGAGCAACTCAGGATCAGCCTCAAACTCCCCGTTTACACTCTCTGGGGAGAGCGCTCGGCACCTGCATACTGCCAGCGTATCACACGCACACACACACACACACGCAAGCGCACACACACACACACACACACAAGCGCACACACACAGACAAAAGAGACGATGTTCATAAAAATGCATACACATATACACATAGACTTCTGTGTACATGGAGGAAAAATACCTGCACAGCATGCAAAGACTCACACACACACACACAGAGCCACCCTCTCAAACACACACACACACACACACACACACACACACACACACACACACAGCCACCATCACACACACAGCCACCATCACACACACACACGCACACACCCACGCACCCCCACCTCACACACACACACACACACACACACAGCCACCATCACACACGCACACACCCACGCACCCCCACCTCCCCCACACACACACACACACACACACACATCTATAGAAAAGAAATAGAAAAAAACCATCACTTTCCAGCTTCCTCTGAGACCTTATCAAAAGCTGACAAATTCAACAGATGCCAAACAAAGATGCTGATGGTTGGTGAGATAGTAAATCTCCAGTCCCCCAACTCCCCCCCACCCCCTTCCCCAAAACACACACAACCCCCCCTTGTACTCTCTCTTCCTGGCTGGCTACAGTGAGAATACTGAATGAAAGGGCCCAGCCAGCCAGCCAGCCAGCCAGCCAGCCAGCCAGCCAGCCAGCCAGCCAGCCAGCCAGCCACCCAGAGAAGGGTCTGTGGGGCGAGAGAGGAGCCCGTCCCCAGGCTTTGATCCCTGGGTGTTATGACAGGGCCTGGGGCCGCCGCGCCCGGAGGGAGCTCACGTCTGCACACCTGCCCGTCCGTCTCCTTCCTCACCGGCCTTCTCCTTCATGACCGCTCCTCTCCCGTCCCGTCTGCTCATCTCCTCCTAGACATCTCTCTCCTTGTTTACTCTGCCGCCTCTGTCTGCGTGTGTGTGTGTGTGTGTGTGTGTGTGTGTGTGTGTGTGTGTGTAGGTATGACGGCTTATCCGACGGTGACAGAGACTTACAAAGCAATGTTTTTCTCAGTCCGGGAATCGAATTCTCCCAGAGCTCCTTTGTTGAAATTGATGATATGGTTCTATAGAAGGAATGTACCCGGTCTACAATCTCAATTTGTGAGTCTGTGACATCGAAAATCAGCACCGGGATCCTTCTTGGGTGTTGGGTGTGTCTGCCCGTGTGTGTGTGTGTGTGTCTGCCCGTGTGTGTGTGTGTGTGTGTCTCAGGGCTTACCTGTGCTGGGTCCACATCGTTCAGCATGACTATGGACGTGCAGTGGTAGTCCAGGACCAGTCTCCAGAAGTCCTTCACCGTGTTCGGCAAGGGGTGCTGGGTCACGATGAACGCCGACGGCTGCTTATAACTCTGCGTGGGACAACGAGAGGGGAAAGAGGAAGAGAGCGCATAATTAGGACAGGACCTGGCGTCTTTCCTACTAGACGATACACCCCTCCTCTGCATGCCGGTGTGCCAAAAGCGCCGTCGCCGTTCTCCGGCCTATCAGTCTGACCCCATCGGCGGACGAGACAGCGGAGGGGCGGGGCTTACGTCCATGAGGGCGGCGTTGATGTAGTTGGAGCTCTCCCCGTCGATGGTGATGAGGAAGGGCAGGCAGCGGTCGGGCGGGAGCACATCCATGCAGCGGTTCTTCTCGTGGTTGCGGGGGAGCAGGGCGATGCTGCAGTCCTCCACCCGCAGCGTGGGGGTCACCATGTTCAGGGTCTGGACAGAGCAGAGACACGCAACCCGCCACCTGGTCAGCGCCTCACGGCGAGCGAGAGCCGCCGCGACGCTGCCGCCGCGGCCTGGCGAACGGACGGGCGGAGCGCTATCTGACCGCGAGAACGCGTTATTTAAATGTGTGAATGGATAATTAACTACCTGTAGACTGTAGATTTTTTATAGGGCTACCAATGAGGCCAGAGGCAAAGATGGCCGTGTGGGAAAACGTACAGCATGTGACTGACATGGTGTGTGTGTGTGTGTGTGTGTCTGTGTGTATGTGGTGGCGTCTACTAGAGTGTCAACCCTCTCTCTCACCCTGAATTCCTCTTTGATCTGGCTGGAGTTGGTCTGCGGGTCCAGCCGGTTCATGTCGTAGTAGACGGAGCGCAGCTGATTGGCCGGTATGGTGGTGTCGCCGCAGAGACACGCCTCCAAGATGGCGTCGTGGATGAAGACGTACTGCTCCTGAGGGGATCAGGGCGCGGTCAGACTGGAGAGGATCACGCCGGCTAATGGTAATATGTTTGTTATTTGTTCTTTCAGGACACTCAAGGTCGCCCGCGTAATAATATATCCCTTAACTATAGCCTCTGAAAGGAAATGTCATCTGTGCTGTGTCGGCTGAAAAACAACACTGCTGTCTGGTTGTTGATACAGTAGCTCGAGACCCAATAAAAAGCTTAGCTGTGATATTGCTCAGATGTGGATGACGGCCTATTACCAATAAAGACACTGTCAATACATGAAGAGGCTGACCTGGTGAGTGGCCTAATGTTCTCAATAACAAACAGGACCCCCACTGTTCTCCTTGAACTGACTGGGAGAAAGGCGGGGGTGGGGGGAGGGGGGGTGTAAGGACATGTTCACTGTGATACACATCACTCAGTCTGACGAGCAGCCAGCAAGCCAGCCAGACGACGCCTCGACGCTTGATGGAAATCCATTCTGAAGTGACATTTTGAGCTGACGTCACCCCTGTCACTTTGGACCAAATCCTGCGAGGCGCAGAGGTCGGCGATCTGCAGATAGGGCACGGGTGGCGTCTGACGGGTCGGGTTCTGCGCCGCTTCAGAACGCCGTCCCCTCACCCTGAACCGGCCCACTGTCATGTTAAGCATGATGCTGTGTCAGTGATTCAAGGAGATTTATTTTCTCAGCTGCGCTGGATGGGAAACAAACTCCGATCTCGCGTCAGAGAAGGAGCAGGCCATGGATGTTGGGCATGGAGTCAAAGAGCTAAACACCTGCGAGGGATAAACCCCCCCCCACACACACACACACACATGCACGCACACGCACACCTTGAAGGTCACTGAACCTGAGGAGAGTGACTCGGGGAACAACATTTGGTCTCCAGTTATTCAAATCCCAATTCGCACGTCAACGATGAAACATTTGCCCATTAAGCCCAATGACGCTTGTGATTTAAAAGGAATTACAGTGAAATGATGCATTCAGCGAGACTGTGGATGCGTCCAGATGGTCCGTGTTCAAAAAAGCTCAGAGTCCTTCAGCCCTGCCGCTGGCATTGTGCAGGCTGAATGAGCTTGGGATGTTTTCACCCTCCACGTGAGCTAAATTCTCTCATTTACAAGCCTCTAAAAATGGTTTTACTATGCCTCGTATTGTCCGAGTTGTGCGGCCGTACAGCTGGGCGGCTTGGGGAATAGCAGGGGTGTGTTCCCCGATAAAGACGAGCTCATATGAGACGACCGCAGTAAACGGGGATGTGCTATGAATGAATACCTGGCAGCCGTGGTGTAATGAGGCATCCGGAGATGAGCCCTCGTACCGCAGCAGATGATGGCTGTTGGCCCGCCTTTGACACCCTCTCTATCACCCCTGCGTCTTGTTCTGGGGATGGGTCTCTGTGGGGAGGTTAGCTGGCTAGCTAAGAGCACTAACGTGGCAGAGCTATTGAACCTCGGTCTTCTTCTGGGGATGGGTCTCTGTGGGGAGGTTAGCTGGCTAGCTAGGAGCGCTAATGTACCGAAGCTACTTTACCTCAGTCTTGTTCTGGTGATGGGTCTCTGTGGGGAGGTTAGCTGGCTTGCTAGGAGCGCTAATGTAGCGAAGCTACTTTACCTCAGTCTTGTTCTGGGGATGGGTCTCTGTGGGGAGGTTAGCTGGCTTGCTAGGAGCGCTAATGTAGCGAAGCTACTTTACCTCAGTCTTGTTCTGGTGATGGGTGTCTGTGGGGAGGTTAGCTGGTTAGCTACGAGCGCTAACGTGGCGGCGGTACTTTACCTCAGTCTGCACCATGTTGACCCTCCGTGAGCGCAGCTCCCTCACACAGTTGTAGATGTCGACCACGCCCTCTCTCTCGGCCATGTCCAGCATGATGTCAATCACGATGAAGCAGCCTGTTCGGCCTGCTCCGGCACTGCAGGGGGAACCGATCGAAGGGAACGAAGAAAGCCAATCAAAGCTCAGGTCACAGGTCCACAAAGCCACACGGAGCTCAGAGACCTTGGGTTCCCATTACAACAAGTGAGAGACTAACACTTGGAATAAGTCAATGAAAAAGTCTATGATCAGACATGATCATTATGACTGCAGGCTGGTAAACCCAGCTGTGTCGGAGCCATAGATCTCTCCTACCTGCAGTGGACCACCATGGGCCCGGCGTTGGTCAGGGTCTTGGCCTTGACCCTCCTGATGAAGCCCAGCAGGCCCGTGGCGTGGTAGGGCACCCCGTGGTCTGGCCAGCCCGTGAAGTGGAACTGGCGGATCTCTCGGATCTCATGGGCCCCTCTCTGTGGACGCAAGCACGCACGTACACACACGCACGCACACACACACGCACGCGCGCGCGCACACACACACACACACACACACATCAGCCATCACCAACACACACGGAAGATGAAAGGAGAGGACAGGAAAGGACATCAGAGGAGAGAGGAGAGGAGAGTAGACGGAGAGGAGAGAGGAGAGAAGAGGAGAGAGGAGGAGAGGAGAGAGAGTAGACAGAGAGGAGAGAGGAGAGAAGAGTAGACGGAGAGGAGAGAGGAGAGAAGAGGAGAGAGGAGGAGAGAGAGAGTAGACAGAGGAGTAAGGAGAGGAGAGAGGAGAGAAGAGGAGAGAGGAGGAGAGCGGAGAGAAGGGAGAGGAGAGGAGGAGATAAAGGTAGATAAACAGAAGCTACAGCATCTCAGCTGGTGAGAATGTCAACATGCCGCCTGCTGGTTGGAACATACAGTAGCAAGACTCTCCATGAGAGGAGCACAGAGAATGAAGGAACGTTGGGTGATTCTGTCTCTTATCTTCTGTCTGTTACAGTATATTCAAAAGTTGGAAAAGCGATTCATGATCACAGCATAATTACAGAAAATGCCAAGTATAATTTTCTTGGCTGGTGGTTGATTAAGAATCATAGCTTTCAGCTAAGAATAGCTACATACGAACCCTGCCCCTTTAACAAAAAACAGTAGCACCACAAACAACAGTAGTGGTGGTTATGAGCTCACCTTCTCCACGGCGAACGTCCTGATGACGTACTCGGACAGGAGCTGCGTTTCTATCAGAGTGACCTTGATGTCTCTGTAGATCTCTGTGTCGTCTGGCCAGTACTTACAGCACTTTACCTGATAACACACACACACACAACACGGCGGTCAATAATACCACACACACACACACACACACACACACACACACGTGGCCGAACATGCTTACAGAACACAAGCAGTACTTCGGCGGTCATGTTCACCCCATAGACACAATACTGAAGGCAGGATGTCATTTGCCTCCATGCTTCATTTCTCTCAAGTTAATTGAGGTTCACCTCATATTGGGCTCGGTCTCTGGCCAAGGACTAGCTGTGAATGGGAATCTTACGAATCGACGGAGAGATAATTCACACGTTATCACTATTCTCATTCCCACATTGATAGTGTGTAATGGGTCCATGCCTAAAGGTGGACTGGATCAGATTCAGGACTGAGGCTGTTTCTTGTAACATGAATGGATGTGGCCTATTCCACCTTAACTTCTGTCTGGGTGAAGAAATATGAAAAACCAGTCTAGCGCCATTAGATGAGGAAGTCATAATGACAATCCAATAATGATATCAAACCATAGACTGTTAAAAGATAGATTTCCCTGTGGTAAAACTAAAACAGCCCTCTTCATACATCTCCCATATCAGGTATCGCCAGGCGGCTAAATTACCTCACATTCAATTAAACCGTTGACTTTGTTGCGATGGAAGGCGGCGTCTTAAAACCACTGAAACCGCAGAGGCGTAACGGCGAATGATCATTTCTCCGATGGATATATGCGACTGGAGCGGCATCCAGATTCAATTTTGCTGCTGGAGTCTATGCTGTCATTAGAGCCAAAATGAGATTTGGGTATGGAGTGACACTCTGGGGTGCATGCATAGGAGCAGTTCAGGTCTCTCTCTCCGACGCCTCCTGATGACTAATCCCAGATGACAATCACATACCCGCCGTTTCCACCGCCATTGAATTAAGCGGGGGGAAAAAAACACACACAAAAAACCATTACATTATTTGATCACTTGAAATTGCTGCCTCGCTTTCGGGAATTATCCCTTGGCGAAGTGATGACATGCCTTTATGCAGAGATGCGATCGTGTGAGTACAGAGAGGCAAACACACACACACACACTGGCGCGCACACAGGCGTGCGCGCACACAGGCGTGCGCGCACACACACACACACACACACACACAAACTCGCATGCACACACCCAGGTGCGCGCACACACACACACACACTTTCTACATATAAACACACACAAAGTATCGGCTCTATCCCCACAGCCTCTCGCGTGTGTAACCCCGCTCAGTCAGCACGTCACCCAACAGCCCAAACCTTTCATACAGAGCGTGGCCAGCGCCCCCCTTCCCCGCCGTGGCGTTAAACCCGGAGTGTGTGCCAGGATCTCCCAGGGTGCATCAGCGCGCTGAGCGGAGCATATGGCCTGCTGTGATATGCTCAGTGATTTTATAGGCCCTGTGAAGAGCCTCCGCCACCGCACTCACACGCCATTGGACAAGGATCATGACAGTCGGCCCCGCCCACCCTCGGTGCGTGGTGACTAAGCAGGTGTGGAGAAGGTACGGGGCGGGGCCGGGGGGCCAGGGGACCGGAGGAGGGGGCGATGTAGGAGAACGAGGTAATGAGGTGTCCAGAGATAGGCCCCATGAATCACAGTCCGTCGTGGTACATTTAGGAGAGAAATGCAGATCAGCACATCAAGGTTGAAGAATAAGCAGGACTGCAGTACAGTAGGTAGTCATCGCTGGTGTTGCTGTGTGGGGGAATTTGCGTTCTACAGAGGGCACTGAATTATTCCAGACCAGGAAAAACTCTGGTAGAGCCGCATAAACGTCCTGTAAGGACCTAAGATGTGTTAGAAACCGTTCCCTATTACAGAAATAGTGGCGTATATACTGTACAGTACCTGTAGTGTGTGTGCCCCATTTTCTTCTAATTTTCAACAGTTAATTTGATTCACTATATACTGTATATAGTCCACTAGAAAATATCCACAATTCACAGCAATTTCTAGTGAACAGACGATGTACCCTAGAATTTCTCATTCACTACACCACATAGTGAATAGTGAGTGAATAGTGAGTGAGTGAATGAGTGAGCAGTTCCAACACAGTTCTATAGTTTGTTCTGGTCACGGTAAACACCAGGGCCCTGATAATAGGACAACACAACACCCTGTCAAACTCGATATATAACTGGATATCAAATATCCTACATCAGAAAATAAATAACTCAAAATAAATACATGCAAGAGTAACTTTAGTAGCCTTTAGCTAACATTACGGTATGTGATGCTTATGAGATGTCCTTCCAGGAAACAAACAAACCCTACCACACCACCAAACAAACCCTACCACACCACCAAACAAACCCTACCACAACACCAAACAAACCCTACCACAACACCAAACAAACCCTACCACACCACCAAACAAACCCTACCACACCACCAAACAAACCCTACCACAACACCAAACAAACCCTACCACACCACCAAACAAACCCTACCACACCACCAAACAAACCCTACCACACCACCAAACAAACCCTACCACACCACCAAACAAACCCTACCACACCACCAAACAAACCCTACCACACCACCAAACAAACCCTACCACAACACCAAACAAACCCTACCACACCACCAAACAAACCCTACCACACCACCAAACAAACCCTACCACACCACCAAACAAACCCTACCACACCACCAAACAAACCCTACCACAACACCACCAAACAAACCCTACCACACCACCAAACAAACCCTACCACAACACCAAACAAACCCTACCACAACACCAAACAAACCCTACCACAACACCAAACAAACCCTACCACAACACCAAACAAACCCTACCACACCTACCACACAAACCCTACCACAACACCAAACAAACCCTACCACAACACCACACAAACCCTACCACAACACCAAACAAACCCTACCACAACACCAAACAAACCCTACCACAACACCAAACAAAAAATAATGGATGCCATTAACTTACTCACTCTGCTTTACATGTGCAGAGACTCCACAATATTGTCTTGATGAATTTCCATCTGGAGTTTGTGTGGCGTTTGTGCCTTCCTCATAAATCGCCAACACTGAGCATCTGATATTGTTACCTGCTCCGTCCGAAATCCGAATGTCATGGATATATCCTTGGGTAAAGTACTTTAGGCCTTTCTGTAGAACTTCTTAGACAACGTAGTGGCAATTGGCAAATAACCACAGCAATATTGTCTGGAATCCTTGAGAGAGAATCATCTGGTAGCTGTTCAGTGGACATTTTGGTAAAGTGCTGCAAAGCTTGTGGGACCTAGCAACAGTAACTGGGGGAGGCGGGACTTGCCGCCTGAATAGGAAAGGGCCATTGTGGTTGATTTAGCAGATTGCCTTTCTGCATTGCTTAGTGTGTGCACAATTTAGGAGCTAACAGAAACACATTTCCCTGCGCGTGTTGTGAAACCTGACTGACTTTAGATGCTTTTATCCGATGTTTCCGAGCTAAGGCTGAGGTTTAAGTACTTTCCTCAAGGGCACAATGGTAGGCAGTGATGGTCAAGTGGCCTGATCATGGGACTTCTCAGCCAGTAGTCAGATACTCTGTCGCCCTGATGACGACCAGAGTCAAGACAATGACACGGGGCAGTCTAGAGCAGGAGGGGGATCTCAGCAGGGCCCCGGGGGGGCGGTGCCAGAGTTGTGTAATCTCCTTTTGATAGATCCGCTCAGACGTAACAGTAGTCAGTCGCCAGGATGCCTCCCCCCGTAATGAAGGCCATCAATCAGTTTCCTCTCACTGCACTCTGATCAGATAGAGAGCTGCTGCTGGCACACAGGACACATGGCCCACCGACTCCACCACCCCCCACACACTCACACCGGCGCTAGGTAAGATACACCAAATACATGCGCACGCACGCACGCACACACACACACACACGCACGCACACACACACACACACACACACACACACACACACAGAGGCTGGACGTCGCCCAATAGCTTCCCCTGGATCAGATGTGCTCCGGTGTCTCTGACAGCTCAGGAGTGGAGGGCTGCCGGTAAGATCTGATCCTGGATCAGATGTGCTCCGGTGTCTCTGATGGCTCAGGGTATGAGGACTATTGGTGAGATCTGACCCTAGATCTAGCGGGGTCCTGTAAAGACAGACAGACTACCCACCCTGCCCACTTCCACCAGGTTGGTCACCATGACGATGGCAGCCGTGTTCTCCTGCCACACCATCCTCCAGAAGTCGAAGACCGTCTCCTGCATGGGACCTGGGTGAGAGAGAGAGAGAGAGAGAGAGAGAGAGAGAGAGACGAAGTTCTGTTTATACATACAGTACATCCCAATGAACCAAGCTTAGAGAACACAAAATCAAGGCTCCATGATTAGTCAGTCCACAGGACTTCATGAGGCGAGTGTCAAGGTAAGGAGGCATCCGATCCGTTGCCCATATTTAAAACTTCGCTAAGCAATAATTGAGAATTGATAGGGACTCAATTATGAATCTGGTTAATTCAAATTAATATTGTTTTTAATCAACCGCCAACTGGAATTTACTTCTGACAAATTAATTAGTGAGTGCAAATCCCCATGCATCCCCCAGAGTTAATGCAAATTACCTGGAGCCATAGCAAATTAAAGAACTGCCACACACACACACACACACACACACGCACACAGCGGACAAAGCGCCCTGGGGCCCTACTCATAAAAATGCCATTATGCAGCGGCTGTGTGGAGAGGTAAAACCACACCTGACTACGCCCTCATCCTCTCTCTCTCTCTCTCTCTCCCTCTTCCTCACGGTGCCAGTCAGCCTCCTGCGTGTTGTGAGTCTGGGGTCTCAGAGCGGGGGAGGGACACCATCTTCATATTCAAAAAACCTCCTCTGGTTTCCAAACGTCTCCCCAAAACTGATTTTCCTTCCCACACCACCCACTACCCTCCTACTCTGTCCCTGGGGGGGAAGGGGAGGGGGGGGGGGAGACAGCCTCGCAGGCTACGGAGAAGAAGTTTGGGAGACTGCGCTGTGGGCTGAGGACATCTGGTGTGTAGGTTTCCAATAACGTAAACGCACTGTGGGATTACGAGGCGAATGATCTGACTGGGAAAGCGCGCCAAACGTAAGACAAACAGAAAGCCAGGTTGTTCCGCCCCCTAGAGGGCGTGGGGTACCAGTGACAGTGAGGCAGCAACACAAGAAGCAGAGAACCAGAATGAATAAATAAAGAATATTTATTTTATAACATAAAACACCTATTCCACAGGGAACAAGGGGACTAAAAAATGTGCCAAAGAAAGTAACACAAAACTATACTTCCCTTACTACCAAAACATACAAGGGGTGGCACACGTCCCTAACCTGGTGTACTTACAGTAACAGGAGGTAAACTATGTTAGGGGTGTGTATACCCATGGACAGTTTACCTGTGCCCCACTCCCTGGGCAGGATACAAAAACTGAGACAAACGGTAACAAACTGGAAACAAAATAACTGAGACAAACTACTTACATAAAAATGGTGGTGGTGTGGCTACAAACTGAGCGAAATAAAGAGGTAACTAAGGTAGAGCAAGAACATAAACAGCAGCACAAACAAGGGGCACAAGGCACAGAGCAGACAGACAGGCAGGGTTATATAGGAGGCAGGGCAGCAGCTGATTGGACGGACACAGCTGAATGGAATGAAGTCAAAGATGGTTAATTGGACCGGATTCACCAACCGCAATGGGATGAGGATGGGGATGAGGGTGGTGGTGGTGGGGAGGGGGGGTAATAGAAGGAGGGACACAAAACACCAGACACAAGACACACAAAACACCACACACAAGACACACAAAACAGCACACACAAGACACACACAACACCAGACACAAAACACCAGACACAAAACACCACACACAAGACACCACACACAAGACACACAAAACACCACACACAAGACACACAAAACACCAGACAAGACACACAACACACCACACACAAGACACCACACACAAGACACACAAAACACCAGACACAAGACACCACACACAAGACACACAAAACACCACACACAAGACACACAAAACACCAGACACAAGACACCACACACAAGACACACAAAACACCACACACAAGACACACACAACACCACACACAAGACACACAAAACACCACACACAAGACACCCACGTTTTATTCAGTGTGTGGGAGAAGGAACAGATTGGGAGGAGGAGAGGTGGTGTGTCGCTTCACCGGAGGAGACAGACCGGAGGCTTACGGGTTGAAACCGACTTTGAAACGCACAGGAAGTACTGAAAAGCCTAAACTAAGATGTATAATAATCTAAGATGGCCAGTATGGCGCAGTACACCACACTAGACTGCACTCAACTTGTTTTTCAGTCACACAACCGATCCTTAAACCTCTGAGCACCTCCGTGCGGGCGTCCTTGCAGTACCAAACCCCATGTCCAGTTGTCCAGAGTTTTATGTGAGGGTTTACAGAGCCACGAGGCGAGAACAGTTTTCTGCATTGCTTGCGAGCGTGTAAAGCCCAGTAGTTTGGAGGAGTTTCGGAGGAGCCACTTCAGAGGGAGACGAATGGCGCTCCGAGCCCCGACTTCCAGCTGTCACGGCGCCGCCGCCGCGCCTGACACTCCCGTCCTCATACGGGCTCTCTGAAGCTGGAGTGTGACAGCTGTAGAATCCCCCCAGCCAGCCTCAGCCCCCCATCAACACTCCCTATCAATGCACCGCTAGCCCCCCCCCCCCAAAACCCCCCCACCCACATTAATATTACATGTGGCAGACTCTGGCATTATATACACTCACTCATCATTGATTTGCAGGGCTCTCTCTCTCTCTCTCTCTCTCTCTCGCTCCCGGTGGGCTTCTCAGTATTACCTGTAAATTATAAAACTGGTGACATTTGCCGATCGGAGGATGGAGGACGGAGGGGGGGGGGGGGGTGGGGGGCTGGATGAAATGGAACCTAGCCCATGTTTCCAATGAATATTTCCGACATCATCACCGGGGGGAGGTTAGGGGATATATCGGAGGGTTGGGACCCACCGGCGTGTCATTCAGACTCTCTGACCAACATGCGTGTGCTGCGCTCAGGGAGCCGTCGGCGCCACTTCGCAACGGGGCCAGGATGGGTTTTAGGGAGGGGGGGGAAAAAAGGGGGGGGGGGGGGGGCGGCCGGGTCGGCCCTAATCAGCTTACCAGGTGAACTACGGCAGCGCGCGCGAGAGAGAGAGAGAGAGAGAGAGAGAGAGAGATTTAATAGCGCGGCCGCCCCCCCTCTGTGGTGCTGGGGCCCTGGGTGTGAGCCGTGGTGAGAGAATGACCTAGATAATGAGGACTAAAGCTCCGGTGATGAGGCTTTTATAGACTGACAGCTGTTCTACCTGGCGCCGTCACCTTGACGGAGCGAAGGGACTCATCAATAAAGAGAGGGAGTTAATGAGCGCCAGCGCGGTTTATGGACCTCGGGATGAAGACAATGTTATCCCACACACTGTCTCTTATTAGAAAAAAAAAAGACGCCATATCCAATAGCCAGATTTACTACAGTTTTTCTTCCCTTCTGCTTAACTGGCACGGCGTGGACCTCATCATCTGCTGCTGAAAAACCCAGTCCCATTGGGCTTTAGAGAAAGTGTCACTCAGAAAACAGAGTGAGAGAGAGAGAGAGAGAGAGAGAGAGAGAGAGAGAGAGAGAGAGAGAGAGAGAGAGAGAGAGGAGGAATACTTCCTCATTTCCCAACTACGGTTCCAATGCCCGGGCACATTTTTCTGATGCTAGCGTGTGCAGTTTGGAGGACTGGAGGGAGACAGGTTTGTGTGTTGAGCTCCTATCATCTCCAGCTCTGTGCTTAAGTGTCAGCAGACTGCTCCTTCCTCCTGCCAGCGCGCTGCTGAGGATGATGATGAATTATAAAACATCCCCGGCCTTCTCTCGTTCCGTCAGGATACAGATGTTTCTGCAGACATTCCCCCTGCTGAAGCTCTGCCCTGGCGGAAGACACTTCCTGCTCAGACCATCGCATAGATGGCCGCCCACTGCGCGCGGTAAACGGGAAAGCGGCTAATTAACGACAACGGCCGCGTCTTTTGCTCTTCTCATCTCGAGGAGGGCCGCAGTATTTCTTTGAGCGCGTCTCTCTCTCTCTCTCTCTGCGAGCAGGTGTCTCCCGCGAGAGACGGCGAGGGAGATGTGTTTTGATTCTCGAAAGACAAAGAGGAGCAAACACAAATCATTCTGATAACCTGTCTAAAACGCTGCTATTCTGGGCCTGTCCTGAGGCTGGCTAGTTGTCATGGCTAGTTGTCATGGCTAGTTGTCATGACCCACAGACACAGTGACAGAGTGATGGGGACTGGAGAGCTGGAGCGGTCTGAGAGAGGGACTCACACACACACACACACACACACACACACACACACACACACACACACACACTCACACACACACACACACACAGAGCCCACAGCCTGACGTGTGTGTACTGTATAGCGCGTACGTGTGGATGTGTAGTTACTGTTATTTCTTCCACATTTTCCAAGTTGCCCCGCCTGTTTTGTTTGATTCTTCATATGGTTTTGTACCGTCTGCGTGCGCGTTGTTTGTAAAGTGTCAAGTAAAATAAAAATAAAATGAGCCGCCAGATAGGAGGACAGAGCTGGTCCTGATTGGTCTGCTCTCTGATACTGGAGTCAGAGCTGGTCCTGATTGGTCTGCTCTCTGCTACTGGAGTCAGAGCTGGTCCTGATTGGTCTGCTCTCTGCTACTGGAGTCAGAGCTGGTCCTGATTGGTCTGCTCTCTGATACTGGAGTCAGAGCTGATCCTGATTGGTATGCTCTCTGTTCCTGGAGTCAGAGCTGGTCCTGATTGGTATGCTCTCTGATACTGGAGTCAGAGCTGGTCCTGATTGGTATGCTCTCTGATACTGGAGTCAGAGCTGGTCCTGATTGGTATGCTCTCTGCTACTGGAGTCAGAGCTGCCGATGGGCTGTTTTAATTGAGACACCGAGGATGGGAGGCGATGCTCTAATAAACAGGTAATTATGCAACTCCCAGCTCCACCAAAGCAGATTGTGAATCCATTACGGCCTCGCTGCATCCGCCTCCCCCTACTCTTCTGTTTTCTCCCTCCTCACCTCGGAGCTGAAATCCCTGGGCAAGAAGCACTCTGTAGCGTTAGGGAGTGGGCTTCTCCACGAAATTCATAACAATTAACCATCAATCAGACTTAACCTCTGGGGTCACGCTACGTGCTCCTTGCCCCGTGAATCTGCCGGGAAGATTAACATGATGACAAAATGTGCCTGAACATGCCGGCTAATCCATTTATTTATTCAGCTTTCTCCTCGAGTGACTGATCAATCGCTCCCACACCAGAGACTGTGGGAGAGAGAGAGGGGGGGGGGGAGAGAGATAGAGGGAGAGGGAGGGGGAGAGAATGAGAGAGAGGATGAGAGAGGGGGGAAAGAAGGAGAGAGAGAAAGGACGAGAGAGGACGAGAGAATGAGAGAGAGAGAGAGAGAGAGAAAGAGAGGGGGAGAGAAAGAGAGGGGGAGAGAAAGAGAGGGAGAGGGGTGGGAGAGAGATGGTCTGTGCTCCACCAGCTGAGAGAGGTGGTGTGTGTGTGTGTGTGTGTGTGTGTGTGCGTGTGCAGTGTGAGTATCACCAGATTCCCTGAACACACACTTGACTGAGCATCAAAGAGTAGCTCACAGGAGCGTATGTAAACAAGGACGCGTACAGAGAACTGTTTGAGCGCACCTGCAAATATGCCCATTACAAACAAGACAGCCTTAAAAACACACTCACGCATGTTCAAGTGACGCATGAATGACAGGATACTAAAACGCTGGTTCCTTACCTTGGGTAGCAATGTAGTGGTTTGGCCGGTGGTAGCCCTGAAAGCAAAAAAGAGTGGACATTGAAATCCACAGCAGACCAGCAGGTTAACTTGAATTCATTATTATCGAAGTTTTGACATATGTAGCGGTAGGAGACTGCGTTGAGGTGAGCATGAAGTAAAAATTGTACAAAAAAAAAAGAGTGCCACAATCAATTAACCCTTGATTCCCTGTCTCCCTCTCTCACAAACACACACGCACACGTACGTACAAAGACCCTTCTAATAAATACCCCCGTACAATACTCATCAACACCTACGCACAGGCATAAGCACTCCAACAGGGAGAAAAACACATTGCACGTCGACATGTACACAAACACTCTATCACACACACACACACACACACACACAGACGTGCTTGAACACACACCTCCACACACATTGCCGATGTGTTGATAATCCTCTAGATACAACTAGAGCACTGATCTCCACAATAGGCTTCAACTCCCAAGGATTACTCTAATCCCCTTAAGTTTTATTTGTCCAATTCCTTGTATTCTCTCCTGAGATTAGGAGCCGGGGAAACAAAACACGAGGACTCAAAGGCTCGTCCAATCCCTGCCTCCTGCTGATTGCGCAATCCTCCCCGCCAGTCCCTTATCTCTGTCATATTCAATTTAACTTGGGCTGTGATTAACATTGCTCAACCGGGGGAAGTGAGTCGACACAAAGCCATATTTCCCTCTCTCTCCTCACTGGGTTCCTTCCGCTTTTCAATTGTCCTCCATTTTAATGACTTCTTTATCTCTGGACTGTGTGTGTGTGTGTGTGTGTGGGGGGGGGGGTTGTTTGTGCTTTCATGTCTGTTCTGTCAGGCAGGGGAGCAGACCGGTGCAGGGGGTGGATCAAAGAGGGAGGGGCCCAGTGTGATGAGCACCGTCAGCCGGGGAGTGCTTCTAGAACTGGGGACTTCTCCTGAACAGAACCTTGGCGTGTGGTAAGAGTGTGTTGTCAGGATAAGCATGACAAGGGAGAGAGAACCGCAGGGTGGAGTGAACGTGGAAAACCAGTCACCGTCAAGGGACCTGTTGTAGTGTGTGTACAGCGCCATTCCAGCATAATGGTAAAACTACGGGAAACAAAGCAACACACAGACACATGCACACACACACACACACACACACACTCACACACACACACACACACACACACACACACACACACACACACACACACACACAGTCCACTCGCTGAATGCCGTCGACAGGCCATTATGTTGTCTTACAGATAGAAGGTAAGAATCCTCAATCAACTGGAGAGCAGAGATGCCCCATCTATCTGTGCTCATTCATACCTGGCTGCAAACAATCCCTGGAATAACACGGCAGAATAATAAACACTGAGGAAAACTCACACGCACAAAAGTAGTTTATTAGCCAGGGCAAGCTTGTAGATGGGTTAAAAAGCTTTCCTGAAGAGCAAAAACACCATTATCCATCTGTCTGCGTTGCTGCTAAGTACTTTTCCAATGAAGCCAGTGGCGCTCGGAAAATCCTTTTCAATCAGGGCACTCTTTAATATGCATATATTCTTATCTTCTAATGGGCCCTCACTATTGTAGCGGCGTTCTCCGCAGCACTCTCAACATAATGGACCATAAACTGAATGGCGAGAGAGGTAAATAATTTAAGCCCCCTGCATTTGCGGTGGCCTTGTGCATTATGAATTTACCTTTCAGGGCGTAACAAGAGATTACAAACGACCACATTAGAGGGGTGGAGGGAGAGAGGGGTGTTCTCCTGAGTGGGAAAAAGTCACTTAGAGTCAGGTATGTGAGCGGCCATTACAGGCCTCGAGGAGGCGGGAGGCGGAGTCGCCTCAAATAGCCCTTTTCCACCAAGAAGGAACCGGTTCGGTGCCGGTTCTCAAACCTTTTTTTATTTTTATTTTTTTACTTTATTTTTATTCGATTTTGACAACAAACAAAACCATTCATACAACACAAAAACAATACACAGACAAGGTCATTCCAGGCAAATATCCAGCATTATGTAAAATCAGAAATACAAGGTTAGGATCACACTGATATCTTTGGGTGCGTCCTTGATTGCAAAGTACCTTAAGAGGGGAATAGTAACAGGCCACTTCCTCCCAACTCAAGTCCATTCCAATAGACATAAACCAAAGGAGATAATACATCTCAGAGCAGAAAAAAATATATCTAGTAATGAGAATTTAAAACACAAAACATGTCACATCAGACTCATGTAAGTTTTTCAGTTCTTCCAATACTTTTCACACTTACTGGTGGTGTTTCTAAGAGAAAAGGTCAAATGTTACATACTATACATTTCCTGGACTTTTCCTATCCATTCAAGGACAGTTGGGGGTTCCTTACATAGCCATTTTCTGGTTATTGCTTTTTTTGTACCAGCAAGTAGTATTTGTAACAAGTATCTGTCCCGTTCACTGAGTCCTGTAGGCACATTCCCCAGGTATATAACACTGAAATTAAAATCGAGCTGTAATTTGGTTATTAATCTGATCTCTGTCACCACATCCTCCCAGTAAGAGGAAATCACAGGGCATCGCCAAAATATGTGAAAATGACCAGCAGACATTTCACCACACAGCCTCCAACACTGACCTTGTTCAGGGTTGTTACTTTGGGATTTTTTAATTCAATTCGTGGGGTTATGAAAAATCATAAAATGTTTTTCCAAACAAGCTCTATCGCGAACCTAATTTTGAACGGTTCCGAGCATTTCGACCAATAATAAATGAGTTCGGGAACCCCAAAGTTGGTTCCGAACCGGCACCAAAAAATATTAGGTTTTTCAGCGCAAACCGTGATGATATCGCGGGCGTGGTCTATACTGTAGATTTGCGAGATTTGCTGTAAACACATGTGCTTTACTGGAAGATAAGAGTGGTAAGCAACCACTTCATCTATGTGTAAATGTGCGCCGGGATTAAGGCTCCCAAGTGTGAATGATCTCATTCTCTCTATGCTAAGTGCCAACTATCTGAATAACCAGCCAGCCAACTGACTTTATACAGATTATATAATTGACAATCCCTAAAACAATAGTGTGATGACAGCCTAATACAATTATAATTAAGTAGACTACGCAAGCCACTTTTGTGGCACACCACCTAAACAACTTTACACATGCCTATATCTCCAAGCTAATGACGTACAACGGTTCCGCTCAAAACTGGTCGAAACGCGGGCCCGTTCCCTAGATAGAACCAAGGTTCCAAGAATTCTGAACCGAACCGGTTCACAAACCAGAGTTACTTTGGTGGAAAAGGGCTAAAAGAGGCCACCGGGCGGCCCTGGCCTGGCCGGTCAGGTCGCGGGGGGAGCCTTCGCCGTGGACTGCGCGAGGTGCTTTTCACCCTGAATGACGTCTCCGTCCGCCATTTCACCGTCTTCCCTCGCTGTGAGGAGAGGTGGGCGGAGCCCGGAGCAGCGGAGAGGACTGCTACTTAAGTGCATCGTCACAGCGCCGCCTCATGTGACAACACTTGTAACGATACAATACTGTTATTGTACAGTATACGTCCCTCAGCATGTATGTATCTTCTTTTATTTGACATCATAAATTCTATGTATGCTCTTTTTCTATGCAAGCTCTTTTTGTGCATGGCTGTAAGCCAGCGCACCAAAGATAGCAAATGTCCGGTTGTCACTCCTCCCTCCCTCCCTCCTTCCCTCCCTCCCTCCCTCCCTCCCTCCCTCCCTCCCTCCCTCCCTCCCTCCCTCCCTCCCTCCCTCCCTCCCTCCCTCCCTCCCTCCCTCCCTCTGTCGTGTTGTTGACCTGCAGTTCTATGTTGCTACCACAAGAGGCAGTAGTTTTTTGTGCATGGCTGTAAGCCAGCGCACGTAGAATAGCGTTTCCCCAGTTATCACTCCCTCCGGTCAATGTTGACCTGTATTTGTCTGTTGGCACCACATGAGGCATTCGTCCCAGCACACCAAAATAAAGAAGGACACCAAAATCAACCCTGCCGATCTCCACTGCACAAGTAGAGTAGTGGTGAGAACATTGGACTCCCACCCGGGAGACCGGGGTTCAAGACCCCAGTGGGGATGACTTTATGGGACTATACCCCAAACCTCCACACGTTCATCCTTTCACTCCAATCTTTTTATCCCTTACCTTTGTCCAGAAACAGAAGTGGAACAAATTGCAACAAAATAGCTAACATTACAGGAATCATCAGTGTAACTGCTTTAGCCACTGACCACTACCATTAATGTTATGGAAGCTGCTGCTAGTTGTTGTGAGCTCATGAGCTTACTGGCTATCCCACTCTTATTGTGCTGGATTAGCATTGGAAGCATTGGAACTGATGTGTCCAGGCGACAAGACCTATCTTAATTTATTTTATTAATTCACAGCTATTTCAGTGGCATGACGAGCTTCTGTCCTACCAGTCGTGAACAGAAACAAGCCAGCCACGCACATAAGCCAGGCTGGACCTGGCCTGGTTTTTTGGTTTCTCCTTCTCTGTGTCTAACTTCTCCTTTCATCTCTCCGTTCAAAGCCCTACCCTAACCCCTGCTCCCCCTCATGTCCTAGTCTACCTCCCTCCATCCCACTGCTGTCAAACTCCGGTATTCATTCCAAGTAACATATCCAGCAAAACAACAGTCGATGTGTGTGTGTGTGTGTGTTGAGGGGGGTGTGTGTATGTGTGTGTGTTGAGGGTTGGTGTGTGTGTGTGTTGAGCGTTGGGGTGTGTGTGTGTATGTGTGTGTGTTGAGGGTTGGGGTGTGTGTGTGTGTATGTGTGTGTGTTGAGGGTTGGGGTGTGTGTGTGTGTGTGTGTGTTGAGGGTTGGTGTGTGTGTGTGTGTGTGTGTGTGTGTGTGTGTGGGGGGGGGGGGGGGGGTGTTCCCCCACAGGGCCCCCGCCTCGGTGGCACCGGCACCCTCTCCGCTCCGAGAGCGAGCGCAGTGACCTTTACGTGGTCGGCGCTGGCTGGTGTGTGTACTTACATCAACGTAATTTGCATTAATGTAATCGGAGCTCTGTTCCCCCTCCAGGGCCTGCAGCCTGACACGGGAGTGATCATCTGGAAGAGAGAGAGGGGGGGGGGGGCAGCGCTGAATTAATCACATTAACGAGGGCAGGGGAGGAAGCAGGAGAGGGGAGACAGGGGCAGACTGTCATCACCGTACTGATACAGCAGGCCCATGGTAGGCCTGGGCCAGGGGGAGGCTAGGAGGCTAGCGTAGGTGGCTAGCATAGGTGACTAGTGTACTGTAGGTGGCTAGGGTAGGTGGCTAGCATAGGTGACTAGTGTAGGTGACTAGTGTAGGTGGCTAGCATAGGTGACTAGTGTAGGTGGCTAGGGTAGGTGACTAGTGTAGGTGATTAGTGTAGGTGACTAGTGTAGGTGGCTAGGATAGGTGACTAATGTAGGTGGCTATTGTAAGTAACTAGTGTAGGTGGCTAGGGTAGGTGGGTAGGGTAGGTGACTAATGTAGGTGGCTAGTGTAGGTGACTAGTGTAGGTGGCTAGGGTAGGTGGCTAGTGTAGGTGACTAATGTAGGTGGCTAATGTAAGTAACTAGTGTAGGTGACTAGTGTAGGTGGCTAGGGTAGGTGGCTAATGTAGGTAACTAGTGTAGGTGGCTAATGTAGGTAACTAGTGTAGGTGACTAATGTAGGTAACTAGTGTAGGTGACTAATGTAGGTGACTAATGCAGGTGGCTAAAGTATGTAACTAGTCTAGGTGGCTAGTGTACTGTAGGTAACTAATTTAAGTGATTAATGTATGTAACTAGTGTAGGTGACTAATGTAGGTGACTAATGTAGGTAACTAGTGTAGGTGGCTAGTGTAGGTAACTAGTGTAGGTAACTAGTGTAGGTGGCTAGTGTAGGTAACTAGTGTAGGTGGCTAGTGTAGGTAACTAGTGTAGGTGGCTAGCGTAGGTGGCTGGTGTAGTTGACTAGTGTAATGTAGGTGACAAGAGTAAATGGCTAGAATACTCTAGGTGGCGTTTAGATTCTACAACGACATATATCTATTTCTCAGAAGACTACAAAAGAACTTCATGTCATTTAGATGGCAGATAACACAGTAGCAAGTCTTTGAGGAGCTTAAAGTTATCAAGAGTGTCACGCAGAGGCAACAAATCAGCCAAAAGAGTGTGACGAAGACATGGATAGACTCATGGGCAGAGAAGAGAGGCTTTGTACCCACATGCAATAATATTCCCGTATCGGTTCTTCATGCGGTTCTCGTCTTTCTTAGCGGAGTCCCAGGGCGCCGACTGTCCTTCAAAAAAACTCTGAGAAGAGAGGAGAGAGGAGAACACACAGAAGAGGAGAGAGGAGAACACACAGAAGAGGAGAGAGGAGAACACACAGAAGAGGAGAGAGGAGAACACACAGAAGAGGAGAGAGGAGAACACACAGAAGAGGGATGTGAAATGTGGCATCATGTCTCAGCCCTTTAAAAGATGAACCAGGATACAGAACAGAATCATCTCTTTCAGCTCTAAAAAGCAAGGGAGCGGAGCAAGAGAGAGAGAGAGAGAGAGAGAGAGAGAGAGAGAGAGAGAGAGAGAGAGAGCGAGAGTGATGTACAGTATCCACATCATTATGAGATGTGAGAGACAGAGAGGATGGGGGTCCCTGGGAGCGATGTCAAACAGAGAGCCCATTAGGGCACAGGCAGTGTGTGTCGTGCTCAAACTGGTCCCCCGACGCCCCTTTATCAAAGCCAACACAACATCTGTCTGTCTGACTGTCTGTCTATCTGCTCGCCTGCCTGATTATCTGCCTGTCTGTCTGTCTGTCTGTCTGTCTGTCTGTCTGACTGTCTGTCTATCTGCTCGCCTGCCTGATTATCTGCCTGTCTGTCTGTCTGTCTGACTGTCTGTCTATCTGCTCGCCTGCCTGATTATCTGCCTGTCTGTCTGTCTGTCTGACTGTCTGTCTATCTGCTCGCCTGCCTGATTATCTGCCTGTCTTTCTGTCTGTCTGTCTGACTGTCTGTCTATCTGCTCGCCTGCCTGATTATCTGCCTGCCTGTCTGTCTGCTTGTCTGCCTGATTATCTTCCTTCCTGCCTGTCTGTTTGCCTGTCTTCCTGTCTGTCTGTCTGCCTGTTTGTCTGTCTGCCTATCTGTGTGTCTGCCTGTCTTACCGTCTGTCTGTCTGTCTGTCTGTCTGTCTTCCCATCTGTCTGTCTGTCTGTCTGTCTGCCTATCTGCCTGTCCTCCTGTCTGTCTGTTTGCCTATCTGCCTGTCTTCCTGTCTGTCTGTCTGTCTGTCTGTCTGTCTGTCTGTCTGTCTGTCTGTCTGTCTGTCTGTTTGCCTGTCTGCCTGTCTGTCTGTCTGTCTGTCTGCCTGTCTTCCTGTCTGTCTGTCAGCCTCCTCTGAAGAAGTCGCTCATCTGAGGAACAATAAAGCCAGCTCATCATCTCCAGATCAAAACCATTTGCCTCAGATTACCCTCATGAAATATGTATCACCTCTCGCTGGGGACATTTCCATTCTGATAGCACACCAGGCACAATTAAACCAAATTATGAAAATACATCTCCACCAGCTCTCTGATGTTCAAGGGCCATGGTGAGGTGGCTCTTAGTAGACGGGCTCTATAAAAAAAGCATGTTATTGCTCATGTTTTGGTAATCAACTATGCTTATCAGAAAATTACACCGAGACCACCGACTAATCTTCAAATATGGACTCAAGAGCCATTTGAACACTCGCGGAAAATATCCGGAAATATTCACGCTTGTTTTTAAAGGACTCCCTTCATGTGTTATGAGCCCCACATACTTTGTGGTAGAATAAAGGCTGATAACATAGTCTTGATAAATAGTCAGCTGGTTGCAAGACTCTTTCATTCATCTTAGCCGTACCCAGGCAGCAGCAGTTTGTCTGGCAAATGAAGGCCTTTCAGGCCGTGCAGAAGGACATACTTCTACACATTCATTTAAGTCTTACAGATTAGGAAAGCGTTTTCTCTGAGAAACAGCTTTAATATGCTAAAAAACACACCCTCTTTGTTGAGCCAAGATGGAAATGTGTCTCGTGGATAAATGATACAGGCTTTTCACCCTGTATGTCCTCAGGGAATGCTTCAGCCAATGTCATTCTCTGACTGTCAGCGTGACGGGGGCAGGTCTGATATAGAACACTAGCCGACCAATCAGGCTCAAGAGAAAAGGCGCTACCTGGCAGCCTCATAACAGTGAAGCCTACATTCTAAAGTGAAGGACCTTTTCTGTCTCAGAGTCCATAGGCTTTTTGTCCCCCTGGCTGTTTCTCTGGCCTTTACTTTACAATAGCATAATATAATGGGGACAAAGCGGTGTGTGGACAGAAGGATGTGAAGGGGAGACGCGTATTTAAAAAGAACTGGCGACAAGGCGGAACCATAGAAACAAGGCTTCTGCAGTGAGGTTTTTTTTCTCCCTTTTCAATAACTTTCCAAGGGCAGAATTTATGAAACTTTTTAATTGCAGTCTGTTTAAAATGTTTAAGCTAAACCGTAGTTTCCTCCTCGCTCCTCTCGTGTGAGTAATCATAGAAGTGATAAAAGAAATTCTCATTATGAGAAATGTGCTTTAAGTGAAGACTGAACACTTGAATGTACAGATGATTCTTAAAAAGAAAAAATGATGTGAGCGCAGAGCAGCAGAATAACTTAGTGAATTTTCTGCATATTAATTAATCATTCACAACTTGAGAAAAGGAGACTCATTCAAGCTGACTAGAATTCATTTGTGGTTTCCCATGAGCTGTTGAATTTTTAAAATTGTATTATTATTTTAGTTAATGACTCACATTATATGCACCTACTGAACTGTGTCCCTCTTAGAATTAAAAACCAAACAAACAAACGATCAAAAGTTTGATGCACGACAATGTGGCATGAAAACTAACCCTGGTGTCGAATCTGTTCCCAAGTGCTGACACACCGTGTGAAGCGTGCAGAACAGCTTGGCCATGCAATACTTACTCTGTCACACTCAATATCAAACATCACTTTATGAAGCCGTTGTCAAACATACATACAGATCAGTAGTGACTTCACAAGGAAGATGCATTCAGTAACTATTGTCATGCAACATATGTGTCACAGTTGACATACAGTAAAGTGATGTAGAGTATCATGTATTATACAACATTCAGTGTTTCCTGCTCTCTGGTTATGTGATGTCATCAATAGGCGACATGATACACATAGGTTGGGGGCCTGGTGTTCATGACATCAGCTTTGTTCTTGCTCACGGAAACAGCTATTGGATGTTATGTAAGAAGGACACAACATCATAAATCATCAAGATGCATATCAGATGAATTTTTCCGTGAGTAATTGTTTTGAAATGATGCAAGCTTTATTTTCTGTGCTACCGTACTTTTCTCATCCAATGCTAGCATTACATTAGTATGTATGTTTGGCACATGCCTCATAAAGCGACACACGTTTGGTCGAGTATGTGTTGAGACAATGCCCCAAACAGGTAACATTTCACAGTCATGGGGGTAGTTGTACAACATGACCTGTCTTGGGAGCTTGCCTTGACAGTGCCTCTGGACTAGTTCATAAATTTTGTAAATCAGTGTACTGTCAAATGCTTCCATAACATCACATAGTATTTCTGTTGGCGAAAGCCCTTTTCTGATTATTGGTCAGATTAAAAAACCTACAGTAACTGAGATGCTGTCATCCTACAGGAGGACCAAAACAACAGCCAGCAGGCACCATCACTCAAATACTGTATCTACACAACTCACAAATAACCAAAAATATGCTCTTACCTCGTTTATCTGTTCCCAAGTTAACGTACAGATTAACAAGAAGCATGGGTCAGAGAGAGATACAGTGCAGTATGAGTGTACAGTTTAGAGGTGCACTGGCCTCCAGTCTCATCCAAAAAACCTGACACAGACTGATCATAGAGAAGACAGCATCGGAACACAACATACAAATGAATCGCTCTAGCCAAGAGAGAATGAGCTCCGATCCCACCCATCACCCAAATGTCCAGCAGGCTTTTTGGAATCGGTCGATGGAAGTGGTGTAGAGTGTGTGTGTGTGTGTGTGGGGGGGGGGCAATCAGTTATTCTGTTTCTGTGCTTTTGACTGACTCGACGCACCTCAGTGGCACGAGCCACATGAGTCCCAAACACCTTTATCCATAATGGATCAGGGCTTGGAGGGGAGTCGGGAACACCCAGCCCCTCCACAAGCTGCTGCAGGTAGCTGTGGGGGGGTTACATTATTTAACTCCCCTGCTCTTCTGCATCGGGGGGGGGGGGGGGAGTTGGGGGGTGGAAATAGGCAATTCATAACTGATTAACATCACCCACACGGAGAAAGACAGAGGGAGGGAGGGAGGGAGGGAGGGAGGGAGGAGAGATAGAGCAAGAGAGGAGGAGAGTACGGGAAGTAAGGGAATGAGAAAGTGGAAGAGATAGAGGAGGAGATACCGAGTCGCCAAGATGCCGAGTTGCTCATCTTGCAGTGGCAATGATGATGTACTGTACGAGTGGTTCCAGAGGTACGGTGAGACTAAGCTACCCCCATGTGCTAGCCTAGCCTAGCTTATCCTAGTTTAGCCTAGCTTAGCCTAGCCTGACAGCTCAGAGGCAGCGAGGGAGACGGAGCGATGCCGAGCCAGCCGTTAGCCTAATGAGAGCAAATGAGATGGATGCTTGGCGCGGGCGGAAAATCTTTTGTTTGGGTGTCAGTGAGCGGCACCGTGTCGGCGTCCGTGTCCGTCGGGTGCCGTTGCGTGACATGGTTCTCCTTAGAGAGCAGCAGCAGCAAGCCAGGCAGCTGAAGAGTAATCTGACTGAAGTCAGATAAGGACACGACAGACAGACAAGCCTTTGTCATTGTGATTTCACTCTTTTAAAGCTAAGGCTAGGCTAACCTCCTGATGGGAACTGGGTCACGCACGCACACACACGAACACACACACACACAAACACACACACACACACACACACACACACGCACACACACACACACACACACACATGAAACAGAACCACAGGTGTACAATCTCCATACACAAGAACCAGAACAACACACACTGTAAGTAGCGTGACTAATCACACCATAAACAGAAAGACGGACACTAGTTATAGTTGCTAGTGCACCTGGGGGAACGAGACCGTCTTGTGGTGCTGAACCACTGAGAAACACACACACACACACACACACACACACACAGGGCGAGGAGGAGGCGGCGGCCTCACCTCGTACTCCTCCTTGAAGCCGTAGCCCTCGGCGCACTTCATCTGGGTGATGTGCTGGAGCAGGTCAGCCACGCGGATGGCGGGGTGCAGCTGGCCGGTCTGGTACGGCGCCGGCTCGGCCGCCTCCCTCTTCCTCAGGGAGTGGGTGTGGGACTGCGCCAGGCTGCTGGTGTCGCTGCTCGCCGCCTGGCCCTCGTCTGCGACACATGTAGAGGGAAAGAGCGAGGGGGTCGACAGGTCAGTACCGCGTAGCGCCGAGACCCCTCCCCCCCTCCCCCGCGACGCTTGCCTCCGTGAGCCCGGCGTAAGGCTGTCGCCGGGGCGACGCACCGCCTGTTGGGGACTTAGCGACCACTGCAGTTCATGACAGTAACACCCGTGTGACTGATATAACAGTGCTATGAGGCATGGCGGATGGGGGGGGGGGTGGGGGGTGGAGATGAGTGCTGGTTTGAGTGGTTGACGACCACGCACCACAACACGGCTATGCCATGTCGTTAACACATGAGTATAACTGCAGTCACCTGTTTGTCTTACAATATGTAGGACAGGGGGGTTATGACCCCCCGCCAAAGTTTAACGTTACCCGGACCAGATTGAGCAACAAAATGGCGACCGCAGCTATCCGTTGGCAATGAATGATCACACAACACGACGCTGGTGTTGGGGAGGCTCAGACGCATCTGTCTCAGTGTGTCGCTGGAGATCAGTTGGTACGGGGGGAGGGACTAAGGTAGGTCTGGGGCCTGGAGTCCAGCCTCTGCTGACTTCCTGTTCCCCGTGTACTGCCCTTACAGCGTACTACGGTAGCTCCCAGTGCAGGTCTAGTTATGGGTAGGGCGCCGCGAGCAATAAGCTGTCATTTAAGACGCGGTGTAAAGCGCCGCGTCACACCGGAGAGAGAGTAGGGAGACTGCCTGCACCTCGCTCCGTGAAGAGGCTGGAAAAACAAGTCCGCTTGTGCGTTACGGTAAAGCTTTGTGACGGCAGCTCGCGCTCGTTAAACTGAAGCTGAACTGAATATCGAGTCTGCCCTTTCATACAGCGAGCCAATCGGTGGCCGCGTGGGGCAGAGATGC
Organism: Borostomias antarcticus; assembly: GCF_949987555.1. NCBI lineage: Eukaryota > Metazoa > Chordata > Actinopteri > Stomiiformes > Stomiidae > Borostomias > Borostomias antarcticus. Next base: position 9,698,785 of record NC_140257.1, read on the forward strand.
TGTGAGGCGCCACAGAGCACAGATGAGGATGTCCAGAGACATGGAGGAGGAGGAGGAGGAGGAGGTGAGGGTGCGGTGGCCGCCGCGAGCACGCCCCCAGCCTGCGGCCGCCGCCCGAGCGCCGCCGCACGCAGCCCTGAATCGATACTCAAACGAAGTCCAACTCAAAATCCCAGAAAATCAAAAGGCGGGGGAGGAAGGAGAAGCGGATGTGTGTGTGTTTGGGGTGTGTGGGGGGGGGGGGGGGGGGGGGGTCAAAGATGCCATGAGGTAATGCTGGCGATGTGGGGCGATGCACTCGTGGTCATGCTAAGCTAATGGCTTGGTGGCGGCGGACACACGGAGGGTGGTGAGATGCTAACAACATGTCCACTGGCCATGCAAATGTCAGAAATGTCCGTGCCAGAAGCAGCTGGCGCTGTCGGCCCGCTGTCTGAGCAAAACCACCTCCTCCCCCAGAACCCAGGGCCCACTTGGGAAACTTACCATTAATGGGCACTTTTTAAGCAGATACATGAGAGGATACGTATGTGAAGAGAGAGAGAGAGAGAGAGGGAGAGAGAGAGAGGAGAAGAGAGAGGAAAGAGGGGATAAGCAACAATACAGCATGAGTACCTGCACAGTAGGAGTAGTTTAGAGCTACAGTAGGCTAGGCAAGATCACATGCCTTTTCTCTGGCACTACAAAAGCTACTCTGGGGAATGTTTAGTGGATGGATAAAACCGAATGGGGCCGTTACAACAGTGCAAGACAGGATTCAAAGAAGAAAACAAGAAAATCATGGAGCTCAAGGGAGCAAATATGGGAGAAACTGCACGGCAGCCAATTTGGGAGCAGGAGTTATGGTTTCATGTTTACAGCGTTACTCTGGAAACTGGATTTTGATTCCCCCTATGTTTTCTGAATTTATGAATCTAAGTATCAATTGTTTTACAGTGAGTCTAATTGACAAATGAAGTAGGGGCAAATTTTCAGAGGAGACTTTCTGAATGATGCAAAATGAGCCTGTTGTGAAATGACAAACATGACATGTTTCTGTTCTGCCAACAACCATTTACCTCAGCTGCAGTACTACTGTTTACTAGTCACTAAGAATGGAACCATCTAACTTGGTTAACTAACATCCGACAGCCTTTCTACCATCTATGTGAATCACTTGATGCTTGATTACATGTGACAGTGACATACTGTAAGCTGTCATCGTGGCTATGAAGACAGGCATCCTGTTAATATGTTCACAGAACTAGCAGACCTGATTGTGGATTGCACATAATTAAGTGGATTGTTTTTTTCTAGCTCTAACTTCTACGCCTTGCGTTGTGCTGTTTACAAACAGTAGGACCTCTTGGCTTAAAGTTTTTTAATTATTGCATTTCCAGTGTCCCACATACTGTGGAAGCAATGTTTGGTAATATGGATGGTGTGTAGTTCCTTGGGCTGCTTTGCATGTTCGACAAAGGTCAGTAATAATTAATGAGAAAACAAAATGATTTTATTATTCCATCTTATCATGGAACAGGATAAATAAACGAAACAAAAACAAAAACAAAGTAGGTCACTAGCAGCTAGCCAAAGGCAGGGGGAGAAACATTAAAAAGAATAATAGAAATGTTGTTGGGGGGTGGGGGGAGTAGTCTAACGAGTTGGGAGGGGGGGGGGGGGGGGTAGTCTTACGAGTTGGGAGGGGGGGTAGTCTTACGAGTTGGGAGGAGGTGGGGGTAGTCTAACGAGTTGGGGGGGGGGGGGGGGGGGGTTGGGGGATTTTCGGCACAGCTAATAGCATCTTTACATTTCCAGAGCGAACATATCCCGCTTTATGCACAGGTGGGGCCCCGTGAGAGAGAGAGCGAGAGAGAGAGCAGTTGGTTCTACAGTGTCTCTCCCTGCCGGCCTGCGGTTGATCTAAGACTCACAGTGCAGACGGTACGCTGTAGCTGCTGTACCCAGAGTACGGTGGCCGTGGCAACGGGGGGGGGGGGGGGGGAGGGAGGGGCCTAGCCGACACACCCGTTTCACCTGCCCCGCCCTTGCCGTCCTTATAGACGCTCCCCAACATCCAGTCCACATGTCTGTCCATGCATATGAGAGGTCAAACACGTATGTGACATCACACGCACGACACGCAATGCGGATGGGATGGAGTGAAGCCAGCCTCAGCCTGAGAGAGTCCCATGGGGGAAGGGGGTTCGGAGGTGGGGGGGGGGGGGGTTGGGAGGGAGAGGGGAGACGAGGGGAGGTTTAGTAGGAAGGGGGGGCGGGGGGGAGGTGTTAGGAGGAGAGGAGGAGAGGAGGGGGGTTAGGAAGTTGGAGGGGGGGATTGGGGGAGGGTAAGGATGGGAGGAGAGGAGGGGGAGAGTGGGGGAGGGTAAGGATGGGAGGAGGGTAAGGATGGGGGGAGAGGAGGGGGAGAGTGGAGGAGGGTAAGGATGGGAGGAGAGGAGGGGGAGAGTGGGGAGAGGAGAAACAGCAGGCAGGTATGGAGGTGAAGAAGCCATCTGCAGTAACAGAGCCAACCAAAGCGAAATGGGAAAACAGTCTTTGTTTGGTCTCACAAATAATTCAATCCGTGTACTTAATTTCCGCATGAATACAGTTTAATTCTGAGAAGGCTACTGTGAGAGATAACAGTGAATCCCCCAAAGCAGAGGAGGGTAAGTGGGAAAAGAAGATTGGTCTCACCTAAGATAGCGGTTGGCACAAATGGATCTGCCCAAACCCCCCAAACAAGCACAGGGGTTGAGGGAGGAAAGAGAGTTGCAGTAAATAAAAGAAAGTCAGATAAGAACAGAGCACAATAGCAATAAAGTATCAGCATAACAATGTGATTCAAGTGACGCCTACACCGTGAGAAACAGGATACATTAAAAGAGCTTAACTCGCAAACCATAACAATGGTATTTCATAACACTTATTGAACGTTCATGATGGTGTACTGCAAAGAATAAAGTTAACATCAGCAGACATATTAGTAAAACTTAGAGACACTTGTTTATATGTAATTCATTATAATCTAATTACGATTTCCACCATTTCTTCGTCTTCTAGGCTACATCCTGCTGCTGTATCTGTGTGTGGGAGCAGAGCAGAGCAGAGAGGGTGAGGGTGCTGCTTTACCTGGGTAGTAGGAGTTGGGGATGGAGGTGCTCAGGGTGTTGGTCTTAGTCAGGGTGAAGGAGGAGGGGGAGGAGCCGGCTAGAGGGGGAGGGACAGAGGACAGAGCAACACATGCTCGTCAGCAGAGTCCCAACGGCACAGGGGCGGGGATCCTGGGGGTGGGTCAGGGGGGACATGTCCTCCCCAATATTTGAGATCATTAAAATAGCCCCCCCCCCCCCCACAATATTTAGATTGGGGTAGTGGCATTCAAATGACCATACAGCCACGTAGGAAGATGCCCCCCTCTAAAAAAAATACTCAAAATTTCAATGTAAATGTCCCCCCCAAAGTAGGATACAGATCCCCGCCACTGTTCACAGACATCATGTTATGCCTCCCCGTCGGGCACGCCCCCGTCAGCCTCGTTCCGGCGCCTCATCCCTGCCGGATTGAGCGGGCCGGGTCTCTGCTCTGCTGGCTGCTCAGGTGTTGGCGATTATCATCAGCCCAGCTGCTTCCAATCACCATCAGGACAGCCACCTATATAACGCTTCTGCAGACAGAGACCCGACGCTTGAACGTAATAAGCTGTACGGTTAGTTCTGGCTCCCGTATTTTCTCCTCGTATACATCTCCTTGCATTCTCCTCGAGTTACCGTGTTTTTGTGTTCTTCCTGGCTGAGTTTTTCCCCGTCATTTTGTGTCACCCTCAAGCTCCCTCCGACCCCCTGTGCCTCCTGGACCCGTTCCCTCTCCTGTGTCTCCTGGACCCGTTCCCTCTCCTGTGCCTCCTGGACCCGTTCCCTCTCCTGTGTCTCCTGGACCCGTTCCCTCTCCTGTGTCTCCTGGACCCGCTCCCTCCTGTGTCTCCTGAACCCGTTCCCACCCGGACCTCGTATTTTTTGCCCCCTTGTTTTTTCCCTTCTTGGACTGATCTCCCTGGCTTGACCTCTGGACTACCCTCGATTACCCCCTTGGATCACGGACGTTGCTCTTTAGCTTAGGTAGTATCGCAGCACATAACCAACACCCAGACCTCATACACGCACACACACATAGTATAATTACACACTCCATAACATCTCGCCTAGACACTATACACTGTTTTCCCCACTAGTTAGATTAGGGTTATTGTCGTTGTATATATAGCCTACTATTAATTATAGGCTACTTTATCATTAGATACCTTAACTATTAAATCCTTGTTATATCATCTCCTGGCCTCTGTCTCTGTTCTCTGGGTTCCACCACATTTGGCCTCTCCTATTAGGGGTGTGCGTAACACATCAGTCCTTAACGGCAGTCCTCTCAACATACGAAGGGCTCAAATGTTGAGTGAGAGGCCTTGGAATCTCCACACACTAAACCGCACAGCTGATGGAACCTCTGTTGGAAGCGTCGGTAAGGGTTGGAACAGCTTTAAAGGCCGGTTCAGACGGACAACAAACACGGATAAGAGGGTTCGAAAATGAGTCTGGAGTTGGACGAGCAAAAAGCCAAGGAGGCCAAGTGTTGAAACACTGATAAACTCTCAGACAGTTAAACAAGGTCAGTCCCCCCCTGGCCTGGTGGTCTCCTGCGGGGGGCTGTAGAACAGATCAGATTAGACTGGGTCAGGTGCAGGGGGATGTAGGCTTAGCCCAGCTTCCCACACACGCGCCAGGACGGACGGAGCTGCGCTAGATGAGATGAGATTAGAGGAGACAGCTGTGTACCGTGTTGACCACGGCGCAGGAGACGGAGGAGGAGGGCACGGGATCTGACCACTGGGGATCTGACCACTGGCCTCTCCAGGGGCTTTACATCGCCGCGCCGCACCCTGTTCATTAACCACATGTTTACAGACGGATTTTTTTTTTTGAAACACGGAGCGTGTGCGTCACTTCTGAGGGTCCTGAGAATAAGTGACTTGCTCAGACTGAAATGACTCCCACTGAAGCCCCGCCCACTTACTTCTGCCGTTGAGGGTGAGCGTGCACTCGCTCCTGCCGTTGAGGTTGAGGGCGCACTCGCTCCGGGTGTTGAGGGTGTGGTTGTGCGTGTCCATGAAGGACAAGGCCTCGTCACAGCTGGTGCCCTGCTCCGTGTAGCTCTTGTCCATGGAGTTGACCATCACCGTCATCTCCTGGCGGGTGCTGCTCAGCGTCTCCTTGCGCTTCTTGGCCAGCTTCCTTCATTTCGGAGACAAGAGGACAGAAGAACGACAAAAATGACCGCGCCTGAAACAGAGGTGGCGCGATGACGACGCCCCCCCCCCCCCCTCACCCTCACCCCGCCTCCGAGGGACTGGGTCAGACGGAACCCACACTCTAGGACAGGAGATGGTGGAGGATCTAGTTCCATTCCTTCGCCCCATAAGTGCTGAGTGAGTTGAGAATCTCTGAAGTGGATGAACACCCTGTTCAAGTATTGTCTGTGGAGCTTGTGGATGTGGTAGGACAACCCGTCCCTCCCTCCAGAGGTAGGCGGCTCCCCCTGCTAGCGAAGCCTCCGTTCCAGCGACTTTCCTCCCACACAGGAAGTAGCGGCGGACAGCTTGAGCGGCGCCGCGGCGTAGCGCTGGAGCTAACAGCTGCTGATTGCTGCCGTAGCCGGAAGGCAGAGGCTGTGTACGGATTTAACTGCGGCGGTCTTCGCAGCCCCCCCCCCCCCCCCCCGCTTTGATGCTCGACGCGTGAGCCCCCCCTCTCCCCCGATCCGAACGGACGCCTCCGTTAACGGACAACCGTGGGCTAGCGACGCTCTCCCGCTGATCGCTGTTCTGAGGCTCCTCTGTTTATTCAATTTCGCCGCTGTCCCGTGCCATATGGCGCCCCGGCTCCCGCTGCCTTCAAACAGTCATTTGCTGTGACGGCCCCGACGTGAGGCTAATAGTGGAGCTGTTTGCTCTGCGTCTGAGTGACAAAGTAGTGACATTTTCATCTGCTGGGCCCTCTCTTTTTTTGTCCTTAATCCGCAATTAGAACAAGGAACAAAATGGCAATCTTGTAATTTTCGCCCCTGTCTTTTGGTTTCATAATGGAATTAGAGAGGAGAATTTGTGTTTTTGCCCCTGGCTAGTACAGCGGTGTAGGAACCGGCTGTCGGGAACCAATTTAAAACCACTGTTAATCCAGGTTTAATACGTGGTATCGATGTCCCTCGACATTTCTGGGTTTCGGAGTTTTTCTGCTCTCCGTGTAGCGCTGGGTTCAGTCGTTTGGAGGTAATATGGGCTGCTTAGTTGCCAGTATGCCAGCTTGAGGATCTTTCCTAGGCACCATGGGTGTTATATGAAGATTAATCGCTGTGCCATTCTCCTCTCATTTGTAAGAGAGGGGGAAAGCAATGATAGATGGCAGTATTACCCGGAGACTATCATTGGCAGAGAGACAGTGTGAGAGTGTTTACAGTATGGGTGTTTGTGTGCGTTGACGAATGCGACTATTCATCACAATCCTCTATAGTTAGAGCTACGCTCAGGAGAAAGACTGTCCCTCCTGATGGAAAAACGCTGCCAATTGTTCATTTGTTCTTCCAGCTGCCGCGTGTCTCTGTACACAGCAGCTCATGTCAGACTGAATATCCAGAGGAGAAGAAGATGGCTGGATGATCATGTGAGGACAGAAGATAAAGCTAGAACTAAGGCTCCAGGTAACTACAGGATAGGGAAACTCTGGTTAGGCCCTTTGCCTTCGGTACAACAACAAACGGCCACGTCTGAGATCCTGAACCGCGTGTTGCGGACGGTGTGTGTGTGTGTGTCTGGGGGAGGAGACGGGGATGAAATATCAGACACAGAGCTTCAAAACATCCAGGCTCTGCATGGTGGGCCTCGTTCCACCCAAACCTTGTGCCACAGGCACTAAGAAGTCTTCATTAGAACGATTCGCACACAGTAACCGGTGTGTATGTGTGTGTGTGTGTGTGTATGTGTGTGTGTGTGTGTGTGTGTGTGCGTGCGCACGTGTATGTAAAAAATGACTGACTGACACCCAACAGTGAAGGAAAACATTTGATCTGACGAAAAGGCAACTTTGCTTTGTTCTGTGGTGGTTTTACACTGTTAGAATTGTTTCATCTACTGAATACTCTCTTTCAGACAATCCCCATAAGGTCCTTCCATCAGCCGCCTTCAGACTGCTCAATGCATCCCCTCACTGGCTGGACACTACAGACCTGAGCCAGCTCGGTGGGAGCTAAGACGGCCTGCTCTGGCGCCAGCTGTTTCTTGTCTGGACAGTAAATATTAGTATTACTTTTTAGTATTAGCTGTTAGTTAGTTAGTTAGTTAGCTTACAGCTACAGTACCAGCAACCTCAGCTTCACCATTCACCATTTAATGTCATATTGTATGTTATATATACGCGTATATTTTCTGTATGTATTTCTTGTACTTACATTATAACATTAACATTAATACTTTCTGTAAACCTTCCATACTATATACCGTATATTGTGTCCTTTTTTTAGCCCCCCCCCCCTTTGCACATGGCACTGTGCCTTTTGTTGTGTTTTATATTGCATCCATCCATCCATCCATCCACCCACCCACCCACCCACCCACCCACCCACCCACCCATCCACCCATCCACCCATCCACCCATCCATCCATCCATCCATCCATCCATCCATCCATCCAAGCTATTCATCTGTCCATCCATTCAATCCACCATGTTTTACCTAATATGGTACGAGGTCAAATGGAAGGACATGGACGTTCTATTCAGTTCTGCACAATGTCATCTGGCAGTATCTGCTAAACTGCAGGCCTCTTCTGTTCACATCTTGTTCCAAACAAACTCTAAAATCCAGAGCAACCTTGAACATGCTGTTCATTTCTATGGCTCCTTATCTGCAACAGAGACATTACTCAGGCGCAGTTTAGAGTTAATGGCTGGCTGAGCGGAGCACCGGCGTGTTCTACATTACTTCTCTTCATTTATCTTGCATAATTTGATATTTGTTTGTTTGGGAGAGAAAGGGTGAGAGAGAGATAGTGAGAGTGTGCGTGTGTTTGTGTGTGTGGGAGAGAGATAGAGAGAGAGAGAGAAAGAGAGAGAGAGAGAAATAACTTAACTGGAGGGTGACTTGTACTTCCTGACAATATGGTGCACTCCTGTCAAATCAGCTGGTTTGACTTGGAAAAACATGTCAGCTTTGAAATCTCACGCCACACACCAAGAGACACCACAGAGCGAGATTCTGGATCCACTGGGACCCACTTCAGAAGGCGAAGTCAGGCTCGATTACACCGTTACCCCTTCAGTGTATAGAGAAGGGCGGTGTTTATCACCCTACAAGCTGTCTGTCTACGCAGCGAGAGCAGCAGCCATGTCAGAAGCCCGCTCCCCTTCCCGCTCTCGTCAGCATGCAGGGCGCGTCTCCGCCGGCACGCGCGCGCTGCTTGTACCAATTAATATGACTCCTGCTCGCCGTTCAGGCAGCCTTGTAAGGTTTAATGAAGGTGTTTGTGCTGTGGGTTTAGCGCGCCACGGCGACGGGCGGGGCGCGAGGGGCGGAGACGGCGATGACGGTTCTGATTTATTATCGGGGACGAGAGGGGAGGAGACAAGCCCGGAGGCGATGGAGAATAGGGGGGGGGGGGTAGGGGGGTAGAACCCTGCACCAGGGAGAGGGGCAGAGAACTACTACGTTCTTCAACACTCGCTCTACTTCAAACCCATGCAAAACAAAAACATACAATGAAGGGACCGCCCCCCCCCCACCCCACCCCCCTCTCTCTTCCTGTCTCTCTCATAGCCAGGATAGTGGCCTAATGAATCTTCCCTCGAGGGGGAGGGGGCTGTTGTCCGTATTGGGTTGCATTGACAGGTTTGCTGATAAGGGCTCTGACATCTGTCCTCGCCGTATCGATGTCATGACAACACGGCGGTCCCCCATCAGCCTCCTGCCCCACGCCGCTCCGCCGCCGCGTCTGACCGCCGGGTCTCCGGATACCCTCCCGCCGCGCATCAGTCGCCCGTCCGCCCGTCCGTCCGCTCACGTCTTAGAAGGACGTCCCGAGGAAACGGCGCGGATGAAAGCGAGTAAAGCTGCATCCGACATCCGACAATTGATTAAAGGACATATTTAATCACACATGTAACTGCATCCCTAATCACTGTTGACTGATGTTGTGTGTGAAGTCCCGAGCGCCGCCCCTGGCTGTGTACCTAAACCGCCGATTTTGGCAGCGCGTTACAGAGTGTACAGTACCGCCTTAAACGTGTTTGATGGATACATAAAAGCATTAATGAGCTTAATCAATCATAGAGGAGACGTGATCCTGACCCTGTCGACGGGGTTCCCATTAATACTTGATGCACCTGAGGCTTCACAACCATTACAGTACCAGCGACAGCATCACCTCGTCCACTATGTTGTACTACTACTACCGTAGGTCCACATGTTCAAGATCATAGCTCGACGCTTCAGCCATTCCGTTCCCCTAAATCATTTAAGTTCTAGCTTCGGACGGCCGGGTCCACTGTATGGTCGACGCGCTGTGCGTTATTACCTAAAGGTGCACTCGGGGGGGAGGGGGGTTACAGGCTACTGTATCTGAGCAGACTGTCGTTTTGTAAACATGTCAAAACAGAACGGCGGCGGTCCGTTGACTGGATAATCTACGCCAGAGGGGATATGGACGACTGGACAGTCGCTCACTCTCGACTCCGCCGTCGCGCGGGGGACCGTTTTTTCCCATTCAGTGGAAGCGATACCCCATGCGTGTGGAGATGTGTGGGGGAGACAGCGTGAAAGGTCAGATCGCTCTATCAGAGGAAGAGCACATGGAAAGATGAGGATGTGTAGGCATGGATGGAGCAAGGTAGATGGTCAGAGGAGAGGATTTATCACATGCTTGTTGGGCCAGATAGGCAAGAGCACCATGTTAGATAATGCCCATGTTTTTATGTTTTTCTATTCAAAATCCAAATTTATTATCATAGCAGACTATTGGTTGCTTAGTTTTGGTATTTGTAGCACAAATCTGAGAGACCATGAAATATTAGCACTTGCTAATCAAGGTCCCCCTAAAAACAAACTACAGTATTGATTAGGTGATGACAGGCGTTTCAGAATCTGACAATGACAAGCCAAAAAGAAAGAAAATCATTATAGGCAACATGAGAATTCACACTCAGTAAAAATGCACAAGCAGTCTATCGATTTCAATGTTTTTCTCCACAAGATGTTTTTCTCTACAAGATGAACTTTGGTTCATAATCTCCTAAAAGACCAACTACAGTACTTCAAAGTCAAAAATAAGTGACTCCTGTCATGGAGTACTTGTGTTATACATGTGGCATCTGCTTGTACTGTTTCTAGCCTGTGCGAGGGAAGGAAAAAGACAAGGGCCACAGGTGCCTGTCCACAAGTCGAGCAGAGCTTTAGATGTGACACACTGCAACTGCAATCATCATGTGGAGTGTGAAGGTCTGATTAAAGTTCCCCCCACTGGTAATGGCTGCAGCTGGGTGACATGTCTCCCATGCATGGAAAGCACTCACGGCGTGGGTGAGAGGCATGGCACTAACATCACACAAAGTGGTTACTTACAGGTAGTAAGTGTAGGAGTGATAGGTTCTTCTGTCGAGTGGGTGGAGGGAGGATATAAGCGGTGGAAGGGGGGAAATGGGATGAAAGGAAAGAAAAAGTAAAAATATATTAATGTTTTGAAAAAAGAGTAAAAATGAACAAAACCAGATATGGTGGCATACGTGAAAGGTAAACTCGTGATCGTGAGGGCAAAGGTGATCGCTTGGAGTCGTGTCATGCATGAGGTCTCTGTACACACACTGCTGTTTTTGTAAGAACCGTGCCGGCATTTGATCTCTGCTGCCTAGGACCTGTATTTCTATAGACATAAGCAAATTAACATTTCTGACCTGCAGGCATGACTCTAAATGAGGGCTTGGCGATTCTAAACACGGTTCTCATACTCTCTGTCTGGCTGATAAACTGAACAAATATAACCAATGAAATCATCTCCCTATCTCACTTGATTAAGCCAAATTGAGAACAATTCTACAGTATTATATAAACCGGTGTCTGCATAATTACTACTACTGTTCAAGGTACAATATCGCTAGGTTTGTCAGGAAGAATGAAACATCTTATATTACTGTTAAAAATAAACATCACATTTAATTTCTACTTGATTGTATCACCAAGCAACTGCACCTTCCCACACAACCTCTCCTGTCAAAATGGGGGAGGAAAGTAATGACAGTTTAACTGAAAAGTTCTTCTCCTCCTCAGTTGAGATATCGCTCGCCTCAAACTAATCTTGCGCAAAACCTACAGAAATGGACATTGTGCTACTTATTTCAGGTCTCCGTGTGTACAAAAGAGGTTTTGATATTTGCTGAGCTTTAGCTGACTTCAGATACCCAGGAGATGCGCGGCACCAGGGCCTTCCTCCGGCTCGGAGCCTGGCTCTAATTTGAACTTGGCCTGCAGCTACATGGTCAAAGTCTTCTCCCTCTGAGCATTTCATCATGTTTTCCTTCTTAACGCCCTTCTTTCACCGTTAAGATCGGCCTCAAAAATAGTTCTCTTATTCCCATTGCAAGGTCATTGAACCAGGATGCGTTTGTTTGAGGGCGCCACAGAGGCATATTAATTTTTCATGCTACACTGTATCTCAGCACTGTGAACAGCCCTAATGGAGCGTATCAACATAATCAATTTAATTATTTAGTATTTCACTGACAATGCAGCCGTTTGAGGGAGAAAAATGCAAAACTGAATAGAAAACAGCTTCCCCACAGACCTACGTACAAACGAACAGTGGAAGTTTAAAAAACCCTGCATGGAATTTGAACATTAATTTTAAAATCTTCCATGTGACTTTGTCTGCCTGCTATGGATAGGTGTACGTATGTGTTTAACTGTGAGTTGGAGGTCTAAGACGAGGCTTACCTTTTCTTCATGAGGAGTACCACTCCTAAGAAGATGATGACGAACAGCAGGATCCCGGCGATGACCCCGGCGATCTTGACAGTGTGGTCCGTCTGCTTCTCAGGCTCCACCGCATCAGGCTTGTGGGTGGCCGCTCCTGTATCAACCACACAACAGACAGCACAGACACATCAACGCCCCTGGCTGGCACACACACTCACACACACACACACACACACACACACACACACACACACACACACACACATACACACACTGCACAGTACAGTAGAGTACACATACAGTACAGTACACACACACACACACACACTGCACAGTACAGTACACATACAGTACACACACACACACACTGCACAGTACACATACAGTACACACACACACACATACTGCACAGTACAGTACAGTACAGACACACACACACACACACACACACACACACACACACATACACACACACAAACACACACAGTACAGACACATCCAGTATAGACACATCCAGTACAGACACACAAAAGACACATACAGTAAAAACATAAACTAACATAAACACAGGTAACACTTTATATTAAGGTCCTCTTAGTAAGCATTAGTTAATAGGTAATGAGGTCCCTATAAGATGCTTATAAACATTAATATGTATTAGTAATTGCATTATAAACAAGTTTATTTTTAGATTATAAGACATTTATAAGAAACAGTTTATAAACTGTTTAAGAATGCTTAATAAAGCCCAAAATCAGTTTTGTATACATACTTATTAGCCATTAATTATACACTTATTATGCACTTTACTATGCATTTTGCAGCTACCGGATCTTAAGTGAGGAAAGTGCCTTATTATGGTTAATAAACCCTTTCTAACTGTATGCACTTATACAGTAAGCTGAAATGGTCACAAGTAAATAATAAAGGGTTTATTAACCTTAATAAGGCACTTTTCTCACTTTAGATCTGGTAGCAAAGTAATATGCTAAATAAGTGCAAAATTAACGTCTAGTAAATATGTATAAAAAACTAAAAAGGCTTTTATTAACATTCTTAAACAGTTATGAACTGTTACCAAGTTTCTTATAGATAAATAAGTATGTATAAGAAACTAATAACTCTTAAGCAGTTTATAAACTGCTAACAAGTTTCATATAAATGTCTTATAATCGAACAATAAAAAATTTCAATGGTATTATTAACACATATAAATGTCCTATTAACACATATTAATACACGTATTATAAGGACCTTTATACTTATTAACTAATGCTTAATAAGAGGACCTTAATATAAAGTGTTATCCATTCGATACACACACACGCACACGCACGCACACACACACTAGAGACACATCCAATATAGTCACTTGATGTATAGTACAGACACAGAACACACATCCAGTACAAGTGACCATCGTTCTTTTTTACCTGGTGCACGCACACACACACACACGCACACGCACACACACACACACACACACACACACACACACACGGATTTTGTCCAATACCAACTTGGTTGAAGCAACCCTGATTGAAAATATTGAATTTTTAGGGAAGACTGAGTAGATTGAACTGCCAATATAGTGAATGAGTGAATCACCATCGCGGACGGCTCACTGTTTACTGCTTCCTGCCACACATGTATTGTTGTCTATTTTATAGAATGGAAATGGGATCTATGATAATACAAGATGAATGGATACAAAAATACAAAATAAAAGAGTGCTTCTGATCTTTTCATACAAAGCCCCCAACAGGGATCTAACTAATTCCTGCAAGTAGCTCTCCTCTATGAACAGCACTGCTAGCGTTAAACCTACTGTAGGTTAAACTTCCCCATCTGGGGGTACGCGAGAGTCCGCATGATGTACAGTAAATGTCATCATCAGCGGGTGTAGGCATAGTCTCTGTGTGGACATCCGCGCGCCCCCAATTTTTGGCACACCCATTACGCTACTACAAGGGCACCAATTGTGCATGCCTACAGTACAGCATGCCGAGGTACATTGAATGAAAACTACACACGACAAATTCACAGACGGATCTTTTTTGTAATTTATTGGGGTAAATCCTTTTTATATAAACAATTTAATATGGATGCTGCCCATGGTTGCTGGCCTATGTGCTCTCTGAAAGAGACTAGTTGTGCTGATGCGATAGCGCTTGATTCCTAGTGCGCATACATTACTCTTCCTGCCGACCTACTGCGTATGTGTGGAGACGCATCCTCCAAGCGAGACTCCAGAAAGTAGCATAAACAGGACTACTGTGCTAAGCGTCCGTGGTGTCCGCAGCTGTCCACGCACGCGTCCACTAGGGAGCAGAACCAAGGCTTTAGATAGTGGACATTAGCAGGTAGTGGACTTCACAGAGTGAGATAAGCATGAGATTTACCCTTGGTTAATCACGTTAGGGCCCAATGCGTGTTGGGCCCTGGAAATGTGCTGAATATGAGGTGTGTGTGTGTGTCTGTGTGTGTGTAAGTCTGTGTGTGTGTGTAGGAAAGGGGGGGTGATAATACCCTCGGAGATAAAACACCCAGAAATAACCAAAACATTAAGTATCAGCTCAGGGGAGAGATAGCCAGGACGAGGAGGAAAGCGGCTTGTTTCAACAACGTCCGCTCTCTCTCTCTCTCAGGCTCGGCGATAAGCGGCGCTCTATGCGGGCGGACGTTCCCGGCATCCCAACTGCCCGCCTGAAAAACACATTACTCCCCTTGTCTGCTGCGGATACATTTAGAATGACAAATTTGTTACGTCAGGTGAATCTGCCCGGCCAGATCTGTCCCCTCTCTCCGGTGTCTCTGTCTCCTTAAAGAAAAGAAAAGGCGGGTATCCGTCTGGACGGGGGGGACGGGGGCGGGCCGGGACATATTGTCCTCGCTCTGAACCGGCTCATCAGGCAGCAGGGCTCCTATTTAGACAGGTGCGTGTTTGACTCCCGTCTACCGGAGTTCACGTTCCGGTCGGCCCAGACTGACGCTCTGATGGAGCCGCCCCCGACTCCGGGACGCGTGGCTTTGCCTCCACATAAGAACCCGCTTCCCCCCGTTATTTCGCGGGTGCGCTCAGACTCGGGAGCGGGAGGCTTGACGGGAACCCGTCAGAATCTTCGTGGGAACCGACGAGGCGAGCGCTCTCCGTTTCAGCCGGAGGGAGTTTTGGAGACATATGGTCCGTGCGGAGAGTGAGTTGTCAGCGCGCGCGCCGCCACGGATGTCTTTGAGTAATGAGTGTCTCTGCGTCCGCATGATAAACACCTGAGAAACTGTCATAGCCATGGGATACAACACTCCAGGAAATAATGAGAAATATTAATGAAAGGGTTTCAAACTCCTGGTAATTATGCCTAACTGACGATCGGACCTCAAACGAGCCTTTCATGTCCGCCACTCTCTGAAGATGCTGCACAATCATAGAGCCTCTACTTAGAGATTGTTTTTGCAATACAATTGCATCACGCCACACAACACACTCACACACATGCCAACACATTAATTGCCGCTTTAACACAGTGCTACCTGCCCCTTGTACTGTAACTAGACTGGAATAGACTGCAAAAACTAGAGTAGAGTAATCTTAGTGGGCAGAAAGAGAGAGAGAGAGGCAGAGAGAGAGAGAGAGAGAGAAAGGCAGAGAAAGAAAGAGACAGAGACAGATAGAGAGAGAGACAGAGAGAGAGACAGACAGAGAGACAGAGAGAGAGAGACAGAGAGAAAGGCAGAGAGAGACAGAGAGAGAGATAAGAGACAGAGAGAGAGATAAGAGACAGAGAGAGACAGACAGACAGAGAGAGACAGAGAGAGATAGAGAGAGAGACAGATAGAGAGAGAGAGAGAGAGAGGGAGAGAGAGAGAGACAGAGAGAGTGTGGGAGTGGGAGTGGGAGTGGGAGTGGCTGAGTCTGACCTGTTAGTTGGCTGTCACCGGCCGCCGGTGCCATGCGAATGTAGGGGGTTGTGAGCTGAGTCACGAGAATGGCAGCTGAACATAGTCAGAGGATCCAAGATGGCATGCAGCAAAGAGCAAACGAGAGAGAGAGAAAGAGAGAGAGAGAGAGAGAGAGAGAGAGAGAGAGAGAGAGAGAGAGAGAGGGTGAGAGAAAGAATTCACACTGAAGCTGAAAACAAATAGCCACACAAATATTTCAAACCATCACCATGCAACACAGCATCGGGATTAGAGAGGTTATCGGGTTGATCTGACTTGTTAAAAGACCTTTAATACAACTAGTCTGCTTTCAACCCATGACAATGTGATAATATAATATATCTTATACCTAATGCTTACAAGTGTTTTGCACCTAATAGACATTTAGGAGTTGCTACAAGTTCTGTTTCAGGTGATAATCCACAATATTATGGGTAACGGGTAATTCAGGTCTACCAGTGGGTGCAGTTCGTATCACTGTTGCTGACAAAATACAAATACAATCGTAACACAATCTGGACAGATTCTGCACTTCGTCTGGAAGAGCCAGGGGATGGAGATATAGGGAACACTCAGCAGGAAATCTATGGGGGGGGGGTCTGCATGTGAGTCTATACAGAGGAGTGGAGAGAACAGAGTGTGACCAGGACTCCCCCAGGCCTCATCAATCCTTCCTCCTGATCAATAGCGCTAAAGCTGCTTCACGTTAATGTAGGAACAGGACACAGCAGGAGGGATTACTAAGTGTCCAGCATGCCTGGCCGGGCATGTGGTCTCTCCCTGGCCGGGCATGCGGTCTCTCCCGAGATGCATAATAAACAGTCCTCCGCCTGACACCTGTCTCCCTGCGTGTTCTCTGTCTTGTGAGACAACCAAAACAGGTTTAAAATGGGGTTTGTTAGTTCCAAGAGGTGATGTTAGATACAGCTGCGTTGCTTTTAGCGGTGTTTGCTAACGGCCTGGGTGAAACGCACATGTTGAGCGTGCAGGCCACCTGGTGTGATCCTACCTTTGGTGGCGACGCGCACACAGTCGATTTTGGTCTCCTGTGTAACAAGGTAGAGAAAGAGAGAATGGGGGGGGGGCAGAGATACAAATTATTAATATTAAAATGTGAAGGTATGTGCACAAATAATGTGACTATCCTGAAGATTAGGGCTGACTATCCCATAGATTAGAACTGACTATCCCGCAGATTAGAATTGACTATACCACAGATTAGAGCTGACTATCCCGCAGATTAGAACAGATTAGGGTTGACTATCCCACAGATTAGAACTGACTATCCCACAGATTATGGTTGACTATCGCACAGATTAGAACTGACTATCCCACAGATTAGAATTGACTATCCCACAGATTAGAATTGACTATCCCACAGATTAGGATTGACTATCCCACAGATTAGGAGTGTTAATCTTGCATCTGTCAGCACCGAGCTCCCTCTGAGCCCAGACAACAACCCTGGACTGGCCAAACCCCAGAGAGCGCAATCACGGCCGGCTTCACTATCAACGTTGCTATGGTATCGACGACGGCTTTGCGAGGAGGAGGAGGCGGAGAAAGAAGCACGGAGGTAATGAGCGACAGGAACCACAAAAGACCAGAGTGCTCTGCCCCTGTGCGCACAACCTCCCAGCTCTGACACACACCGCTGAGCCTGTTGATGAGGGAACGTTGGAGGTCACAAGACCAACATTGAAAAGGAGAAAAACACACAAAAAATACAACCACAGAGTTAAACATGTGTGTGTGTGTGCGTGTGTTTACGACACTGCGGCTTTTTAGCTGCCAAGACCCCTCTCATTGATAGCTAAGAAGGCGCATTAAAGGATGTCGTAAGAGACTGCATAATTGAATATCACACTCAGATAGTGCGTAATAGATTGGACTCCAGCTCGCTAAGTGCTAATTTCCATTGAAACGTACAAACAAAGACTCCTGCGTCAATTAGCCAATCAGTTCAAGCAGGAGGTAAAACATGCATTGACTGTGGCTCTTAATGGCTAGAAGGCCTTTGTGGCCTCGGCTATTCAAGACACAGGCTTTCTATAAATGGACGAAGAGATGAAGTACACTGATTGTATCATGGAAAACAAGGTCTGTGAGGACAGAATATTGTCTTTCTCAGTGTTTGTGCAAGCAGCACCACTCAACACGCCAGTTCACCCAACTTCAGTTCACCTTGGAAAGTTCGGACCAAGCACTTTGGTTCAGGAGGGGAGAAGACAGTTTAATAGTATACAGTGTATTTTCCAATGCCTTTCTATTTGCCACCGCCTTTATATCTGCCAGAGCTGCTGGGGGGGTCTGTTTACGACCGTCCTGATTCAGGACCACAATCGGAATTCTACTGAAGTCTCCATCGAACCTGGGAGGAGGAAGGCCGAGCTGAGTGCCGCTGGACGACGGGGCCCCGAACGATTGGTGGGAGCGTGTTGTTGTTGTTGACGGCCTCGCACGTTTCCCAGGCCGGCCTCCTGGGAGAATGGGCTCAGTACTGGCGGGGGGGGGGGGGAAGTCATGACGCAGGGCGCCACTTACCCAGTCGAGCCCTGTAGCAGCCTATTACAGTGCAGCCAGGCTCTAAAACACCCACAGGAGTACTGCCACGTCCGTGTGTGTATGAGGGTTTGTGCGTGTGTGTGCGTGTGTGTGCAGTAGAGGGCAGGGTAAGTCAGTTTGGGTACCCACTTCTTTGGTCTCCCACTTCACACAGTCAGCGAGCCAGTCAAACTACGTAATATGTAATATTAAACGTAATATTAAGCACCGTTTTTAGAAATACTTTCAATCACTTCAGCGTTTGCCTGGAGTAGCAGATGGGTGGGGCTTACATATTTTGGAAACAGCCTATTGGCTCCATTGTGGGTCTGAATACTACAGAGCTCTCCTACTGCTGAAATGGGAGGCGATTGGCTCCACTGTGTCAGACATGAGCACTCGCGCGCAGTTAAGTAAATGAATAGTGTTACTTTGGTCCCATGTCTGTTGACTAGTACCCTGGTACACTATTCCGTTCCTAGGTCGTCCAATGATCGTAGGGTCGGCGGTTCGAATCCCGGCTCCTCCTGACTACCTGTCGAAGTGTCCTCGGGCAAGACGCTGAGCCCCAAATTGCTCCTGATGAGCAGGCTAGCGCCTTGCATGGCAGCTGCCTCCATCGGTGTGTGAATGTGTGTGTGAATGGGTGAATGAGAGGCCTTCATTGTAAAGCACTTTGGATAAAAGCGCTATAGTGTATAAGTGCAGTCCATTTACCATTTACCATTTCCTTAGCGCCACACAGAACAGCGTTATCAGGAGTACTCACCCCGTTGGCGGTGCTGACGGCCTGGAAGTAGACGCTGTAGCTCTTCTGGGGCAGCAGGGGGGCGTTCCAGTAGCCGCTGTAGGTCCTGTTGTCACCCACGGTGAAGGGCTGGGGCGCGTGGATGCCTCCGGCGGGGAACTGGGCGGTGAAGTAGTACTGGGAGCTGAGCAGCGTGGCGTTCTGGAAGTGGACGGGCACCGGGTAGCAGCGCAGGATCTCGGCGGCGCCGCGCGCCCGACGAGGCCTCTCCTCCTCCACCACCACCTGGTAGGCGCTGCCCGCGGCGACGGGGGACACGGAGAGGGGGTTAGAGGTCACGCGAGATGAAAAGCGCACAAGTGAAAAGAGATTCAGTTATCATCTTATAAAAGTGCTGCCGTGCTCAAAGCTTTGCCGTTGGTTGATTCGCTGCGAGCGGAGCGTGAAGAAATAACATGTCAGCTTAGTCATTGGTTTCTCTCAAAGGGGGCGTTTTGAACGCGGGTCTTCGTCGTATGAGCCGGGTTCTGGCGTTCTAAACCCAGATAGAAAGCGGATCTGGGCCATATATGGGCCGGAACTAAGCCACAAGGGCCAGATCTGGCCTGTATATTGCCCAGATCTGCTTTCTATCTGGGAAAGCAAAGCCAGGTACCGCTGCCGGCAGGAGAGAGGTCTTTCACGCACCCCCGCTGCCTCTACTCATCTCTGGACCGATAAGCCGAGAGCCGCAACACGGGCCTCTGCTCTTATCCGCTCTTTCATTATTCAAAATCTCAAAGGTCAAACGGCTCTCCCCATTTCCTCTCTCTCTCTTTAAGCGCCGTGTTTTTAGCCCAATCGCAAGCTCAGCCCTCTGACAGAGATGACTCTGTCTCTGACGGCCCACTGTGGTGGAGGGAGGGAGGGAGGGAGGGAGGGAGGGAGGGGGGGGGGGCTTTCTCACGGACGGCGGTATTAGCATGCGCCTCGTGGCCACCCTGCTTACATCTATTGAGTTTCCAACTGACAGAGAGGCTGTTCCGGAGAATACGTTGAGGAGAACTAGCCTTGACTAGAGGCTTGTGTTACACACGTTTCCGGAGAATACTTTCAAAACTACAATAAACATAAACCCCGATAATTGCAGCGGCAGAATGGAAGAGTTTCCGTCTCAGAGTCGCAGTTTGTTTGATTGAAAGTCGAGGCGAGACTGCTTGCATGCTGTGCACTGACCACCTCTCATCAAAGAAACCTGTGGCATGAAGAAACCAGAAGTGGTTCGAGAATTACATGATCGAATGAATTACAGTCACGCTCAGTTACACAGGAACAGATGGAGACATTGCAATTCATTTCATTTTTCTTTAAAATAATGAATTCAATTTTCATTCCTTCGAACGACTGTTTATAGTACTGCACATGCTCCTTACAGTACCCAGATGTTCCTTCTCGTCTCTATGCTCTAATACACTTTTTGATTCATTAACTAAATAAATTATAGATTTACAGTGCGAGAAAAAAGAAACATGAAGTGGATCTAATTTTGAACGCATGACTACTGTACCATTAGCTCAGGACATGTGCGACTACCCGACCATGAAGATGAATGCTGCCCAACGTTAATCTGACCTTTGGATTTGCTAATCTCTAATGAATTCTGGGTTTCTGTGGGGCTCCACCGAAAGGTTATCCGGGTATAGAAAGTGCAGGGTATACAAATATAGTTAATTAAGGCTGCATTAACAGCACTGCCTCAGCTGGCCTTTCCTCCCTGCTCTCAATACAAACACAGGAAGTAGAAAACCCAGGAAGAAGATTCAGCAGAAATCACCGCGGTTTAAATGATCAATGGCTTCCTATGGTTAGAGGTGGGTGATAAAATGCCCCTGTGTGCACGGTACAGTAGGTGCCCTTTAACCCACCGTTTATCATAAGGTGATTGTCGAGTCATTAGCGAGTGCCCCTTTGGCGGGTGTTTCTGTATTCCACACAGCTCTCTATACGTGCCGCCGGAATGGGAGGTGATGAAATATTTAACCCCGCTGAGAGTCTAGAGCTCTTAATTACTGTTCCCTATCCAGACCAGGGGTCGAAGGTCAGGGGGAGTCTGTACACAAGGACCACTTAGCCACAGAAAACAGAAATTAAAGTGTGGACAGATACGTTTTATTAAACATGGAGGGCTGGTGTGAGTGGGTTATACACTATACGGGCTTGAACAGAAGCTCTAATCCATGCATTCCATCCTGGAGTTGAGCAAAAAGTATTATGAAGTATCACATTGAATCATTATCTCAAGGAGAAATACTGTGCAGCATTATACTGTAACTGAGTTGAGCTGGTTAGAACTCACTCCCCAGTATAAATACCGACCGTCCGCACAATTGAATCCCTAGCTTGTCGGTGGCATACTGCAGATGGCTACAGCGGTGTTTAGGAAAGGTGGTCGTGTGTGTTATCAAGTCAGTCGACCGAGATTGAACCTGCTGTGGGCAGGTGAGCATGGAAACGCTACCGACGAATGATGCAGTAACACCTGTAACATTACCACATACTGTACAGTAGACTGAACTAAAACTTAAATCTATCACTATGTGAAATTCTGTATTTACTCAACCTGTCCTTGTTGTTAATGTCATTCTCTGTTGTGGAGATGATCAGATTATACAGTATCATCTCAGGGTGAGTGAGAGAGGGGACTTGATATTCCATATCACTGTTTTTCTGAGACAAGAACAAAAGATGCTTCCCCGAGGTAGCTCCTTATGATATGATGATGTGGCTGTGCCCTGACTTAATGATGGACATACAAAGGAATAGGACTGCTTTTCTTTCCTCGGGCTAGATAGCGAGCGCCAAAGGCTATGGAGCTCCGAGGTTGCCGCGCACTTGTAATGTGGAAATCACTATCACCTTTCTTTCCTTTCACACAAATGTAATATAGTGAGAAAACCCACTGGCCCGCCTGGAGATCGCAAGGTCCCCGGTTCGATCCCCGCTCCCGGAGTGTGCCGAGGTGTCCTTGAGCAAGACAATGAAACCCAAATTCGCAGTACCTTGTACTGTCGCCTCACAGCAAGAAGGTCTCCGGGCCTTTCTGTGCAGAGTTTGCATGTTCTCCCCGAAGGACTTCCTCCCAAAGAACCCAACAAGAAAAACATGCAGAAGAACAGATGCTTTTCAGCCCTGTCCCTGACCCGTTGGTCTGGAAACACATGATGGTCTCTAATTGTAGAGGCCAGGCTTCACACTGCAATTTACAGTGCCATACATGTGTGAAACATCACCTCAGCGCTCGTGAAACAATCCCCACAATGCTCAGGTGTCTGCTCTTGCTTGTGCGTCCTCGTGCGCATGTCAGAACGAAGACACGTGGCACACAATTTTTCGGGCACCACCTTCTGAAACGCCACAGAATCCCTTTAAGGTTGGTGTTTGTCGCGCTGGTGTGGGTTCTCTTGCATGTTCAGCTCAGGATGATGATGATGATGATGATGATGATCGCTGTCTGATGCTGGGTGTTCCTCGGTTAATGTTGGTCTGAGGTGTTGACGTGGCGGCGGTGCTTACCCTGTGTAACCACGCTGTGCTGTGGACAATTGAACGGAGCTTGATGATCTGCCCACTGTAGGCGTGACTGAACACAGGACCAACGCAACGGTCGCCATCACAACCCAGGCCAACCGAGACACTCCCGGCAGCCATTTTAATGAACTTTGATTGTGGGCAAACATTTTTAGCATCAGGCTCATTTAAAATATCCTTGTCCACTCACCATTAGTACTGTATAATAAAGTATAGATTTTTTTTTTATTGTGATTTATCTTGCACAGATATACTGTAGTCCCCTTGATATACAGATCTAGTGTTAGGGTGCGTTAGATGAGCAAAGGAGAAGGAAAATGTAGCTTTTCACCCTTTTCAACATTCGCACAATGCATGTTCCTCCCTTAATAGTCTTACTCTAGCTAAGGCGATCTTGGTTTGGTATGATAATTCTTGCATAATTACTGCTGTCATATTAATGTCCCTTTGAGCAGATGACACCTTGTGACCACATGCTGAGTTCACAATTTACATTATGAGTCACTTTGACAGACCCAAGTTATTTAGTCATGCTTGATTTAGCATGACATGAATGATAAACCAAGAACAAACAGCAGAAGAACAAACATGAATAATCTGAAGCCCACAGCACAGCATGTTTTGGGGGTATGAATGTCATGCCCTGGTGGAAGGTGAACGTTTTTTTGTTTTTTAATCAAAAAGATTTCTTTTAAGTAGGTGTGTGTTTAATATGCACAATTATGTGTAATATACTGTATAAAATATAAATCATTATGTTGGTAGGAAATTAAATTAGCTGCCTGTTTACATCTATGGTTCATCCCCTCTCTCTTCTGGGGTGATAGAAACATCTAGCCTGGAAGACAGACTTCCTCGCAAAAAAAACAACAACAAACTGATACAGTCTGGATTTCTAGCTGCCCAGAACGATTACAGTCGGTGGGAGTTGCCTACTTGCCTTGACAGACAAACTCCTTCAGCCAATCAGCGTAACAACACGTTTGCCAAATCCAAACGTATTTTCCGCCGAGAATCTTCGCTAGTGCACGATCTTGTTCTTGTTTAATTGTTGTTATTGAGTCTATTTCTGGAATAACTGCACTCATGGCTGTGTTTAACTAACGGTAATGTTACTGCTCATTGCTTCATGTCATCAACTACGGAACCCAATCAGGGGCTGCATCCCCACTGGGGAGCAGAACAGCAGTTAGGACGCAGTCCCTGATTGGCCCGGTTACATTGGACATCTGGAATCGGAAATCAATGTGGATGGGAAGAAGTCCTGACTGATCGTGGAGAGCATTGTATACCTGCAGCTTGCTGGCCGACGGGCACAGAACGACGAACTGATACTATCTTTCTCAATTTCCCATATCTGATGTAATCCACTTTAATAATAAAGTATAAACAGGTTACATCAAACTAGTACTGTACTTGTCTCAAAGATGTTCTTGGTCCATCAATAAATGTTGCTACTGTAGGCGTAGTATCACAGCCTGGTGTTGAGTAGGCCACTAGTTTACTGCCATAATCCTCTCACATTCGTCCTTGCAGACGCTGGCTTCAAACCCCTACCTCCTCAAACACACACCTGAATCAGATAAAACTAGACTTCACACAAAAATCTCACCCTGACTACCAATGTGCCGTCTGAAATCACATAATGGCAGTTTATTCCGGGACGGCCGCGGTCCCCAGCATCTCTCTTTCTCCCCCGGAGCAGGAAGCGATGGAGAGCGTTTGGAAGAGAACGGAATAAGCTGTTATAAAGCGGTCCGCCACCGGGGGCCGGCCGGGGGGAGCTGTAGGCTATTCCTGCAGCCGCTCTGCAACCTGAGCTGACACCAATTAGGCCTCCCCTAGCCCGGCTGGCCCGATAGATTTCAGACGCGCCGCCGTGTGACGCCAACCAATTATGGTGGATTGACTCGCCATCGACTGGACTGTGACCTGAAACTTTTCATGTGGGGGCTGATAAGAGGAAGAACTCCGGGCTGTTTTGAGCGGATGAAGGGAACGGAGAGCGTTTCAATCACCTGGTCCTGTCTTCTCTCTCTCTTTTTCCCTCCATCTCGCTCTCTTTAATGCTAATCTCCTCACCTAACAGCCGTTCCATGTTATTGAGCCAGTGACAGAGGTGCTGTGGTGGCCCTATATCTGCCTGATTTAAGAGGGCTCGTAAGTAACACCTATCTCCTGAGCCAGCATCCTCCCTCTGCATGCCCCTGTCTGCTAACGGTTTATCTATCCCTCTGTGTCCAAAAACCATTAAAGCAAACAAATTAGTGGGGGCCACAGATTTCCATTCGCCACTAAATTGTAAGAACCATTGAGATGTGCCACGTGCATCCCCTTGCTATTAATGCCTGTTGATGTCTGGATCAAAGAAAACATGTGCCTATATTAGGACTGTGGAAAATCAGTTAAATGATTTCAGGCTCTGGCTGGGTAAAGAAAATCTGATGCCTACAGGGCAGAAAGTGCTGCGGAAACTCCACTTACTCTTTAATAGGGGGAAAACACAGTTGAGAAATGTGTACCCTATTCATGCGTAGAGTTCTCTCTCTCTCTCTCTCTCTCTATCTCTCTCTCTCTGTGTGTGAGCTTTGGTTCCAGCTCAATGCAAAGGTGAGGGTGAAATACAAAAGCTTCCCAAATCATGGTTATTCCAGTGAATACGCCATGTATTTGGATGCGTGTTGGGAGTGAGAAGGCGTGTTCTGGCCCCAGAGAGGGGCTATTTCAAATGTAACATGACTGATAGACAGATCGCTAATCCTCTTAAAGGAACAGTGTCCCCTCTGGTAAAAAAAATTGTTCCAAGTTATGCATGTTGTCCCCAGAGATTAGTCGTCAAATCCAACTTGGGGAATTTTACACAGATTAGTAATTACACAAATATGAAATATGTCTGACTCCCTTCTGCTATGACGTTTGACGAGATATATCTAATATTTACAGTTACTGCACTAGAGTACACTGAAAAACCGCCATGTGGTCCAACATGTCTTGGGTTTTTTATGAACTGATGCCATCGTTTGATGTTCCTTGCCCCCCCCCCCCTCCCCCAAACTCATCTTCCTGTATCACGGCGAAACATCTGCTATTTAAAATTCAAAAGACTGCCACTGCATTACCTCCCGAATTCAATCAGCGGGAGAGATTGCATTATCAAATCAGGCTTCACACTGCTGTGATGTGCTTCTCGGTACTGTAGCACCCAAACCGTGTGTTTGAGCACGCCTTTACTTCTATCCCCTGTCAAACATAAAGTGTCAAATTAAGACACATTTTATATTAGCTCTGCTCTCCTAAATGTCACTTGTCTGTGCCACCCGATGCAATAACACCACACTGAGATGACTGCTGATATTTTTAAACGATTAAAGGGATATTCTGGAATTTTTGAACTACAGTAGGGCCTCATTTTCGACTGGCATATGATGTTTTTGACTGATGGAGATCATTTTCAGTTAATTCCATGCTGTAGATAGCTTTGGGTCATTCCAATTTCCACTGGTGGCTAATGCTAGTGTAACACAATGAAGTCACGTTAGCCTGATCAAAAAAACACCCCCAAACACCCAAAGCGCACCCAAAAACAAATTAAATATGAGTAAAGTCTCTCTGGGTTTCTTTTGTGTCTATTTACCATCTGTTTTGAATTCAAACTATTGTGTAGCGACCATTTCACTCCGGACGACCATGTGAAAGTCTTTCCACATCGGACAGACATGCATACACTGAAGAACACCGCTGTGCCATCACCTGTTAGTTCACCAACAACAACAAATGAACAACAGGTAGGCACACAGTACTATCTCTGAATGATTGCCCGCATGATCAACTGCTACAGTAGGCTATATAGGCTTGTGTGTGCTGTGTTGTTCTAGCCTATTTGGAGCAGACTTGCTGGATTGTATGGATTGAACAGTGGAGTAAAAAAGACTAGTTACTTATGATGTCTCTATGTGCAACTGTCTATTAGTACTAATAAATTAGTGCTATCTATTAGATACCTTGTGATAAAGCGTATTCTGGTGCCAACTGGTAAGCTTCGCCAGAAAAACGGAACTCCTCATCATCCTCTTCAAAATCGGACGTTCTATATCGAACATGTCCATTGTAACTAGCACTTGTTACTAGACAGAAATATACTGTAGGTCCCCAAACCAGAATAGATTACACGATGGTTTGAATTCAAAACGGATGGTAAATAGACACAAAAGAATCCCAGAGAGACTCATTATTTAATTTGTTTTTGGGCGCGCTTTGGGTATTTGAGGGTGTTTTTTTGAACAGGCTAACTTGACTTCTTTGTGTTGCACTAGCATTAGCCAGCAGTGGACATTGGAACGACCCAAAGCTAACTGCAGCATGGAATTAACTGAAAATGATCTCCATCAGTCAAAAACAGCATAGGTACTGTAAGTCGAAAATGAGGCCCTAGTTTAAAAAAAAATCCCTTAAAGTAAAAAAAAAGAAGTTCATCATCCTTCTGTTTGTCAACATTTTGTGAATGTTTAAGGTGGCTTTCTTGCCACCTTAAACTTTCAAAGCTTCCGGGTGTCACTTGAGGTAGAGGAAAACTTCAAAAGCCTGGTCTCTGTCTGCATCCTTCCTCTGCTATCCTTCAACTCATCCTTTTTTTTTTAATTCTTTTTTTTAGCAAGCCATATTTCTCCCAGGATACCAGCTGCGCAGGTAAAAAGGCCTTCATGTCCAAAGAGAGCAGACAGGAGGGTGGGTGTGAGCCATCCTTTGACTGACATCATGGCGATCAAAGGATGGCTCTGTGATTTGAGCTGTTACTTTCTCGATCACTTATACTGAGTAAACACCCGATGTCAAATGCGTGTCCCCATGAACACACTGAGGGGCGAATTCACTAAAGGATTGCGCAGCTTTTCCTGACGCAAAGCCTGTGCAAATAAGTCAAAAATTATGTTTGCTATTCACAAAGCCCTCGCAAAGGGTGAAATACGGTGTTAACTGCGTTGCGTTCGTCATTGCGTTCCTCTGCGCCGGTGTTATTAGCTCATATTTAAATTAGGTAATATGGGCGGAGAATGTTCCCCTTTCTATGCAAATGAACATTATTGCAAAACCCGCCCAATTCACAAAGATCGGCGCTAATTGCCTCACGCAGTTAAAGTGAAATTAATACCGTTTTCAGAAACGTGGTGGTATTTAAGCGCAAGGGGTGTGTCGCGGCCAGCCTGTCCGCTGATCATGGCAGCAGTGATTGTTGCGAGGCGAACGCCAGGCGTGTTGTTCGTGAGAGAATATTTAGAAGAAGGTCACTTTTTGATTTAACACTAGAACCACCGCGGTAGCTGTTTGGACACCAGAGCGCGCAGCTCTTCAGCCAACTGGAGGATGAAGTCGCGTCTGGGGAGGCTCAGTTGACTATGCGTCTCTCCACCCGTCCCCAGCGAGTCCAAGCTCCCACAATGAATAATACTTATTTATAATAGCCTACATAGCATGAAACTGTGCGTATAATAGTCTATACGCGAAACTGCGCATTCCCTATAGCTGTTCATTGAACGGCTGGGGGCCGATATAGGTAGCCTATAAATAAATAAAAACATAGCCTACACAATATTTTTTTTATTTGAATGGTCTTGAAAATATTTTGCTTTGTATCATAGGTGACGGCAGGTATCATCTTCAGCCATGGATGATGACTCCCGTGCGTAATCCTTCCAACGTTGGAGAGGCGGCGTACAACTGGGCTCACATCAGGACGCGCGGTGTGATTGAGTGCACATTTGGAATCCTGAAAGGCCGTTTAGATGCCTAGATCGTACCGGTGGGGCAATGTTATACACTCCCCCAAAAGTATGCCAGATGATCGTGCTGCAACTTGCATAACATAAAATGACAATTTTTCTTTTGTTCGCCTTTTCAAATTATTCCACCTCCGTTTGCAGTCTTCCGCGTTTACACACACAAATGGCACTGACTGATTGGGAAATTAAACCCCAAATATGATTTTTTGCTGCAGTCGTGATATTTTTTGCGGAAAGCTGTGAGACATGTTTTTGAACCTCGTCCGTGAGGCCTTCAAGTTCGCTGTCTGAGAATCGTATCTTTCTTTTTCTGTCTGCCATCGTCCAATGATATGCTTTCGAGTTGTATGCGCTGTATTTATAGTAATTTCCTATATCAGCAGCAAATTGCACTCAGCCGCAAACACCGAATGGGCGTGTTTGCGCTGGGATATTATTAGCGCAATGTCTTTAGTGAATAGGTTTTTAAAACGGAGCACATAGCGGGCGCAACTGACGCGCAATATAATGGTGCAATTAGCGGGCGCAATTTGCTTTAGTGAATTCGCCCCTGAGTTTTTAATAACATTCTATTGGATGCTTTAACTGTAAGACATCCACTCTTTAATGTGTCCCCCAAAATCCATATGATTTCTATATCAAAACACAATACTGTTTATCTTATGTTTAACAGTGAACACCATGAAATGTAACTAGTGCTATGATTGTATCCCTGTGAAAGACTAATTAAACAGCTCATTCATATGTACTGCTATTCATTAAATAGCTATTCATATGTACTGTAGGGCTTATGTTGTAAAACATTAGCATACAATTGTGCCTCAGCTAAAGCAAATAGAATATAGCAGCTCCCAAACCTCGGTTCATATCTCAAAAGACAACTCTGAGTCTGTAGTGGAGAGTAGAAACCTTCCAATGGTAAAAAAAAAAGTATCCCAGCATGATAATTAATGACAGCTCTGAATCATGCTACTATGTTAATTATAATTAGTGATTTGTAATTAGCCCTCTGAAAGAATGGCAGGCAGAATAAGGGCCTTCTGAATTGTACCTGAGAAAAAATTAAAAGCAGATCAGCCTGTCTTCTCTGTTCAGGCATCTTTGTTTTTTTTTCTGCAGGCATTAATCTGGGCAGCTAGACACACAGTAAACATGAGATGACAAGCCTGACTAAAGATCTTCAGGCTGTAATCTTAAAAGGGCTCAGATGAGCTGATAAAATGTACAATCCAGTTTTACACCAAGCCTTAGTATGTATCCTCTCTGAGATGAGGGATGCCTCTCTCTCTCCCTCTCTCTCTCTCTCTCTCTCATTTAAGTTACATACTGTATTAAAGCCTAATAGCCCAGGCAGAGAAGCACTGTCAGACAATATTTCAGAGAGATATATAGGTTCTGCTTGAAATACAATATTTCAAACATATCACATGGACAAAGTACAGATAAAGCAAGGAGGGTACAGACTTTTAAACTGGCGTGGTGAGATAAAGAAAAGATTTGTTGGCTAAAATAGCCTTTAATGTGAAAGGTAGCTACAGCAGTCATTCAACACCAGTCAGTCATTAACAGTTTTCCTTTAGACGGAGTTGGCTCGTGTCCTGAGATACAGCCTTTAAAGTAGCACCACGGTGTATCTGCTCTAACATTGCCTAATGAATGGAAAAGTCCAGCGGGGACCATCCCCGTGTTTCCCAGGAGCCTTGGCGGCTTGGGGTGAGCAGCCCACCGCCCAGCACATAAAAGACATGTACGGTATAAAGACGGGATCCTGAAGCTACAGTAGCAGCGGCTCCGCCCGCCTTTGTTCTCCTCTTCAAAGGCAGAGGCTTCCTCCGCAGGATCAAAAATCCACAAACAAATAAAGTTCTTAAAAAGAGATGGAAGGGCAGCCTACTGAAATCCCCTCGCTACTTCCCTGAGGTCTTGCATGAGGCAGTGTATTGATGACAACACACTCATTGCTGGTTATTGGCCATTCCAGAGACGGCATTTTAATATGTTATATACAGTTTGCTATATATTTGTGTGTGTGTGTATGTGCGTGCATGTGTGTATTTGTACTGTATATGTATGTGTTTGTACTGTATACAGTATGTGTGTGTGTTTGTACTGTATGCGTGTGTGTGTGTGTGTGCGTGTGTGTGTGTGTTTGTGCCTGTGTGTGTGTGTATGTATGTGTGTGTGTATTTGTGCGCGTTGCACTGCGTGTGTGTGAGTGTGTGTTAAATCCCACCTCACTGGTGCTCCTCTGCTCTGGGCAGGCTTGAGCAGGACGGTCACTGTGCTGTCCGTCTGGTTGAGGGAGGTCTCCTGATCATAGGCCGGCATAGAGGGAGCTAGAGGTACACACAGAGGTCAGAGGTACACACAGAGGTCAAATTACTCTACGCTTTTCCCCACCACTAAACAGTATGTTTACAGCTCTTAGCTGGAACACTGACATCACCGAGACTGTAGCGGTCGCTGCTAGGGGACTGCTGTCCACTGTGTACCCTCGACTGCGCTGACCTGAGATCTTGGTGGTGAACTGGGTGATGACGGGCGGCCCGTAGCCCTTGGCCGTGCTGGCCTGCAGGGTGAAGGAGTAGGTGGAGCCAGGGTAGAGGCCCATGAACACGTGGCTGGTCTCGTTGCCAAGCTTCAGCACCTTGCCGCTCTGGTTGGACAGGTCCAGCTCTGGGTCGAAGGAGCTCACCGCCTTGTAGGAGATCTGGGAAAAGGGGAATAAACAAACCTGACATTAGCTCTACTGTACATGTTGACGGTCGTGTCCGATAGGGAGTTCATGTCCTGATCGGCAGTACTCTCTTCAGTACGTTTGGACGTATATCTAACGTGTTTGACGTTTGGCAGCTTCATATGTTGGAGCAGTGGGCTCCAGAATTAATATGCTGTGGCTCTGGGAGAGGAAAGTATAACACGATTTGGAATCTGCTGAATAGACAGAGGTGCTTATCTTTCATCACATATTATACATATTGTATTGGCTTGTTGTTATTGAGCTGCCCCACCCCCGCTAATCTATTCCTCCTCCATAACTATACACAGGAGCTCTAGAGGGAAGCATTAAGGTGAGTGTTTTTGTTAATATCCATTTTAAATATCTATGAAGCCCACTTAAAGAAAACGCCTCTGCTCATAATGGGAAGCCTTCATTATAATTCCAATTAAAAGAACACAAAGGGAGTTTAGAGTGCAGCATAATTTGTGTCCATCAAGTTTGAAATGCTTGGGGGCCTTCTCATTTATTCTTTGTCTTTGAAATGACTCTGCCATGCCAAATAATATATCATAACATTTCAGGGTAAGGAATTTGAAATGACTTATCAACACTGGGCACTTGGACAAATTTTTACAATTTAAATTAAACTGACGGGAAGAACTGAAGGAGAATAATTAAAAGCAAATGAATGCTTTTGATTTTGATTAGTTTTTGAATTGCAAATTGAGCTTTTGCTCGATTTCAGGATTTTTGGCGCATGTCTAAATTGGGAGGCTAGAGGATTCAGAATGAAGCATACAGTATATGCATTTCAAAGACAATGGGGCAAAAGTAGTTGACATTATAGTTCAAACACACTATCTGCAAAATAGTTTATAAAGTATGGTAATTGAAGAGAAATGTCACATTTCAGAGGATTTTGGAGCAAGATAAGACCAGTGCTGTATTCTCACAGCCCAGCCAGAGAAGAGGGGTCTCTTTTGATACCGTAGCTTGTCAGAGGGATCTCACTTTGAGGCCTTTGATAGTGTAAAATCAAAGGGAGGTCCTGACTTAAAGGCACCGCCTTCACGGGAATTCCAACAAAAATACAGAGTTAGGTATCGCCAAAGATTGCAATGTGAGACACACACACACACACACACACACACACACACATGCAAACACATGCACACGCACACACACACCTGCAGGCTTGCTGCACATTCCTTAACCTGTCACAGTAGGTATTCAGCACAGACAATCTGACTGTTATTATAATTATCTACTTCGCCTTTTAAGAACTACCGATTCAACAGTAGTAGGAAATTCTATCCTTCCAAAATGTCAGCCGTGGCGTGTCTACCTCAATAGCTCGGCGACAGCGAGCCACTTACCATAACAGGATGCATCAGGGGAAATATGCCTAGTTACGCAGAGGGAGCGAGTGGGCTGATCGCTAGCTACGGCTAGCTGGAGGTCGTAACATCTCGTGCTCTATATAAATATGCGACAGTGTGATTGTTGACATGAACTGTTAGAAGGGTCCCTCCAGCTATGATTGAAATGCCCTCGAGCTCTCGAGCCCCGTCTATTTCATATTGGGTTCACGCTGCTCACCTGATGCTGTGGCGGCCGATAGAGCGACCTATAGCGCGCCGCCTGATTGTATAACCTCTGCAATTCAATCTCCCTCTGTCCCTCCGCCCCCATCGGTGGGTAACGGCTCCGTCAATGAATGCTAACCCAGTCAAAATGCCAAGCATGAGCGAATGGGGACAGGAGAAAAAAAACAAACAATGGTGGATCAATGGTTGTGGGGAAAGGCTGGAGGACGACTTCCAGCTCCTGCTGCTTGAAATGAATGTGCATATATACTGTAACGAGGCTCCTTTTTTTATTCAAGAGTCAATACAGCTCACAAGCCTCTATGTCAAAAAACTCGCCGCGTCGGGTAATTGAAGGGCGTGTAAAGCGTAGTTCTTTGGCTCTCTGTTGTCGCCCGGCAGAGTAAAAAGAAAAAAGGGGAGCTTAGCGAAGGACAGCCAGAAAGGCGCTGACTGCTCCTTGCTGTGATTTACATGGTGTCGTAGCACACAACTTGTACGGTGCGTCATTATCTACATCCAGTTACGCTCACCTCGTACTGAACGATGACGCCGTAGGTCTGGGCCGGCTCGCGCCACTTCAGGACGATCTTCTCCTCGTAGGAGCTGCCCTGGATGGACTCCAGAGGGACCGCCCCCGGCACTGGTGGGAAATGAACCGAAATGAAACGAGCAGTCAGAAAGCTTTTCAAAGGCTAAAATAAACGGGTTCCAATGCCGATCAACACGGACTGAACACCATTACTGTACGTTTGGATTTAATTTCCGTTACTCTGGCGCATAAAACGCTGAGGAGATAGGTCTTTGAGAAGGGGACAGAATGAGTTGGGACACTTTGTTCACGTATCTAAAAATGTACCCCAAACAAACTGGAACTGGCTGTGCTGGAACTACTGGAACACACACCCCACAGGAAATATAACTCAGAAGCTTCTGCCGAGATCTGAACCTTTCACCCTGATGGGAATTGCTTTCGATCCTTAAATGAAATGGAACGATAGTTTTTTTTTGTCAAAGGGATCTATCTAAAATAACACAGTACCTAGAGCTACTCTTGTCTGATTCATACTCCCTTAGGGAACCTAAACACATACTCTCACCCCCACCAGATAGATACTGTAGCAGTCGTCTCTTTCAAGACTTCCTACCAAAGGTACAGTACTGGAGACATTACAAAGATTCTCTTTTTGTCAGTTAAATCTGTTTGTTATTTGTCACAGGTTTTCTTGAGAGCTGCGTGGGTTCATTTCCTAAGTCTGTAGAGGCACGCTAGTAGGGGTTTGATCTTTGAAGAAGATTGTGTGAATGGAAAATTAAACAGTGATAACAATAGCCTCCTACAAGTACAATATGTCCAACATCTGACACTGCAACTCACACTGGCGTTGGGGAACCTCAACCAACGTGGTAGTTCACTGCACAGCATTACGGCCTTCATAAACGTCTAAATAAAATTCCAAATTGAGTTATTATAGGTGTACTTAATCAAGCTCACCGTCCTCGTCGGTCTGCACCTCCAGCTCCTGGCTCTCCTTGACCCCCTCTTGGTTGCGCAGGACCAGCTTGACGCTCAGGTTGGTGTAGGGGGTCAGGTTGTGGATGGTGTGCTGGGGGTCGCGGCCCTGCGTGTCGTAGCACGTCTCCTCCCGGGTCTCGTCCTTCCCGCCCAGCCTGGACCGGTACTGCACCGTCAGGTTGTAGCCGTGGCAACGCGTCACGTTGTAGCCCAGCGGCTCCCAGCGCACCGTCACCTGCTTGGACTGGACGTCCACCACCTCCAGCCTCTTGGGGCCGTGCATGGGCTCTGTGGGGGGGGGCGGACATGAGGATACCTGGACTGGACTGGACAATCGCTATTCATGTGATTCGTGGCACACATTGTGGGAAATACCGACGGACCGATTTCTCTTTTCGTGCCGACCACCATAGGAGGACATCAACAGGGGAATCTATTACAGAAGGATTGTTGTTCACCGTGCCGTCTAAAGTCTCTGTTCTGGTCAGCGTTGCCGGGTGATCTTTTTCAGGGTTTCAAAGGAGCCGTTTGACAGGGAGGTGCCCAGCAGGCTATGGCCGTGGCTGGCACGGCAATCAACCGACACGCCACCAGACCCAGAACCTGCTGGTGAGACTCGCACAGTAGGGGGCACATCATCCCGTCAGAGCGTGTCTTTCTGTTCACTCCTTCCCCTTATCCTTCCCCTGCCAGACCCAGAGGCCCAGGCGGTTATCAGCTCCACACTGACACGGAGTCAAGGAGCCTGTCTGACCAGGCAAAACACCCCCCCCCCACCCCGCCATTGCTATCACCTCTGATCACACACGCTGTCCGTCTCTGCCTGCGTCTCTCTCTCTCTCTCTCCCTCTCTCTCTCTCTCCCTCCCTCTCTCTCTCTCTCCCTCTCTCTCTCTCTCTCTCCCTCTCTCTCTCTCTCTCCCTCCCTCTCTCTCTCTCTCCACCTATCCTCCTCCTCCTATGGGAGGAGAGCAGCCGGAGCACAAAGTAATGGGATCAATTTCCATTCCAGGTTAGATTCTCAGTCCATCTCTCTGGAACTTAACACTTTACCACCTATTAGGAACAGCCAGGGCTCAATATCTCCCCCCCCCCCCACCCCGTTTCCCAGGAGACACAGCCCAGCAATCCAGAGGCCGCGGCGGCAGCCATGTTTAACATTCTGGAGGTGCAGGGGGAGACTGGACTCCTCATTTTAATCTGGCGGCACACTGGACCCTATGTGTCTGGTCAGAGATGCTCCGACATGTCAAGCAAGCAAGGAACGACAAACAACATCAACAACAACAACAACAACCGCAACATTATTCTGCGTTTTGCCTTTTTTCATTTGGAAAGATGGATGGTATTAAATTGACTAAAAAGGATGAATAACATCCCCAGATCACTGCTTGACAGGCCTGTAAATCCCCACGGGGGATTCCATGTATCAGTTGTAACCATAAATCTTCTTGGATAAGACAAAATAATGACTTTAACTATAAAAAAAATAACAAAAATACAGTATGGAAAGAAATTAGGTCATAACACATGACATGATTGATGTCTGAGAGAGAAGAGAGAGAGAGAGAGGGAGGGAGAGAGTGAGAGAATCAAGGAAAGATGGGAGACTGAGATTTCACAAGGAGAGACACTTTGATCTGTCCTGTGCTTTAACAGAGGTGCTGAGTGCCACCAGCCAAGTGAACACGGAGGTGGAGGGGGAGAGGAATGGGTTATCAATCAATCAATCAATCAATCAAAGCTTTATTTGTATAGCGCATTTCATACCCAGAGGCAACACAATGCGCTTTACAGAGAACAAGGGAGGAGGGCATACGACCCACTCTCTACATATTCCAGAGGGAAGCAAAAAACAGTAATCACCCGGGGGCCAGATAAGTGAGCTGTTAAAATTCTTAATGAGTGGTATCTGGAAAGAACTCCCTCACTGAAAGTAAGTCACTATTTCTGTTCTGTTTTTGTGACTTACAATACAAATAAGTATTATTTTGTGAACTGCATTAATGGCAAACCAAGCAGTATGAGTCATGAAGGTACAAATCCTCAGGGAGTAGTTTGTTGATTGTCTCAAAAAATCTAACACGAAAAGCGATTGATTTTCCTTGAGCAAGGAGCCTTCTACAATATTATACAGCCTCTCATTGGAATTAAAATGTGTCTGTCAGATGGAAAAATGCTGTATGTAGTACTGTCCTGTCCATATTGTAATGAAATATATAGTGATCTCCGGTTCTAAATCCTTGAAACATGACTTCCATACATTTTCCTGGCAGGGGATATACTCCAACAGACTTGCAACCTTCAAAGAGAATCACTCAAAGAAGGTAAACAGATGGATGTTGACAGGTAAACAGATGACATGCCATGATGAGAAGGTAAATTCCACTCCACCAACAAGCCATTTTGACAGATGCCACAAATTCTCTAAGGGTGCTCACCATTTTCTATAACACAACATTCAGATGGGGGAAATGTTTAAAAACACAAAAATTGAGTAGCGAATGACAGAGGAGAACCAGACCTTGTCAATTCCATATGCCATGTGGGAAAGCCATCCAGAAAATAGAACGTTAAACCCCTCTATTTGCAGAACTATCTGTCGGCCACACTCAGTAACCAACGGTTACACTAAAAGCACTGCGAATTGCAGGGTGGCCAGGCGCAGAAATCAAATTAGACCAAGATGCTCTCAAACTGCCAAATGCACTAAAGTGTGAATTTCAAGCAGACCTGTGCAAGCGGCCGGGGAGAGTCTCATTTCTGGAGCCTTCACGGAGAATGTCACAGTACCCATCTTTGTGGGGCGTCACAGATAATGTCCACTGTACTCCAGCATTGGCCCATGGGGGGAGATGACTGCATCGAGCTACTGTAGAACACTGAGGAGCGAAAGTGAAATTCCCCCGGTGTTGGAACGGTACCGCTGATAGAAACTGGGGAAGTTAGCAGCAGCGCGGTGGCAGGTACAGTACAGGAGGGGGCAGACAGTAATGGTGGGGGAACCATTACTGGTGGTGGGGAACTCACACATGATACAGTAGAGAACCTCTAGAGCCTGTTACACCATTCCATGGGGAAGAATGAGATGGGAAAATGCTTCATAGTATTGCTGTGCACATTGCAATTAACTAAATTATATAGTAATCCCCTCCTTGGACCATGACTTCCATACATACAGGTAGTAATACAGGACTTTCAAACCTACAGGTAGCCAATCTACTGTACGAGCCAATCTCTAAACATTACACTCTAGAGTACTACAGACTGAGGACGTTCATCCAGATTTTGCTGCTAAAAGTGGGTGGCAACAATTTGGGAGATTAAAAACCTGCATTTCAGAACAAATCGAAAGTCTCGTCAATGTTTTGATTCTCCACTCACTAGTGACGAAGATAAGGGAAGGACATTGTTTCCGGCAAGGCGAGTCCTTCACCCTATTGAAGATCTACTGTGGCCAGTGGCCCAGTCCCAATGTCCACCCTTACGTACTCACAGACTTTGAGGCGCATTCCTGCTAAGTGTGTGAGGGTTTAGGGCTGTCCCGTTGTCAAGGGCACCAGGGCTCCCTGGCAGACATTTTGAGCCCTTCATACTCCCTTTCCCCTCTCTTTACTTCTGCAGACTTTCCCTATGGGAGCAAAACAACATGCTTTCATCTGGACTTTCTTATCAAGGTCCACGGTTCAAGATTGTTTATTTGTCACATGCACAGAGATAAGTAAAACCTGCAGTGAAATGTATGTTCTGGTGTGGAGCGTCCGGGTGAGGTGCTCGGTGGTGTGCACACCGAGGTATTTGAAGCTGGAAACCCTCTCTACAGGTTCTCCACTGATCCTCAGCTGATGTTCACCGAGCTGCTGTCTCCTGAGGTCCACCACCACTTCCTTCGTCTTGCTGACGTTCAGGATCAGGTTGTTGGACTGGCACCACTGTGCCAGGAGGTTTAGGTGTTCGTCGTTGTTAGAGATCAGACCTACCACCACGGTGTCGTCTGCAGATTTGATGATGGAGGTGGAGCTGTCGGTGTCTGTGCAGTCGTGGGTATAGATGTTATACACCAGTGTGTTGAGGGTTAGTGATCCAGACGTCTGGCCACCCACTCTGACCACCTGGGGCTGGTCGCTGAGGACGTTGTGCACCAAGTTGCATAACCTGGTATTGATGTCAATACACCCTTCGCTAAGGCCCGCCCCGCTTAGTTACTGTTGCTATGTCCGACAAGCTTTCGGAGCCAGCATGGCGCTCCCATTGTTGCTAACTGCTCCCTGGAGAAATAGTGTCTAATTTTTGGAAAAAGAAAAAAGCGATTTCAGATAGAAGCAGACAGAAGGGTCTACCATACGCATTTGAAGGATATATTCAGGACGTCAAACTGACTCAGCAACGAAAGCATGGTAACAAAATAAAGATAGAAGCTAAAGCCTACAGATCAGAGTAAAAGTGGACCAGCGCACCAGCTGGCGATTCAGACAGAGGACAACGACATTAAGGAGCAACACTGTTCCTGTTAAGCTGGGTAGGTCCATTCACTATTACAGTCATTAAGAAGCAAAAGCAGTAGGCCTATATAATGGTATACTGTATTCAGTAGTAAATAAGCTGTTAGTTAACTGTTTAAGTTTGCTAGTGCCACGGATAGCTATCCATAGGGCCTACAGTATGTAGTAGCGTACCTTAAGCTAGCATCTGCAAAAACAGCATAACATTATTTTATGGTTAAAAGTAATTAATTACCTTGGAGCAGAAAAGGCTGTGTCTTTTGATCTTTGAGGGGTTCAACTGGATTTGAGGACGTTCAACATAGCTTTATCCACAGCCTACACTTTTCAGGGTTTGATTCTTTTCAGGGGAAAAAAAAATGTATACCTCCTTCCAACCTCTGCGGGTAACGAGCGTCACTATTACAATGTTAAGCCATAGCGAGCTAA
Source organism: Borostomias antarcticus (assembly GCF_949987555.1). Taxonomy (NCBI): domain Eukaryota; kingdom Metazoa; phylum Chordata; class Actinopteri; order Stomiiformes; family Stomiidae; genus Borostomias; species Borostomias antarcticus. The sequence continues at coordinate 9,738,099 of NC_140257.1, forward strand.
AAGTCCACAAAACCAGCTCGAAAATTAAGAAAATGTGAATGTGTTTTACATTGGAGTCAACGGAGCGCCGCCACGAAAGTGTCGGACCTCTGTCGGAGCCTGTCCTGTGCTGTGACTGGACAGTCTGCGCTTCGGGGGCGTAGCTTAGCGAAGGGTGAATTGGCCTCATCCTCCTGACCAGGATGGGGGGGGACTATGGTATTGAATGCTGAACTGTAGTCGATGAACAGCAAGTTCCCCCTCCCTCTATCCTGGTGGGTTAGGGTGGTGTGCAAGAAACTGCACAAATAGTCTCATAATGATTTAAGTTTTGGTTTTATGTTTTTACGCATAGGTTATCAACCCTATAGGTTTGGATAATTTGATTTGTGCGGATTCATGCGTGCGTTTGTCTGTTAGCAGGATTACGCAAAAACTACTAGACAGATTTTCACGGAAGGGTGCACCATGGTCCAATTTAGGACCCATTACATTTTGGAGCAGATCCGAAGCTACACCACTTCACCGAGTTTCATGAAAATCGGTTTGGTAGTTTTTGTGTAATCGTAATCCAAAAAATGAATGGAGGTGAACGGCCGGCTTGGCTGTGTTTGGGCGGCCCGTGGACCCACCCCGTGATCAGGATCCGCTCCACAATGGGTTCTAAGTTGGACCATGCTACACCCTTCCACTGAGTTTTGTGAAAATCGTTCCAGTAGTTTTTGTGTAATCCTGCTAACAGACTAACACAGGTGCGCACGCACCGAAAACATTACCTCTTGCCCTGCGCTGCCGTTGGGGCGGAGGTAATGATTTCACCAAGTTGAACAGAAATGTTTTGAGGGTAAGACAGAGGGTTGTGATAATGTACAGGGGATTTGACTCAGCTCAAAATTAATTTACATGTAGTCCTACAAGAAAAATAATAACAAAATTGAATACCGCAAATAAAACGTCATGTGGTATGTCGCAAGATGCTGCTCCATTCCTCTTTATACTGTACCATTTCGAGCCCTTGCAGCCTCTCGCACTCATCCACTTTCCAGGTGACGTCAATACGTCTGAGGGTTCAGGGCTTGAGGGTTTATGGGGGACATTGGGATTCGGCCACAGACTGATTGGTATCGGTTTTCGCCGCTGTTCCAGCAACGATTTTCAATGGAGGTGTCTCTAGACTTTCGGAGGCGGAGATGTCCAAAGTGTGATATCATGAGACTACAGGTAAGAACGCAGATTTAGGACACTGATGTCACATACAGCACTTGTGGTAAAATGACCACCGAGAGTCCCTTAGTGCCTGATTATTCATGACTACTCTCCAGGGTTGATTTTGTTTATTGTTTTTTTTGGCCCTACTGGCTCCCTGTAGTCCCGGCACCAGCTGTCGCGAGGGAGGACCTGTGGCGGGGCTCCAATCACAACTCATATCCCATGACTCAGAATGACATCATTGGATGATGTCCATCAATAACAAGGTGCCTCGTGCACTTTGGAGACTGAGGGGGGGGGGGGGGGCGGGGGGGTACGGTGCTGTATGGGCGTGTGAATGACAGTTGATGAGGTGAGCCCATTACTCCACTTAGGACTGACTGCTCGGTTGGTAACTCAGGCTCTCTTGAGATCCATTCCATATTCTACTGCTCTCGTAAGCTCTCAGACACTAGGCTGCGCTGGGGTGAAAGCACTGGAGATATGACACTAATATCCAGCAGTATGGTCGAGAAATTCAGTGCCAATAGAGTTATAATTTAGGGTATGAAAGCTTCCTGTGAAGCAGGAAATTATAGAGTTCTATCTTGTCTGGGTGAATTCAATGAACTCTAGTGATTGGTATTCTAAGCATTGGGCAAATTATCACCTGCCCCTCTCTTGCTGGTGTAATTGAATCATTTGAATATGACATTTAGATAGAACTATTAGTGGGTTTTCATCATTACGCTTTGACATTTAAATAATGTTTTCCAAATTATCAGCACATTATCGCCTCCTGTTAATTCTAATGGGCTCCCCCGTCTAACCTTTCTCATGCAAATAGATAACATGATTACCCCAAACATGAAACCAGGGAACAAATAACCCCCTTCTGAAGCATGTGTCCTGGAGGGGACTTTATTGGTGCTCCCAGACCCCTCGGCTGAAGGAGAGAGACATTAGTCTTGGATGAGAGGGGACAAATTGGGCATGTCCACAGCAGACTCACTTTATTGGGAGTGAGGTACGGTATGTGTGTGTGTGTGTGTGTGTGAGAACTTGTTTGCCGGAGCTTGTGTATGAAAAAAGCTGTTGCCACGTGTGTGTGTGTGTGTGTGTGTGTGCGTGCGCGCATTACTCGTGGCACGCGGCCTCTTCTTCTGAGAGCCGGGATCCTTGTAAGACCCACATCGATTAAGAGCAGAACCGCTCGCCTTCGCTCACGTCTCTACACAGCGCGCTCTGCCGGGAGGGAAAACCACTTCCCCAGCGATTAGAAACCCTGTCATGCCATCAGGGAGGCGTGTGTGTGTGTGTGTGTGTGTGTGTGTGTGTGTGGAGGGGGGGGGGGGGGGGGCAGTGTAGATGTAATCACAGAACAAAACACTCCTCAGGTAGCGTAGGAGAAGGAGGAGAAGGAGGAGCGACTGCTCGCTGTCGCAGAAGGAAAAGAGCAATGCCTCCGCCTTCGCAGAACGCCATGTACACCGGGTGAGAATGTCAGCCTGTTCCGCGCGGACATGTCGCGCGTGAGAGGGTGTTTCTCTGAGACAGCGCGGCGCAGCAACATGACAATAACATACCTCCCCCTTCCTGCTTCAGAGGGCTGCCTCATGCAAAGTGTCCCTGTGTTCCAGCTCAGCCAGCTGGCTCCAGTGAAGCCGTCACTTTTACTCTCCCTGTGGCAAGTCTTATTCACTGGGATGTGTTTAAACTGGGAGGCCTGGGAGACAGACTTGTTTGCCTCCTTCTATTAGAATCTGGGCTATAGCGGCGAGGCCATTGCGGTAATGACATGGTTTCACGCTTATGAAATCATTTTCATATCGCACAAGAGGCAAGCTAGTAACGATAGCTTTTGATAACCAACAATCAAACCTCGATCACCCTCTAGAGTGTTCCTTAATGCAATCTTCTAGACATAGAGATAAAGAGTGGGGAGGGAGAGAGAGAGAGAGAGAGAGGAAGAGAGGGAGAGAGAGAGTTAGAAAGAGAGGAAAGGAGAGCGGGAGAGAGAGGGAGACAAAATGGTAGAGACAGAGAGAGAGAGCGAGAGAGAGGGGAAGAGAGAGGGAGGGGGGTTCTCTGAGACAGCACGGTAGAGCAACATGACAATATCATACATCCCACTTCCTGGTTCAGAGGGATTTTTTCATTTAAAGTGTTCCTGAGAGAGCGTGAGAGAGAGAGAGAGAGAGAGAGAAGGGGAAAGAGAGATGGGTGGAGAAAGATGTGGGCGTTGCCGGGTTTTTACACACGGCCAAGGTTTTCATTCCACTCATAATAATAATCATACAACAAGTTAAACAAGAAGCAAAGTCCTTGAGGTTGACACATGTACACAAATTAGAACTGATGATGCTATAACACACACAGGCCTAGTCCCCAGCACACACACACACACATATACACCGCCCACCGCCCACCCCCCCCACCAAACCACACACAAACACACACACACACACACACACACACACACACGCACGCACGCACACACGCAGGTACGCACGCACACACACACACACACACACACACACACACACACACACACACACACACACACACACACCACACCCCTCCACCAACCCACACACACACACACACACACACACACACACACACACACACACACATCCCTTTGAGGCTTGGATAATCAGAGGGATTTATTGAACGGCGGCGGTCTCCCCTCACTCTATCAAGTCCTTCTTTTATGGGCGCCGTGATTAATGAGAGCGCCATGACGGGTTGGAATGAGCGGCTGGCCTGGAGAGAGAGAGAGAGAGAGAGAGAGAGAGAAAGAGAGAGAGAGCACCGCATCCAGACCACAGACAGAGCGAAAGAGAGATGGAGAGAGAGAGAGAGAGAGATGGAGAGAGAGAGAGAGAGAGAGAGAGAGAGAGAGAGAGAGAGAGCCAGGGTGGCTGGACTGACACTCTGTCTGATGAGCCCGCACCCCCCCACCCTCGATGAAGCGGCAGGGGGGCTGGGATGGAGTGAACACCTGCTCAGACCTCCGGAGCAGAGGAAGCCCACTCTGCTCTCTCTCTCTCTCTCTCTCTCTCTCTTTCTCTCTCTCTCTCTCTCTCTCTCTCGTGGGCCATCGCATGACATGACTTCGGATGATTCCTGGCTCGCTGCAGACATCAAAGAGCCCTGGTCCTGGTCATACGGTAGCCAGACTTTCGGCAGTGTTAGAATCGTTAGCTGAATTAGATAAATGTATTGTTAATTTATTATCTACTCTATTTATCTTCACGGGTGAGAGAATACAGGGGTTTACACAGAGTAGGATTAATGCCATTCTAAAGGATTAGAGGAACATACTAAGTGAGTCTCCCGGGGGTGGAGGTGCAGAAAGAGCTGCTCCACATGCTCCCACCACCAGTCAGAGGAAAACAGATGGACCGCCAGGAGATGAGGAGAAGAGAGGAGAGGAGAGATGAGGAGAGATGAGGAGAGAGGAGAGATGAGGAGAGAGGAGTAGAGGGGAGAGGAGAGGAGAGATGAGCAGAGAGGAGTAGAGAGGAGAGGAGAGATGAGGAGAGAGGAGTAGAGAGGAGAGGAGAGATGAGGAGAGAGGAGTGAGGAGTAGAGAGGAGAGGAGAGGAGAGATGAGGAGAGATGAGTAGAGAGGAGAGGGGAGATGAGGAGAGAGGAGTAGAGAGGAGAGGAGAGATGAGGAGAGAGGAGTAGAGAGGAGAGGAGAGATGAGGAGAGAGGAGTAGAGAGGAGAGATGAGGAGAGAGGAGTAGAGGGGATAGGAGAGGAGAGATGAGGAGAGAGGAGTAGAGAGGAGAGGAGAGATGAGGAGAGAGGAGTAGAGAGGAGAGGAGAGATGAGGAATGAGGAGTAGAGAGGAGAGGAGAGAGGAGTAGAGAGGAGAGGAGAGATGAGGAGTAGAGAGGAGAGGAGAGATGAGGAGAGAGGAGTAGAGAGGAGAGATGAGGAGAGAGGAGTGAGGAGTAGAGAGGAGAGGAGAGGAAAGGAGAGATGAGGAGAGATGAGTAGAGAGGAGAGGAGAGATGAGGAGAGAGGAGTAGAGAGGAGAGGAGAGGAGAGATGAGGAGAGAGGAGTAGAGAGGAGAGATGAGGAGAGATGAGTAGAGAGGAGAGGAGAGATGAGGAGAGAGGAGTAGAGAGGAGAGGAGAGATTAGGAGAGAGGAGTAGAGAGGAGTAGAGAGGAGAGGAGAGGAGAGATGAGGAGAGAGGAGTAGAGAGGAGTACAGAGGAGAGGAGAGATGAGGAGAGAGGAGTAGAGTGGAGACATGAGAGGGAAAGAAAGGAGAGGAAAAGAAAGGAGAGCAGGAGGTGGAGCAACGGAAAATCGATCTTTCATTTTGTTTCCACCAGTGCGCTGCGGTGGTGATTGGGGTCAGACTGCCAGGAGAGACCCCAACACGCACGCACGCACGCACATCGCATGTGTTGAGTCTTAAATGCAGCAGTGGTCCTGGGGAAAAGCCAGTGGTTGGGCCGACAAAAACAGGAAGGACACACACTCCGACTACTGACGGGACGCGATCTCTACAAGAGCCGAGGGAGGCGGGAGGTGACCAAGGTGATCCTTCATCTTCAAAACTTTCCAGATGGCCTGAGGAGTGTTGTCATTCGCCGCCCCAGGCTGCGGTGTGCGCCCAGTGTGGTTCAGCTAGGGCGTTACCACGGGTGTAAATCAAAGTGAAGGTTTGTAAATGGTCAACTTTGTAAAATGGTCACCTCACGTTTGGAGCTACAGTATGTAGGCCGAGATTATCACAGGAGAAGATCGATGAGGTCTCAGATAAACTCGAACAGGTCCAAACTGGTTATAAGCGGGAGCTGGTCTAAAGTACTGGTCGTGTACTTCAGTACATATGAAGTGGAGAGGTTTCTGCGTCAGTCACAGTTATCCGAGCAGACTGGAGGAGAACTTCCTGAATGGCTGACAAGCAGAACAGGCCATCTATAATTCAGCGAAGGCCGGGAAAAATCTGTATGGCAAACATTACCCCGGATAGACCATGAATTATTGAACGCAGAGAATGGCAACATATAAAGACTTTGAAAAACATTTTTGTCCAAATTAAAAGTGTTCTGAAGAAACTCAAACACCACTGTTCGACATGCTGTACTCTGAGGGTTTCACCATCTGACGTACAAAACAAAAACAACAGACGACTGTTTGGGAGGGGTTTTCTTGGCAGCGCAAGGAGCTTTTGGGGAATTTTTGAGATTCTCCGATGTTACCGGAGAAGTCTGTTTACTTCCGTTCTGACAGTTTGAATTCCTCAGTGTTTGGGGGTAGAGATTGAATCCAAATTATATTATAATCTAATGGGGAGAAAATGAATAAACGCACCGGTTCTCTCTCACCGTTGTCTGACGACATGTCCTTGAAAACTAACAATGAACCATTCTTCTTTCAAACTCTCAGCAATAAACAGCTTTTTTCATTTTTTTTCCCAGGGCTCTGATAACCTTCCCGCAACCACAACACCAAACACAATCTATTCTGCTTTCTCTCGCTGACAAAGGGACACAAATTCAATGCAGCCTTAAAGAAAAGGCTTTCATTCACCTTGCTATACGTGACACATAAAGCCTATAGGCCACATGATTGGTAATAATCAGTGACGACGGACCAATGTTATCTGGGCGGCGTGGAGGAGTGGCTCTGTATTCACACGTCAAGGAAGCAATGGCATTGATTTAAAAAAAAAAAAACGTCAAACTATTTCCCTCCCCTTTAGATACAGGGGAGGTCCAGGGTGGAGGCGGCCTACCGGGGAGAAACCGAACCATAGTAAACGCGCGTTCGGCTGAGAACAAAGAGCACATAAGCAGAAACCCAGGGTCTGTCCCAATTCAAAGGTCGCATCCTACCTAGGCCGGATTTGAAGGCTGCTACGTCACAGCGGGGCGACAAGTGCTGTCCCAATTCATTCAGCCTACGAAGAGTCCTCCGAATGCAGCCCTCAAATGCGGCCTACTTTTGACGAATTTGAAGGATACAACTGACGGATCCTTCGCGGCCTGCCTTCGCGGCCTCCCTCCCAGAATGCGTTTCGGTCCGGATGAATTCCTGTACCAGCCGCCATTGCTCAGATTTTAAAACGTTTTTAAACCGCTTTGATGTTAATATTATTACGTTTTAATACAATTTCATGCGTGATAGTACCACCATAGAATCCCAATATGTGGAAACTTTATCCAAATTACGCCTGTATCTACAAGATAGACAATTTAAATAGGCATTTGCTGTGGTGTTTCCATAACAACCTGCCGTCAGCATTAGGACAGGTCGCGCTACCGGCACGCTTGGCACGCGCTTGGGGCTGCCTAGGCAACAAAATGAAGAGTTGGGAATCCTCCGTAGGCTAGACCGTCCCATTTCACAAAACGTTTACATCCGGCCTACCTGGCCTGAAGGACGCGACCTACGTAGACCGCATAGGCTGCGACCTAGGTAGGATGCAACCCTTGAATTGGGACAGACCCCCGTTCTGCTTTGTGTCCTTAAAAAAAAAAGAAAGAAAAAAAAGTCCATGTCCTAGGGGGAGGAAGGTGTCTGGAGGAACGGGGGATTATCATGAACGACGGTCTTCCGAAAGGCCCGGTGTGGAATTGAGAACCCAAAACGCCAGCCCCGTTCCAATTAGCTCATACCAGGAAGAGCGGTCTCCCTGGGCTCCGGTGAAGGACGCTTCCCTTCCTCCCTCATCACCGCACCCACAGACTGCATGCAAACACCAACCTTGAACATCCCAGGCTGACCGGCCCGGCCCCTCCTCGCTAATAACGCCTAAACGTTCTGTAAAGCGAGGGGCCGTCCGGCCGTGATTAACGAGGTCTCCGCCGTTCCCTTGTGTTTAATAGCACACAGAGAGCAGCAGAATGGCGAACCAAAACAAACAGATGACACCCCTCCCACGTGGCCGGCGAGCACAGATGGAGACGCCTCGTAGAAGGAGGCTGGGAGCTGAGCTGGCAGTGCCTGGGCCCCCGAGCAGGTGTTCGGACCCAGCGTGCCGCGGGCATCGCGCTGCTTCCCCCCCCCGACACCCCCGCGTCTGGGGGAGGAGCCCGTAGTGGGCGGTCCAGGCCACATGGTGGAAGCCGAGGCCCACCGAGGAGCGCTCCATCCAGCTGTGGACTTTGATCTACCTGGATGGAAAGCCGAGACCGTCTTCTGTTGGAATCAACAACAACAGACGAACAGACTTTATTTGTCTTTCAGTGAGACACACAGCACACGGTGTAGGGAGGCGGCGATGCCAACACACACACACACGCATGAGTGACAGAAGCGTCCACCAATGAAATCCTTCCCCTGCTCTTAACCCATCCCGCCGTCCTTCCCCAAAGGGTAGCCGGGAGCGGACAGTAGGCGCGTGCATGAGCCGCCCCCGGGGATCCAAGCTCTCCTGTCCGTCTTCGTCAGGAACGGACAGCGTCAGCGCGTTCTCCTGCATGTTTTTCGTATTTGGTCCTTTATGAGGGAAACCCGTGCGAACACAGTTAGAACATGCAAACTCCGCATAGAAAGGCCCAGGACCATCTTGCTGTGAGGCGACGGTGTAACGCAACAAGCCATCGTGACACACAAGAGCAATTTGGGGTTCAGCGTCTTGCTCAAGCACACTTCGGCACGCTCCCGGGAGCTGGGACGGAACCGAACCAGATACAAAGATGCAAAATACACTGTGTTCATACATCATCGACAACACACTCTGAAATCCAATATAATTTTGATATCTTGGTAAAAGAGAAGTGGTTCAGTCATAGCTGCCCTGGAATACATGTACTTGAGCCTTGAGAGGGCAGGAAATACAGTAAGACTCTTTTTAATACTCCTGCTGAGCTGCCCTACCACCTGATCACATACTGTACCAGGCATGGAGAGCTCTGAGGGGCTACTAAACAGCTTCATCCTGGTCAGGGGTGAAGTGGAGGGTAAACCCAATTAAACTCAGTTTACCCACCTCTTTAAAATGAGGCTGAGAGTCTACTTACCTATTTTCTGATCAACTGTATTAATCAATGAGGGGAAATATGGTGGGTGAACTCTGCACTGGACAGAGCTTACCCACCCCTGTATTTACCACTAACGTTACACCCCTAATACTGCTGCAATTATTAGGACATGACTTCAGATCTGAGCTGCTCTGTACGTATTTCCATCCGACTTCTAAATCATAAAAGTGAGCAACATTTTGGTTGTTATGTGCTGTAGTAGAATATCGTCAGAGTTTTGTTCACATACTCTCGGAGAGGCAACGGACAAAAGAAAATGTCCCTCATTCAGGGTTATTGTGTAAGCACTTGAGTGTAGCAAACAGCCATAAAAGCAATTGAAAGAGCCTTGGACGAAAAGAGCCTTTCTTAGTCCACAAGGAAAATAACAGAATAGCTCCATGAAAGAAAAAAAAACACTTTCAAGGTTATCCTTTTCTTCTTACAGCATCTGAATTTCATTGGTTGCGTCATTGCATTATACATGTTTCTGTTTTTCCAAAGGTCTAATTCAAGGGTCCTTTGTCATCAGAAGGATCCCCTGGTTTGTGACCAAACAAAATCCTCAGAGTAATAACAAGCGAGGCGCTGCGGGCTGTAAAACACGCCGCCCCACGGGTTTCCGTCAGCGGCTAGCCCACCCCGCAGCGCCACGGCGACAGAGTCTACGGCCCGTCTATATCAACAGTGATGTATCGCAATGCCCTGTGAGCCCTAACCGTTCAATTAGGAGCTCTGCTGAGGCCCGCCTGTCACTGGGAACCAGAGCTGGACAAGATCAAGAGCTGCTTCCTGCTTTCTCAAACACACCTCCGGAGCCGCTGGCATCAATCTCCCCGCCCGAGGGGGGGTGGCAGGGGACGGGGAGCGGAGGAGGGAGGGGGAGGCGAGGCGGGGGGGGTGGTGGAGGAGGAGGAGGAGGAGGGCGCAGGACCCCCAGCAGACACACCCACGGGTCCGGCTTTGAAGGCTAAACAGGTAGAGCCATCCATACCCGTCTGCCGCGTCCCGGGACGAGAGAGCCGACGACCTTCACCGACGCCGGGGGGGGGCGCGGCCTTGATTACCCGCAGAGAGAAATCCCATTTTCATCAGCACTTCGCCGGACACCAAATAGAATTCAGGGGGGGGGGGGGGAGAAAACGCTGAGGCTGTAGCTTTATTTTCCTCTCTGAGTTCAGCGTTGTGGTTAGGCATGGGAACTTAGCTGGTTAATGTTGTGAGAAGGGCAATTTGTATCATTAAGAGTCCTGGGGGTGTATATGTCCATATAAAGGGGTCTCTAATGGAAGCATTAAAGCAACAATATCAACACATATCTAAGGTGCCAGTGTGTTGCAAACTTGAAATCAATCTCTGCTGTTAATCAATCAAGTGCTTGCTGACATCGCTGAATACAGAATGAGGCAAAGCGCTGGTGATACACCTCATGGCAGGATTGAACGGAGCTCCTGACTGAGGCCGTGTGTGTATTCTCAGGCATCACTGTCACATTGATAAACCGCGGTTGAACAAGACCGACACTTACATTATCTACCATCTACGAAGAAGATACCGACATGCCATGTCATCTAGCCAGGGCCCTATACATGATGGAGATAAGGGAGTGCCTGTAGATAACCTCCTGGTGGAACACGGGGTGTAGAGGAGCACTCACCAGCACATTTGGTCCTGGCCCTGAGAGGGGGTCCAGGGGCCCCGGTTCCTCCGTCCAGGGGCCGGGTCAGCAGCACGCTGATCTCATACTCGGTGTCGGGGTCCAGGTGGCCGATCTTGTGGGTGGTCTTGTCCACGGGCTGCAGGTCGTACATGGTGCCGGACACGGTGCGGTACTCCACCTCCCGGTCGATGATGGGGCCGTCGCCGTTGATGGAGTTGGCGTTGAGCTGGATCCAGAGGTAGGTGGCCCCCACTGCTGTCAGCTGGGGCGGGGCGATGGGTACCGGGGGTTCTGGGATGGCAGGGGGGAGGAGAGAACAGGGATTGGCTTAAATTTAAAGCTACATGAGATAACTCGGCACTTTGGCGGCCCCCCTGGTCGTGGTAAATTCAGCACTGCATTTTAAGAACCACACTTCCCACAATCCCCCACTGTAATGGTGGGAAATAAATGATAACAAACGCGCGTGAGCAGACTGGGCTGGAAGATTGTAGCTACTTCAATGGACTTTCTGGAAGGATGGCTTCAATGCAGGTAAATACCGGTCTTCTTTCTTTTATGTGCATGTAGATACATTTGCGGGGCGAAGTGTTTGTTCACTTCCGTGTTCCATCACAAGATTTCCCGCCAGTGTACTAGCCAGTACACCGAAATTCTAAAATAATAAATTCACAGAGTCTCATGCAGTCTCATGTCACGAAAAAAAGTGGGGTCTTGCTAAGGCCAATTCATAAAATAATAGCAAGTTAAGGTGAATATTGAACTACTGTATAAAAAAGTTCTCATTGAGCTTTACGTTTTTCGTTGAATAGCATCCCCATTAACTGAAGCCAAAGTAACAGCTAGTCTTTCTGGGGTCCTAAAAAACACACCATACAGTACAATATCATACAATACAAACAAATTACATACACATAACACATAATTAAATGATTAATTCATAATTACTGCTGCAAGAAATACATACAGTGGCACTAATAACCAGTGTGTTGAAAGGTACTGTAGGTTTAAATGAACTGCGGTTTTGCTACACTGTGACATTTCATATTCCAGCTCCCTGCTACAGTACCAGCAGTACAGATCAATTTGCTTTTTCAAACAAAACAGAAATGAAAAATGAAAGAGCAAATATTCTAAATCCCCCGAGTCCCCACACAATAACACAATAGCCCTGACTTTGAATAGATGCGTCATCATCAGAAGTGCTGCGTCTATGTTCATGTTCATCAGGTTTGCTTTGATACAGAAGAGCACTTAACTGATGTATGAAGTTGTTTCAGCTTTTGGAGTGAATTGGTCCGTGGGGAAAAACAACGAAAAACACAAAACACATTTATTTCAGTCCCAACAAAAGCTACTGAACACTGTCGGAAAAATGACTGATAATTAGGGGCCAGGCAGCATAGCTGCCGGAACCCTATTGTATTTGCCTAAATTATTATTATTATTATTATCCATCTTCCAGTGAAGTCTGACTTCCCGTGGACAAAAAATCACCAATCTTTGCACATAGCTCCAGTACTATACCCAAAGTCCTCAACCTGCATTGTAGGTCAATAAAGCTGAAGGTGGCGCTACAGCAACAGTCTAAAGTTTAAAACTTTAAAAATCATAACAAATCAGCCATAGGTGCTATCACTGTAAAATCACCATGTAAATGTAGTCCCAAGTGAGAGAAAACTTTCATGCGCTCTGACCTTGCAGGAATTTGGAAGTCCATCACTCTGATTTTTTCATAAACTGTAAAACCTATCAAACCTATATCCTCCCACATTTCTTGTTCAATTGACACAAAAATGGATATACTGTATCTTCAGACTGTCCTTAACAAACGATCCTCACAGATTTTTGAAATATGAAAAATTGAGCCAAATCAATGTCTGATCATCCTCATAAAAAGTGACAACATTGGCCACATATCCAAGATGTAGTGTGATTTTTTTTCAGAATTTTATCTCAAAAATAGAATTTTTAAAAATATGTTTAAATCTGTCCTCTGAAACCAACACTTCATACAGAGAAAACTACATTACCCACAATCCAACGCAAGCTCCACGAATCGGAGACATCGCTGTTGGCAACCCTACCCAACCCCCGCTGAGGATTACAAATGTCTATTATGACTAAATCGATTGATTGGCAACTGACTGAGTACACAGCTGCTGAAGTTAATGTTCAATTATGAAGAAAAGCAAACAAAACCTGTAAAAATTTATAAACATATCTCATCCCACATTTTTCAATGAATTAACACCAAACTTGCTACACTAGATCTTCAGACTGTAATTCACAAACTCATTGACCAGATTGTTGAATTATCAAAATCGAGCTTACAATGCATCAAAATGTTTTACAAATGTTTTACGATACGATACGAATGTACAAAATGAACATTGGAATGTCAACTTTCTTGTTGTCTTCCTATTCTCTCGCTTATTGCTCCTAAACTTGTCGGAAATTGCCTGGCCCCGCCTCATCGCTGCGTAGCAGCTTTAATTGACATTGGCATTGACATTTTTGTGCGAGGCGTCGCACCAAGAAAAGGGTCATATTTGTTCATTATAGACCCTTTTACAGCCTTCATCGGCACAAGTATGCGCACACATTCTTGAAACAGTAGCAGGGGGAGACAGACGAATTCAGAGCAAGGAGCACTAAAGAGACGTATTTTAGTGCAAAGACTAGTATTTTATACACCATCAAGATGTCTGGTTGTTGCGTCTACGGATGTACGGCGTTCTAGTGGATTCAAACTTTATTCGTTTCAAGAGGAAACCGGCCTTTTAGAGAAACCGGAGTCACCTGTGGCTACAAGCCATTAAGCGTACAGACTTGACTGAGTACATCGTCAGAAATGCGTTTGCGGTGCCCATTTTATATCAGGTAAGTTATTTTGACTACCTGGTTTCACTGGAATGTCTGGTTGAAATGTAGAGTGATATCTGAAGTAAACAGTAACCCATAACCTGGCTGCACGCTAAGCTAAAGCTAAGTTCAGGAATTGAAGCCTAATGATAGCTAGTGCTAGCTAACACACTAGCTAGTGATAGCTAGCTAACTCAAGGCCTGGGAAGTCGGAGATGGCTAACGGCTAGCAAAACCTAATGAAATGGTGAGTCCTGCTTTGCAGCTTTACGCATTTCTGATTGATACTTTTGGCAATGTGTGTGAATTTGCTGCTATCTGAGAGATAAGGACCTGTTGTTGCATGTCGTTGACAAAAGCTTCCCCTTATTATGGTGTCAGAATGATGGCTTATGATTGCGATGTTATACAGTAGCCCAGAGATGGTTAGCACTGGCAGGGCTATTTTCAGTTTGATAAAAGGCGTTGTGGTGTTTGAGCACTAGTTGTCGTACTCTTGTGATGGACTTCGTTTTGGTGTGGAATTATAGTTGTTTACGTTTTGGTAGGAACAATTAAATTGTCCCAAGTGTTGCAAATTATTGGTACCCCTACCAGTGGCGATTGCTCCTATAAGCATTACAGTCAGTCATTTTTAGCATTTTTAGCCTGGCTTACCCATACAAATCCAAATAAAACTAGATTTTTGCACCGACTTTCAGACTGTTTTTGACTTAAATGCGTCTTGTATTCTGCCATATTGCTTAATTTTCATCCATGTTTAGCATTTTAGTAGTGCTCCGTCACCCCCTACAGTCCTCATGAAAATACAGTCCACGTTACGGTCCGGTCTTGACACCGGTCTTACTAGTTCGTCATTCACTTTACATTGTAGGCCAGGTAAAATGATTATGGCTTACAGAAATCAAGACCAAATCAAATCAAGACCAAATCAGACTTGGAGCGGTGGGCTAACACGCCTAGTAGCCTAGTAGGCTAGTAGCCTAGTAGCCTAAACACTGATAAGTGAAGTAGGGGAGTAGGCTATTGAGTGCTGTGCCCTACGGGGGTGTATTTTATCGTCCTGTCATTCCTCTTTGTGGTGCTTGGCCATTGTTGTCATATAATGGCTCTGTAGTTTATTAAGTGTTTCCCTAAAAGCTTGGTTGTTTTGGCCTAAATATTGCCCTCTTATTCGCTCGCTCTCAAATTATTGGCCTTTGTTGATTGTTAAAAAAAAACATCAGTAGCCTAGGCTATTATAGTTTTCCTGTATGTTTTTACATATAAATGCCAATGCTCAGCGCCCTTCTGGTGCTGTGAAACCCATCAGGGCATGCTTTGAAAGCGCACCCCCAAAAGAATTGTGCGCGCTGCGCGTGCGTGCTTCGTTGGTCCTGGCTTACCCGGTTCTAGGACCCACCAGACGCCACTGACCCCTACATGCGTAGTGTCCCCTCTGCGTGTGTGTGTACGGGGTGTGCGGGTTGGGGGGGGGGGGTTGGCATTGGGAGTAATGTCGGAGAAGACCCTGTGCAAGACCCAACGGTACACTACTGCATTATAGACAGACAGTCCTCATTACAATAGGAGTAGGACACTTCAAATCCTACATACAACATTTTTGTATGGGATGTGATGCACCAGTCGCTATATGCCTACATGTGGTTTATTTTCGGTGATTAGACTGACTGTTGACTGGCACAGCTTTAGGTGGTGATGGAGGAATGAGCTTAATGTATTGATGCTTTTTTATGCGTGGCTGTAAGCCAGCGGACCTAGTATAGCGTTTGTCCGGTTATCACTCCCTCCCTCCCTCCGTTACTGCGGACAATGTTGGCCTGCATTTCTCTGTTGGCACCACAAGAGGCAGTAGTCCCAGCACACCAAAATCAAGAAAGACACCAAAATCAACCTGCCGATCTCCACTGCACAATTAGAGTAGATATGAGAGCATTGGACTCCCACCCTGGAGACTGGGGTTGAAGACCCGGTGGGGATGACTTTATGTTATCATCAGTGTAATTGCTTTAGCCACTGACTGCTACCATTAATGTTATGGAAGCTGCTGCTAGTTGTTGTGAGCCCATGAGCTAACTGGCTATTCCGCTCTTATTTTGCTGGATTGGCATTGGAAGCATTGGAATTGATGTGTCCAAGCAACAAGACCTATCCTAATTTATCAGACATGATTTCATGTCATTTCAATTCACAGTTAAGCATGACTAGCTTCTGTCCTACCAGTCCTGAACAGAAACAAGTCAGCCTCGCACCTAAGCCAGGCTGGACCTGGCCTGGTCCAACACCAAATTAGCCTGGGTGTGTATTGTATGTGTACTGTCCCTGTACAAATAAAATTAGAAGAAAAAAAAAAATAGATCTCACTATTCACTGTCAAACACTATTCACTCTGACTATAAACAAATAACACCATGTGTTTCATGTCTCAGAGCACTCGTCTCTTTCTCCTCAGGCATCATCAGCAGAGAAATATGTCCTGCAGCCAGGGGCAGAGCTCAGGAATCCTCCCTTGTCACGAACCACAATGCTTACAAGTCCCAGCGGCCTCAGTGAATTACTCTAATGAGCACACACATGTAACAGAATAATGCCATTAGCCGCCTGGCTGGTTTTCATTGAGTTGTCATGGGGAGATAGGCGCCAGCATCGGAGCCTGGGAGAGTAAGGAGCGTCCTGCAGAGGGTTGGTCAGTAGACGCTGGGGGGAGCAGATGGCTGCTCCGCCAATACACCTTAAACACCACCTAATCCCAGCTTCCTACCCGCCTGTCAAACATCACCTAAAGTGACCCGGCTAATCCGAAAATCTTCTCCTGGACCAACACCACTACTGCCGGTCTGTTGGTACACTCCCGACCGAGGGGAGGGGAGGAGGCAGCAGCGAGGCCTGTGTGTTTTTGACTGGCGTCGTTTTAATCTTTGGTACAGCCCCTGCCAGCTACCCGCATGATTGAAAAGCGGCTATCGATTCAAATGAGATTTAGCCAACTAGACAGCATGTGCTATAGCAGAAATAACAACAATGCCATTCATTTATTATGGCTTTCAGTCAGGCCATTGTGACTGTGTGCTGTGGCACCATTTCTATATAAATAGTCCTATTGCTTCAAGGTTTGACAGCTTGAGGGGATTCAACTACAATATTAACAGTCGAGGGAACTTGTAATTCTTCACACCCTTTGTCAGGTGAACTATAATGACAAAACCAGGATGATCCTTCTGAAGTATAGTTGTAAGTCTGCAGTTCAGATATCACCAGCCACGTTCATACTGTAGCTTTATAAACAAGCAGACCAGACATGTGTGGAAATACTATTTGACATCTTTACTGTTTGCTTGAATCTGCCTGGAGTATCAGGTGGGTGGAGTTTGCACTTTTAGGAACTGAATTGGTTCAATTTTCCAGACAAGAACAATTATGCACAGATAGTAATTTCAAATGGTGTTTTGACCCATGTCTGAACCAGATATTGCACTCAGGCCATGGACCTGCTAAGACACAGGAAAATTAGCCATCCACGGTCACACTGTGGAGATTCATGCTGGAGACATGATTCCAGGCACAAAGTAACACGCTGTGGCAATCTAGGGCAGCAGCAAGTCAACCTTTATTAATGAGTGTAAGAGGGAACTTTATTGACTGGAGCAGAGTCAGTGGTGCTTTGTTAGGAAGTGGGATAAAAATGACCGCAGGCAACAAGCAGCCGTTTCAGAGACATTCAATCGATCAGGGCGCTCATGTTGGTGTCCGACGAGCGCCAAGCGATGTGAGAACGTACTGCACACGGCTGTGTTAAAAAGATATTGTGTAAGACAGTGCCAAAAGCCCACTTTAGGCTCAGAATCAATATCTCTTCTGAGTCAACATGCAGGGGGTCGTCTCTGTCATCTCTTAAGGGTCAAATTTACAATATCTTCTGAAGGCCAGATACTGATAGGGTACACAGCTATTACGGTACTGATTTTCTCATCATTCTCTAATACTGGTATCTCCGACTGTCCAATTGATTCTGTTGTTTGAGCCCAAACCGGGCACACATCAGACATTGGTCTCAGTCAATAAGCAGCAACAGTACTGTAGCAATACAGTTGATGGAATAATTCATTGTTAACTGTAATCCTTTGCAAGCTTTGACAGAGAGAATCACACACTGTTAGAGAGTAGCACTGTGAAACACACACTGCGCAAGAGCACTTACGACGTTAATGACTTCAGTTTAAGTCTCATGAGGTGCAGCTTCTGCTTCAGGTGGGGGGGGGGGGGGCGATGGCGAGCTGAAAGTGACCTAAACGCTGGCAAGAGACGGGCGCGGCTGAGAGTGGACGCCAGAGTCAGCAAGCAGCTGTTGCCGGGATGTTGACCAGGCAGCCAGACGGCCTGGCGACAGCTGTGTCCTACTCTAGCACGGCACCTGTCTGTCTGCCAATAGACACACACACACACACACACACACACACATACCTCATCTATTCTCTTCACCGCAAACCATACCGCCCCCGCCCCCCCCCCCCCCCCCCCCAACTCTCATTTGCCCCACAGACCATGAACAAAAGAGTGGCCATCCTGAGTCAAATATAGGCCTGTCTTTTTCCCCGACCTCCCTCTGTTCTCTCCGCTGACATCAACCGCGTCGCTCTCTCTCTTGTTAAGACGCAAGTAGTCCTCGTTACGCTGTCCAGTCTCCTAATTGGCCGGTCGTGTGAAGAATTGATCGGCTGCAGATTTGAGAAAGGGGGACTAGGGGGAGAAAAATGATGAGCTTGACTGCGGAGGCTTTGATTATGGCGGCTGGTCTCGTTAGCGATGACGGCGCCGCAAAGCCGCACTGGCTGAGGGTTAACGTACCGCACCGAGGCGCCAGGTGATTCCAGCCAGAGCAGCGCACAGCTAGCCAGCGCACAGACTGGGAGGAATTATCCTCCTCTTCCAGAAGCACTGGTTGTGCCGCAGGAGGGCTAACACAAGGGGGCTTTAGGAAGGCGAGAGTGGGGGTGGGGGGGTTTACATCAGCGTGGAGGGACAAGGCACACACACTTGCACACGGGCAGAACAATCTGACGGAACACTGGCACGAAAAAGCAGAAGTGATTATCCCGGATAATCAAGCATTCATTCTCCTCATGGTGAAGGGAAGGCAGGGTATGTTAATGAGGAGCCGGGAGGGGGGTGCTGGGTCGTGTCTGTAGAGGATCCTAATCCACAGAATTACTCTGTGGTCACTCCTCCCCCCAAAAAACCCAGTCCCGGATACGGCGAACACACATTTAAGCAGGATTTACGATTCTGAGACATTACTGCCGGTTAAGCACTTGTTTTATGACTGGTACAATAAGATGAGATACTGGCTTTTTATGTCTGACACTTATGACCGTGAAAATGCCTCCCTTTTTTTGTTCTCGCCGTGACAAGTTGGTTTATGTTGAGGTCATTGTCTTATGTACTCTGGACCGAATCCTTATAAGATCATAAACGTGTCCGCACAATTTAAAACAGGATGAGATGAACAATCTGAATATGAGATATATGCCTTCAACTAGAGAGAAGGACTTATGAAATAGGATTATGGAGATTTCTTTTCATGACACATGCACTTGAGTGATTTATCTCCAATGACAGACCGCGAATAACATGTCAAACGGAATAAGGACCGTCGCCGAATTCAGTCATAGAGAGTGTGTGCCGTGACTAGGCGCGTGCTTCATCAAGTATTACGCAGATAAAATTTCACTGAAATTCTGCGATAGCAAACCACCGGGGTCCCCCGATACACAGCGGAGCACAGACTTATCTCTCTCTCTGCGCAAGAGTGCCCAGGCCCAGCCGTTTCACTGTGATTGACAGACCTCGATCTGGACAGCCCGGATTAAACCTATCAATCACACAAAGCTGAGAGACAAAAAAAAAAAAAACGGGGGCAGTAAATTCAATTGAGAGCGCAGAGGAGAAAATTGAGGTGAAGAAATATCGAAGGCCATTACCGGACTATAGGCTACAGGAAAGTGGGGCCTTGTAGGATTTAGTTCTTGACGACTCCATAAATTCATATCAAATGACTGCAGGAGTGTAATATCAGTGAGGATACTGTAAACCCTGGCACCTCCCGCCTTTGTGCTCTTTTAGAAGGAATCATCCCTGGTCAAGGGCAGCCTTTACAGGGGAACTATCAACGTCCTCTGGGTAACAAATCAACATAAAAACAGCCTGCGTTCACAGCAACGTTAGCATCAAAGTTCGAGGGCATTTTCATCCGGGAAAAAAACTTGCGCCTGGTTTCTGGGTGTTTGTTTTTCTGCGTCCCGTTGCCATTCTTTATATAATACGGAGGCTAGTTTACAACTAAACGCTCGTTGCGTCGACTCAAACGAGGCCCGATTGTGAGGCGGGGTCCTACTCACGCTTTATGGTCAGCTCTCCGTAATTGGACACTCCAACGCCCTTGTCTGAGTGGACGATGCATCGGTAGCGCCCCGAGTCGCCCTTGGTGGTGTTCTCCACGTCGAAAGTGCCGATGAAGCGCCGGTTGTTCCAAGGTTTAGTGGTTTTCATAGGAGCCTCTCGCCCACCGGTGCCCTGTTTGGAACCAAGACACACGAACGGGTTTCAAACATGGAGTGGTTTTAATTAGAAAAAGTGCATTGACCTTGCATGTTCATTGCATGTGTGTGTGTGTGTGTACTTTTTTTGTGTATGTACAGTATGTGTGTGTGTGTGTGTTTGTACTGTATGTGCCATCACTCCCATCAGTGGATTGTAGCAATGTATTCAGTCATAGATGCATAAGCGCACACACACAAACACCCAAACACATATGTGTACACACACACACGCACGCACACACACATACACACATGCACACACACACAAGTACACACACAGTGGGCTCTCCCCAGCTGTCACCTCACACAGCAGGCAGATGGGGGGACATTTGTTCATTAGAAATATTTCTTCATTACTGTCATCGGGGGACCTCACTTAATGTTTGCATCCCAGCTCCTGTGCTAATGAGGACGTGTTTGTTCTCGTGATGGAGTACCTGGCGCAGGACCTTTACCCAGCGCCGCGCTCCCACTGATCACTCATGTGACGGCGTGCTTAGCAGCAGGGCAGCAGGGTTATGTTCGCCAGATGCAGTACCTCCACTGCTCGGAACAAGGTCAGTTCAAAAACTGCTGTGAGGCATCAGGCAACGTGGCGAGGTGTGTGTGTGTATATATATAGTACGTATTATCCACATATATGTGTGTATATATATATATATATATATATATCCGCTATCCTAGATTTATATGGATGAAGCCATTAAGCCAGAGCAGTACAGTATGTGAGCTGGGAAGGATAGAGCACTATGTAGGTGTTGGGAACTGGGTGAGTGAAACGGGGGTGTCTACTGGCTGTTGTGAGGATTCAGTCGCAGGAATGATATCTGTTTCATTAGTTTGAGATTAACGCCATTCTGGGCTGGCTTTATAAGATGGGTTGAATGATTGTGTATAAACGACAGGCCAGTCTTCTAGAAACAGAGGACAGTGCTGTGATACTGTTCTCGCCTGTAACCAGAGGTTGAAGGTGTCTCTCTTGTTCTCGCCTGTAACCAGAGGTTGAAGGTGTCTCTCTTGTTCTCGCCTGTAACCAGAGGTTGAAGGTGTCTCTCTTGTTCTCGCCTGTAACCAGAGGTTGAAGGTGTCTCTCTTGTTCTCACCTGTAACCAGAGGTTGAAGGCGTCTCTCTTGTTCTCACCTGTAACCAGAGGTTGAAGGCGTCTCTCTTGTTCTCACCTGTAACCAGAGGTTGAAGTTGTCTCTCTTGCGTCCGTTGACAGTGCAGTGGAACGTGGCCGTTTGTCCAGCGTTGACCTCTACGCCCTTTATGGTCAGGAAGTGTGGAGTGTTCACTATTACACACACACACGCAAGCACACGCGCACACGCACACACACACACACACACATTAATGTCGCTATGACTGCTCTACAGAGGGATGTAGAGGACATAAGCCGATCCATGTACTGTAAGTAAACAAAGCTAGAGTATAATCTACTCCTTTGAACATTAGCAAACATTTTAGAATGAAAATCCAATCCTTCCTTACCACTGTATTTTTCAAAATTACCCCAAATAATTTAGCTAATTGTCTGTGGACTCCAGCCTTTTTTTAATTGGTGGGAGCCTCAACAAAAGCTCTATGTTCTTTTTTATGTATGCTCATTATCACATACAGTAAATCACTGACTAGGATATGGTCTAAATCCAAGTGAATCGAAGTACAGTATATAGAACATTTCTGATTAGTCTCTCCATTTTATGAAGTAAAAATAGGCTGATTCAAACAGGCTGACCTTGATTTGAAATATAGCCAAATCTCTAAAGACACTGCAACAGCTAATTGTATCACTTTCATCAAGAGTTTCACTTAAACTTAATATTTCATAAGATGCCTTTGAAGTAAGTCTTCTTGATTACTTTGACCTGTCAGTCCTTTCAATGCCAAATGAGACAGATCTATTTACCACTAATGTCTTTTCTAATGGTGAATGCAGAGGCAGACCACCCAGTGTCATAATCACACCTTTGAGCGCGATATTCCATGTGGTCGTATAAATAGAAAATGAATTGGCTGTCTTCCACCTAGAAACCCCAGTCCGATCACCCTGGTAATCTCACCGAGAAACCTTCTATTGCCACTCAACATGGTATTGATCTGGTCACACTTGGACATTTAAACATCTATCGCAATCGCAGGTGTCCATCGATCTTCGTCTACACATTCATATGGCGTCCATACCGTCTTATAATCAATCTCATTGACAGAAACATTTGGAGGAATCCCACTACTGTCCAGTGGTTATGGGTATATTAGCATAATGCCACCACGATATTGCAATGGTGAAAGCTGGAGTAAGTACTAATCAATTGATAAAAAGCCTGGAGGTATCGATTTGGGTTTAGATGGCATTAGATTGCAGCCCGACCATTGCAAGATCTCTTATAGTATAAACGGTTAGCTATAAAGGGGAACATGTGACTCTGGCTACCCATAAACACTCACCCGTTCCCTTATAGAGGCCCAGGAGATTTGCAGAAGCACTAAGAAATTCTACTGTACTGGTCCTTTACATGGCTAGAGAATGAGCAACTCAAACACACACCAGTGATTTTCATGTTTCATCGGCTTATTGGTGCACTCTGAAAAGCTGGTGGTTGTACTTTAGCGTCACTACGGTATCTTACACATCCGAGAGGGATAAAGGGGCTTTAGTGTTACTGTTCTTGAGAGAGAGGAGAATAAGGGTGGATTCCCAAGCGAAGGTTACAGCATAATGCTGCTATTTGTTTTTCCATCCAGTCTTTCTCGCTCCCTCTCTCTCAAAGGACATATTTAACACAGCTTCTTCAGCAGTACATCCTGAAGAGGCTTTATGTGTGTCAACCCCGTTGCTATAAATCTTGTCGAGGGAGTTTGGGTGAGTGAAGCCAGGGGTGTGGGGGCCATTTTGGATCAACTGCACCATACTGTGAAAAGGACCATGGCTCAGCTTGGGGTGCCTTGAAAAAGATATATATTGATATTTGGAGGGTGTCAGGAAAAGGACAAGGAGCATTTGATGACGGGACTTTTATTGCAGAGGAGATGGGACTTACTGCACTGGTGGCCCTGCAGGACGACATCTTTGATGGCCAACAGCCCCCGCTGCCCTGAGGTCACCACTTCAAAGACGATCTGAGGAGCAGAGAGAAGGCTCATAACCACGGTGATAAATGGAGCGCGCGCTCCAAATGGCACCCGGGCTCCGTCCGCAACAGCCAGCCCCGGCTTACGAGCCTCGTCATCCATTTTGATTCCGTGCCTCGGCTGCCTCCGGGAACAAGCGCGTGGGCTCTCTGTGCCGGCTGATGTGATCTCTATGAGCATGTAGAGGAGATGAATGGTGGTGCTGAGATGTGAGGGTGAGACCAGGCGCCTGATGAGTGTTATAGTAGCGCCACCACAGCGGGAGACCAGGAACCTACAGGTTGTACTGGGTATAGTACATTAAGGTCTATGGGAAGGGTAACAATGCTATGTTGGCATACAGAATTCAAAAGTGGCTTCCGATTTACAAATGGATTCAGAGATTTTCTTGGTCATGTGAGCTGCTGTAATATAAAACACAGTGGGGGTGAGGGGGGGGGGGGGGCATTAACATTAAATAACACAGGGTAATTTTATGTAAATAATACATGACAGTACTGTATAATAAAATAAATAATAGTAGAATAAAAAAATACCAGGCTAAAAGAAGGTCTTAAGGTTCTGCTTAAGACTCTTAACAGACTGTGACAGACGCTCAGATTCCCAGGCAGACCGCTCCGAAGGCAGAGACCTCTGGGGACCACGGCCACACACACACATACTGTACAGCGCTGCAGCAGCACGGCGCTAACTCCGCACTAATTCTGTGTGTAAGGCGTGACGAGCGAGGGCGCGTCCCGGGAGAATGTCAGAGTTATGTAGCGCAGGCTGCTGCTGCCAGATAAAAAGGGAAATGGAATGCCGGTCCTTCCCAAAAAACCCAGGGCGTGGTACGGAGACCAGCAGCGCCACACACACACACACACACACACATACACGCACACACACACACACACACACACGCACGCACACACACACACACACACACACACACACACACACACACACACACACAGTACACACATACACAGACTTGACATGTTCCACATGCCATCATTACCTAAATATACCCTACACACTCCACTGTATGCTACACACTAATTCATATAGTCCTTTTACGGTAGTGATGAGGTTAGGAGAATGTCCTGCTCTTCTGGCCGGAGCCGAGTGACTCACATCTCCAAAAGATTCCTTTTATATCCCAGGTTGTCATCTGGGAAGCACAATGCTTTCAGATAAGGCTTCTAATTATACTATTTCTCTTTTTTTGGTCTTGTGAAATATTACAGTGAATGGCTCGAGTGCCAATTATGGTCTCATTACAGCCTAATTTAAAGGAAATTAAAAGGCCAACCGCGCCATATCATTGCCACCAGACAAATGAACTGGCCCCCGCTCTCTAATTGAAATCTTTTGTTTGTGCAACAGACATCAGTCTGCCTTGCTAATGGCTTTGATATAATTGATTTGAACATCAATGATAGTGCAGCGCATAATTGAGCCTGACCGATTGAGTGAGAACATACAGTACTCCGGGGACAAAAGCACTTGATGTCACAGAAAAGTTCAACATGGCCATTTATCATAGTGACAGGCACAGAGCATACAGAAGCATTCAGCATCGACATCCCCTGACTGACTATCCCTATGGGACTAAGCTACAGTAAGTAGTAGGTCTAGTAGTAGTACTTAGCATGTGTAGATTGTGCAAATATATTAGCATGCATAGATTGTGCTAATGTGTGCAGGAGTTTGTAAAAAGTAAATGTATATTCCAGTACAGTAGTGTGTAAAGTATTCCAGTACATTACACACTACCGTACTCTAAGTATTCCAGTACATTACACACTACTGTACTCTAAGTATTCCAGTACATTACACACTACTGTACTCTAAGTATTCCAGTGCATTACACACTACTGTACTCTAAGTATTCCAGTGCATGCTGCATGAGGGTGGATTTGTGTACAGTAGCTACTGTAACGTTGTAGTTCTTGGATGGGGAATTCTTTGTTTTTTATCCAGAGCTGGTGCATGGAACCGTGTCAAACTAATATTATAAATGTATCTGACATGGAAAAAACACTGACGTTTGTGATGAAAAGAGGTAAACAACATAGTGAAGATTATGTTGGTCAGTAATATTAGAAAGGTTTTAGGGATGACCTGACAGCAAAGTAATTATCACAACGACTAATTTTGACTAAAAAAGCGAAACCAGTAATTAAAAGATAATTTCCAAGTACCAGGTGGTTCCAGTTTGACAATCACTTAGGTTACTATGCAATTAAAGACACCTATAATTAGCACCATGTTGCTAATTAGATATAATTTTGAGAAATGCTCTTTCTTTTCTCATCTGGGAGAGTGCTGTGCAGAGATCATTAGCATCCTGAAAAGTTTCCCTTGTTGTCAGTTGGAATCATTATAAAGCGAGACGTGCGTTCCATGGGGGTTTGAATTGTACAGTAACATATGCTAGGGACTTCCTGCACACACTGAGATGTATCATACCTCTTTTAGGTCCCACCATCCAAGAGCAATGTGTGTGTTCAAATAAACGCTCCTGAACCAGTACAACTCTGTATGTCACCCCCATGAGAGGGGGACTGTCACAAAGCAAGTGTGCAAAATGGTACAGTATGTATTCAGAGTCAACAATGACAAAAGTCTTACAGAAATGTATTGTCAAGGCCATTACGAGGCTATATGTACTGGAGCAATACAGATCCTAATACAGTCTATAGATATAGTATATGTTTTATACAGCTTTCTAACAACATAGCACACCTTTGGAATACAGAAACATGAATGTTCTACAAGGGTCACTATGGTGTCAACAGTGAATGTGAACTGTTGCTGGGGCTACACTGTCACTCTATGTGGCCCTTCTTAATGAGCAGAGGAGAGGGCTGGCTCCTCCTGGCTCCTCCTTCTTAATGAGCAGAGGAGAGGGCTGGCTCCTCCTGGCTCCTCCTTCTTAATGAGCAGAGGAGAGGGCTGGCTCCTCCTGGCTCCTCCTTCTTAATGAGCAGAGGAGAGGGCCGGCTCCTCCTGGGTTCTATTGAATAGCGAGAGAGTGTTACCTCGTTAACTACGTTATCAGGGTCACTGTGATGAGCAGGCAGGATCTCTCCCTTCTCCTCCATGGCCCGGCGCTGGCAGCCATAATGAAATAATTCACGGGGGCTCGATCTCCCATTGGGAGGTCAAGGGGTCTCTCTGCCTCAATTAACATTTGGTTTCTTCTCGGGAACCAGCCGGGGTGAAGACTAATAGGCAGGCATGTGTGAAATCACCCAGGCCAGTCCCACAGTCATGCGCATCGGTAAGTGAAAATGAGTTTTAGGGATAAAAATAATGTGATTTGGAACCAACTCTGATGGGAAAGAGGCTGTATATCACCCTGGGTACAGTACCTGGAAGATACAGTGTTCTTACCAATGAATCATCTTACCTTTCGGATCATTGAGTAATCTTATGGAACATTGTGCGGCTGTTTTGGGCCCTTTAGATGATAATTACACGTGTCACATATCTTATATGTTTAGCAGTCATTGGTCAATGATTGGCTGATGAATTATATTCTCTACCATGAGGTAGCTGTTCCTTGGCTATACAGCACAAACATACAGTAGCTCATCCTACATTGGCTTCTCAAAAGTCCCAGGTCTCAGTGCTGAAGTGCCGCTCACCTGGTAGAAGTTGGGCCAGTAGGTGCTGATGGCCAGCTCCACCTGTCCCCAGGTGCGCGTGGCGGGTCCTGACACGTTCCACACGGGCATGCCCATGGGGCTGTTGTTCTCTTTGATGTAGACGTTGAGCTGCCCGGGGTTGCTGCCCTCCCGGCCGGAAACAAAGTACTGGAAGATGACACAGTGGGTGTCGTTCTCCTTCAGCTGCGGGGTCAGCAGCAGGGCCTTCTGGCCGGCGAAGCGGCCCGACGTGTTGACCATCATGAAGGCCGAGCCTGGGACAAAGAACACGACGGCGCTGTGTTAATCTGTGTGTGGTACTCAGGCATGGACAGGTAGTGGATGTTCTGTTGTGTGTGAGTGTGCTTGGCTGTCAAGAGACGAAGAGAGGTGTTCACTGCTAATACCATGGTTTGGCTGGCATCTTTGAGCATAAAGACTACTTTTCACACATCTTATTCTTCCGACAACTTTAAACGTTAGTTTGAGCTCAAATTATCTCGGAGGGGGGGGGGGGGTTATGAAAAATCAATAGCTAAAAAGAAACATTCTGCAGAGTAAGACCCATTTAGATTTCCTCATTTTGATTTAACATTAAAGGTTAATCCAGTTCTCTCCTTGCCTGCCAATAACACAAGTGAGAATGATTATATTGACAAAACCCTCAATGAAATGGGCAGAGCCCACACAATTTGTCATCATCACATAGCTTTTAGTTCAGTAGACAAGCTAGGAGGGCATGAGACCAAGAGAGGAGCAGGAAGGCTGCAGGCTTGTGCTGATAGAGCGACGTCAGCGCCTTTCCTAACCCACAAGCACCTCAACCAGGGCTTATACCTCATCACCTCCCCAGGCTTACGACCGGGAGAGTACTGATAGAACCCCCCCCCCCCCCCCCACATGTGACCATTTCCCCACAAACACCGCTTTATCCAAACCAAACCGAAAAAGCTAGCAGCTAGAAGCGCAGGTGGGCGTTATTTCTACTGAGTGCGTTTAAACGATTCGGCTTATTTTCAATGAAAATAGCAGAGCGCGCAGTACCGTTCATCATCATCCCTCAGGATGCGCGTTTCAGGTTTTTTCAGGAAATTGACTAGTGAGCAGAAAGCTAAGCAAGAACGCCTCCTCCTCCTTTACATCAGACCTGCACAGACAGAGAAACTGTGATGGATGGGAACAGAGAGCTGTTTGTCATCTGTCTCCAGATCCACGGGGGCGCTGGAGTACGACGGGTAAAACGGGTGAGAGATGGTGACTACGGTACGCTGGGCCCTGGAGATGGTGACTACAGTACGCTGGGCCCTGGAGAAGGTGACTACAGTACGCTGGGCCCTGGACATGTTCACTACAGTACGCTGGGCCCTGGAGATGTTCACTACAGTACGCTGGGCCCTGGAGATGGTGACTACAGTACGCTGGGCCCTGGAGAGGGTGACTACAGTACGCTGGGCCCTGGACATGTTCACTACAGTACGCTGGGCCCTGGAGATGTTCACTACAGTACGCTGGGCCCTGGAGATGGTGACTACACTACGCTGGGCCCTGGAGATGGTGACTACAGTACGCTGGGCCCTGGAGATGTTCACTACAGTACGCTGGGCCCTGGAGAAGGTGACTACAGTACGCTGGGCCCTGGAGATGTTCACTACAGTACGCTGGGCCCTGGAGATGGTGACTACAGTACGCTGGGCCCTGGAGATGGTGACTACAGTACGCTGGGCCCTGGAGATGTTCACTACAGTACCTGGGCCCTGGAGATGTTCACTACAGTACGCTGGGCCCTGGAGATGTTCACTACAGTACGCTGGGCCCTGGAGAAGGTGACTACAGTACGCTGGGCCCTGGAGATGTTCACTACAGTACGCTGGGCCCTGGAGATGTTCACTACAGTACGCTGGGCCCTGGAGATGTTCACTACAGTACGCTGGGCCCTGGAGATGTTCACTCTAGTACGCTGGGCCCTGGAGATGTTCACTACAGTACGCTGGGCCCTGGAGATGTTCACTACAGTACCTGGGCCCTGGAGATGTTCACTACAGTACGCTGGGCCCTGGAGATGGTGACTACAGTACGCAGGGCCCTGGAGATGGTGACTACAGTACGCTGGGCCCTGGAGATGTTCACTACAGTACGCTGGGCCCTGGAGAAGGTGACTACAGTACGCTGGGCCCTGGAGATGTTCACTACAGTACGCTGGGCCCTGGAGATGTTCACTACAGTACGCTGGGCCCTGGAGATGGTGACTACAGTACGCTGGGCCCTGGAGATGGTGACTACAGTACGCTGGGCCCTGGAGATGTTCACTACAGTACGCTGGGCCCTGGAGATGGTGACTACAGTACGCTGGGCCCTGGAGATGTTCACTACAGTACGCTGGGCCCTGGAGATGTTCACTACAGTACGCAGGGCCCTGGAGTGAGACAGGCAAACACCACCTCGAGAAGAACCCTATTTGTTCCATGAGTGGCTCCAGCTTGCCCGCTTGTCTTGTTGTGCTACACTTGTAACGCTCCTCAATTCCATCTGTCTCCCAGGCACAGATAACGAGCGAGGGATCTGTCATGTTTACAGAATGAAACGGGAGAGGAGGAGGAAGAGAGGAGGTGGAGTGGAGAAGGAGAGGAGAAGAGTGCCGAGCTTTCATGACTCTGCTTTGTTTTCCACGCATCTGTGCACCAGCACCTCCCGGCAGTCCGTGTCTAGCCGGAACTCCACAGGATTCGGATCATGTGAGCGTCACGCCACCTTGTAATAACAGGGTAACAGTTATTACAACAACAAGTGCACTTAGTTTTGTTTGAACAATGGAAATGCAATAAAATGTGCGACTTTTTTGTAGGTTATCGGGTCAGCGATTGCCACACACGGAATATGCAATGTGCATTAAGTTAACTGATAGTCACTCTGTCCATCAGTAACTCTCCATGCACACTGCGTATTCAGTGTCATCACTGACTGGCGTAGAAAACACCGATTCCCAGCAGATCTCTCACCCCCGGCCTTGTATAATACTGTTTACCATCAGCCAGTGTTCATTGTGGCGTAGTGGCTACTGAGGACGTGTGACGACAGGTCACGTCCCTTTGATGAAGAGGAGCGAGATGCGGAGCAACATTGAGACACTTGGCTCCGCTAACTTTGATCATGGCGGCTCCATGGAAGGCCTTTGAGGTCCCTTTAATAACACTCAGCCATCTGGTCAGGTGCTGCAACTTTTCGGTTGCTCCCCACAGGGGCGTCAAGAGGCCCTAGGTGTGATCTGAACCAGCACTAATAATCAGATGATGAATAGTTCAATTGAAGCTTGCGTTACAAAGACAAAGAGGCCAGCTCCCGGTGCTTTCCTCTATGATTAAACCAGGTTGCTTACTATTCATTTGAAACAGTCACGTCTTGACACTGTTGCGCAGGAGATTTATGCATCCTAGTGCTCTCTGTGTAGGTAATTAGAGGAAAGTCGGGTCCCCCCAGCAGCAGTGGTACAATTTACCAGAATGGTAATGTAAAATTAATAATACAATAGGTACGACGTGTGTAAAAAGTCCCCTCTTGTTTGATTTAGCATGCTAATATTAACATGCTAATATTCACTACTCTCTTGAAATACATGCACATTTGTAAAAGAATAAATGATGAATATGGCAATATTTTTCTAAACAAAGAGGTGCTCAACAAGACTGTAAACACATTTTGAGTCACTGTGGACAAATAAGAGACCTTTTTCAGCAAGGACAGTGTCTTTCCCTTTGTCTCGACTTGGTATCAACCCACTGAAAATAGTGTAGCAACACCATATTTGACATGACAGTGTTCCACCACACCGACCTGCCACAGCTGCATCCGTGTCCAGGTGACAGGTCCCGACTCTCACCGCCATTCACTCTCAGTGTTCTTTACGCCTAATGGCCACATTCACTGCTGGACCTGCCACACTACGACAAGCTAATTAGCTTACTAGTCTAAGAGCAAATTATAATGAGATTGTCTTGGTGCTGTACTAATGCACGAGTGACACAGAGGAGTGTTTTTCTCCCATCGCTCCCTCTCTCTCTGTCTGCTTAACAATGGCATGTTCCAGACCAATTAAAAATAGAGAGCTCTCTATAGACTTGAGGGCTGTCTGTGCTACTCCACAAAGGGCAGTGCTCTGCTATTGTCTAAGGTATACTGGAGAAGGAGAAGAGATTTATTATCATTCCAATGTAGGCCACTTTCACCTTCTGTTAAGGTGATGAGTGAACATGGAGGATAGTACTGTATACCGTATGTCTAATGGAAAATGAATGAAATGAATTGGCGACAGACAAAATGCTCCTCATGCCGATACTACAGTACTGTACGTTGTTATGCAGCCATAAACAAAGTCCCCCAGTTGAAAACATATAATTCCATTCCGAGTACAGAGATTCCTGAATTGGTCAGTACAAAGATGTCTGAAGATTTTTTTTGTAACAGTTGAAATCATCTATTTTTTGAGGGGGTCCCAAAAATGTTGAAGCATGAATTGTACCATTATCGGCTGCCTGCGTTATGTCTATTATTGCAACTAGAAATGGTGCTCAGAGAGCACAGACCTCCGCCCCTGAATGCATACTGTGGCCCTGCGTATGCCAAAATTGAATTGCTTCTAAATTATCCCATGCTACACCCCTCCACCGAGTTTCATGAAAAGCAGTCTGGTAGTTTTTGTGTAATCCTAGTCCAAAAAATGAATGGAGGTGAATGGCCATCTGGGTTGTGTTTGGGGGGCTCGTGATTCATTGGGGAGGAGGTAAAAATGACTGGAGGTGAATGGATGGCTGTATTTAGCTGGCTCTGTGATGCCCCCCTCGGCTCACAGCACACCCCAGTCCAAACCCTGTGTCTCTAACATCCTCACACAGGTAGCTGGCTTCATTCTAAATCTTGTTTACATTTTGTGTAATCCTAATCCAAAAAATGACTGGAGGTGAATGGGTGGTTTATTCGGCCAGCTCTGTGGTGCCCCCCTCGGGTCACAGCCAGTGGGGGGCAGTGCGGTGCACTCCATGCTCTCCGCCCGCACACCCCAGTCCAAACCCTGTGTCTCTATCACCCCCACGCAGGGAGCTGGCTTCGTTCTTAGTTTTGTTTTCATTTGTGGATCTGGCCAGTGATTCGGATCTGTTCCAAAAATGTAATGGGTTCTAAGGTCGTCCATTTAATGGGTTCTAAAGTGGGCCTGCTAACAAACACACACACACACACACACACACACACACACACACACACACACACGCCACTGTAAACAACCTCTCGCCCTGCAGTGTTGCTGGGGCGGAGGTAATTATTTTACAATGTTAACCTATTAACACTAGATGTTTTATTACAATCTATGTTCATCATCATCAGCTAGGCCTGTAACAATTATTACATAACAGTCAAACCGCAATTTTTTTAAAAGTGATTGTGGTTACTTTGTTGAACCATGATTGTGCATCCCCCCCCCCCAAAAAAAATAAAAAAAATAGCTAAGGGCCCATTTATAGTCATCGCAAGCTACGCTAGCGCGAGCTACGCAAGGTGAAGTTGATGCGTCCTTGCGTAGTGTGTCACGCCAAAAATTTTAACTTTACGTGAGCGCAAGTGCTATTTACACACGAACGGACAGGGACACTGACGGCCCACCCCACCCCTCCATCCGGCCCGGGACATGAGGTCAAAAATATAATGTAATCCGGCCCACAAAATGATTCCTTGTACATGGCGCCGGCAGGCAGGCCTACAATACGAAACTTAACTCACTCAAACGCGGGATGAAACGGGGCTGTGACTGTGCGCGGCGCTGGCGTGAGAGGCGAGGGCTGCATACAGCCACAGGTGCCATCAGTCCGCACTCCGCACACGACTATGAACTATGAATGGAATGCTGCTTGCTGGCTAGCTAGCCACCGAGAGGCTGTTCATCGGTAACTAACGTTAGGAGCAGGTAGGTTAGTTTAGGAGCAGGAAGGTAGTTTCAAGAAAGATGGACATCGCAGTATGTGTTGTGGAGTTCAATGGAAATGCTCTGCCTGATACAAGGAAACCGTTGCCGTTCTGAAGGAATATAATCTCAAGCGTCATTCGTTACTCGATTAAACATGGAGAACAGCATGAGATGGGAGGGAGACGAGAGGAAAAAACGAGCCATGCAGCTACAGAGAGGGCTAACATCTGCAAAGTCTTGCGAGATAAGTGTTTGGCAAGAAATAGAATAGTAGCCTACAATTTTTAGGAGCTACTATCCATTTCTTGCCAGACACTTATCTTGAATACATTTTTAGGCTGCCAGGGACTGGGGACCTCCCGCATTGCTGGTTCCTCCCACGGCCGCTGCAACACACCCCACACACAGATGCCGACACCCGCAATTTTTGTAGGCCACATAACGATAGCGTATCTGTCTATGAGTCCTGCTCCTGGCTGGCTGCTCCACTCGTCACATCCATTGTCCAAAGAGTCCCGGTGAACACACTCCCGTCACACAGTCATGGGCTCAATCTGACTCCAGATCAGCACCACCATCCCAAAAGTCACTGTCGACCCCACGTCCACAAGGGCGGAGCAGGTCACCCCCTTCACTGCCACAGCAACGCAGCCAGAGTTTCCACAACAGCCAGGCTCTCTTTCTCGCCTCCGCCATCTCCAAGGCGACCGCGCGGGAAGAGGGCCTGCACGTGATGCAGCAGGGGACGTCCTCGTGCCCAAGCTCCTCGACGGCCATCTTCACAGCAGCTTCCTCACGGGCAACCCCTCGCCTCCACGCTCGCCAACCAGGAAAAACCCTCGCTAACTTTGTGATGTCCTTCCACCATCTGCGTGCTCCGTCTTCCTTCCAGTCTCTCGACTTCTCCTTCCTCACTCTCGCCGTTCCACCGAAGAGGTCCATGCCTCGAGCTAGCAAGCTAGCTCACTTTCACTTTTTAGCTAAGATAGCTAGCTCACGTCAGGATTTCCGTACCTCCGTCGCCTAGATGATTTCACTTCTGACACCAGTGTGGCAAAAGGAGGAGTCATCAGTGAAAATTGTCTGTAACGATGCCTCGCGATGCAGTTTAAAATAAAAAAAATTGTGTCAGGATTCAAATCGGTGCGGATGAAAGAGCATCGCGATGCCCTTTTTTTAACAGCAGAGGGCGCCAGTCTACTTTTAACTTCACTGCGTGGAGCGTCTGCGTCATGCGTCACTTATTTCTGACAGAACGAGAAACATGACAGCGGCAAACATGGATGTATCGAGTGAATCCGAAATCCAGGATGCACCCGCAAGTTTCAAGTCAGATGTGTGGACGCATTTTGGCTTCCCTGTTTTCAGAAATGAAAAGGGCGAGAAGTTAACAGACAAAACAAAAACAGCATGCAAGTTATAATTTGTCTGCAAGTTCATCTTGTAAAAAAAATCGTGAGAAAATCGTCAACCTTGCATCGTGAATCGCATCGCATCGTGAGTTGAGTGAATCGTTACATGCCTAGTAGAGATGCGAATATTGCGGATATATCTGCATCCGCGGGTGGGTGGGCCAATAAAAATCAACATTGTGATTAATTTCGGGTGGATTGCGGGTGGATTTGTCAGTTATATTCGTATTTAATAACTATTATAATTATTATAAGTATATATATTATAGCCTACTATAACAATTGCGAGAAAGCGTGAATACCCTTTACCACTTCGTCAACCGAGATCCTGCGAAAGTGAGCCTATAGCCTAATCTTTAAATTGTTTAAGTCAAGAAAGTGCGCCTATATGAGAAGCGAATGAGCACGAACGGCTGGACATAATTTAAATGTAAATAAAATAACTTAAAAGTGTGGCGGGTTGGGGGCGGGTCTCTAAATTTTAGAAGATAATGATGTCGGGTGGGTGGCGGGTGGATGATTGATGAGTGCACGCGGGTTCGGGTGCGCTCAAACTCCATCCGCGCATCTCTAATGCCTAGTGAGAATAAAAGGGTTTATTAAACAACGCAACTAAAATAGACAAGACACAAAATGCTCTGGAATACACACACTAGGAAGGGGAATAAATGGACGCATGAGGGCGCAAGAGACAGAACGGGAAACGAAGCCGCCTTTTATTCCCGCCTAGCCAGGCCACGCCCCCCCTGCTGCTGCCAGGCAACCACAACTCTGTTCCGCAGAGTCACTACACACTGTCTGTTTTTAACATACAAACACCACTGCTCAAGAACCCTTCTGCTACCTAGAAACCTCCCGTCAGGGCATGCTTTGCAAATACACCCATCCACCCAAAAATGTTTTACAATTTTTGTAAAAAGAAAGTTGTTATTTTATTTTACAGTTCTATTGTTCATCACCATTATTTCTAAGACAATTAATTGTATAGCAAATTTTGTTATTCAGTCCTTCATATCAACCAGATTTATTTGACTAACTCAGATGGCTCGCAGAAAGTCATCTTTTTTGGTTCTGGTATTTTTTGTCGACCATATCAGGCTTCAATCAGTGTGCAGTGTTCTATACAGGTGTACTGTATGCTTGTTTTCATGCTCTACTGAAAAGCAAGCAATCTGTCATTATTCTGTATTTTATCTACTGGACTACTGTATATGTTTCAATTGACTAATCTAATCTGGCTATGTGTAATCCCACAACTGCCACAAGATACATTCTGACCAACCCCATAATCAATCAAAAAGCAGTCTTGGTGGCTTAATGATATCATCCACAGGACAGACAGGCATCCGGATTAACAACAAAGGTATAGGTTGCCTTTATCCAGCTTCTGAAAGCTTCAACCAAGTTAATACTTTGACTCTTCGACTTGCCTACATTGACAAGGCGTTTGGGGAATTGGCCAAACTTTAGTAATTTGCGATAGACAGGTAGCTTTCCTCTCAAGGGTCCACTGCCGGAGGACATTTTTCAAAGTGGCACCTCGGAGTGGAGGCTTGGTGGTAAATTGGTGATCAATCACAAGCTAAATGCTTCATCTGACATCACAAGCCACTAAGCAATTTCATGTGGTAGTATTTTATTGCGGCTAGCATCTTCGGATAAGATTGATACTATGGCATCCGAAAACCCTTTTTTTCTTCTTGCCACTCTTACAGTATCATAAACAGACACTTGTCTGCCAGTGTGGAGTCATGTTAAGAGATACTCATTTGTCAGCGCAGAATGCTAAGCTATGTATCCGTTAGCCTGAAGCAGAGGATGCACATAATGAGCACCCTCAGTGGGTGGCCTGACTTAAAATAAAATTAAAAACAGCCCTGCTTTCTCTTGCTGTTGTAAACTGGCAGCAGTGGATTTGAAACCGATAGCTCAGCGTAATGTGATGATTTGCTATCAACGTTGACATACCCATTCTAGAAAAGCAGCAGAAATGCTTCAATCCAACAGCCTGTTCATACTGTATATGATAAGGAGGAATATTTTTCACATGGGTACTGTACTAGCCTCACCTAATTTAGTTGACACGGACATGGAAATGTCTGCTACTAATTATCAATTTCTATAGGTTGGGGCTATTTAGCTTCATTATGAGTTGAGTGATGGCCTGGGTGGGGGATATAATCTGTGGTAATGACTACTGCTCATTATTTCCCCTCCTTTCGGGTCCTGAACTCTGTGAAAATCATTATGTGGAGGAAATCCGAATGAAGGGGCGCTCTTTAAACCCAAACCCTCCAGGTCTCATTTGCTAATAAAATTCTCAGAGGTCACAGCCGCGGATAAGCATGGCAGCCGCTTCAGAAATGTCAATGAAGACAGGGCTATTCTCACTTTCTGTCACCAATCAAAAATGCTCTCGCTGTGAGGGTTAGTCTGTTAATGTGAGGAGCCACGGCCTTCGCACAATTTCCCCAGCTGGCCAGAACCTTCCCCTGTGTCCTTTTGAAATCCAAAAAGAAAAAGAAAAAAAGAAAGAAAAAAAACACGAGAAGAATAGGTTTCTGCCATAAGCGGCTTCCGGTGGGGTTCTTTATGGATGTCTAGTCGGTTCACTAGAACCACTGATCATTCAAGACATATTTTAAGTCAGAGTTACAGGCAAGAAGCACTTGAATAACAGCAGGTACAGCATCTGCTGAAATGCCCTCCTTTGGAAATAGGTTGATTGTTGGCTATTGAATTATTGCGTTGTGGTTTAATATGGATTATTGGCACTCTATACCGATATCCTCTTAATGACGCAAGCGTCTGCAACAAGCACATTAAACGGCTACCCAAGGTCTTTGTTACCTAGCTATATGATTAGCCATAATTGTTCACACCACACACACTAAATTGAAATATAGTACACAAATATGTCCTGCATCGTGACCAGCATGGATTAATAGAGGGCAGACATCCAGGTGGTGTGTGTCATGACCAGTTTGTGTAGAGTATGGTGGATGGTAATGGTAAATGGACTATACATATAACGCTTTTATCCAAATTGTTTTACAATGGCCTCTCATTCACCCATTTACACATACACACCAGCCTGCTCATTGGGAGAAATATGGGGTTCAGTGCCCAAGGACAGTTCGACATGCCAGGATTCGAACCGCCGACCCCACAATCATTGGACAACCCGCTCTACCTCCTGAGCTACAGCCGCCCCAGTAAAGTAAATGGCTCAATCCTATTTTGAAGGAACGTCCTCACCATACCAACATGACAAATTGTAAATCTTACACTGCTGTCCGGAGGAAATTAATTTCCGAATTGATCAGACGAGGTAATTTGCTGTACTGTTTTGGCACCTTAATCATATAATGGTGTTTCTCCTTAACCTTTTGACCTTCCAATCCCCCACACAGGAGGTGCACGCAAGTTCCAGAAAAAGTTGGGGATGCCGCAAACACAATTAGCTTATTTTCACATCACGCACACCCCACCCCCCCACCCCCAGCAAATCTCATCTTTTGCTGATGTGATTTAAATTCTGATTTAATTTCTGACGTCCTTCAGTCGGTGGCTCTCCTCTCCTCCACCAATCTAAGTGGTTCTCGCCTCTTCCTCTGTATGAGCCCTGGTCATAAACTATACACAAAAACAACCTCTGTCCGGGTAAGAAAGTCAAGGCCCTATCTTCAGTCAATTCCATTCACCAGTCTCAGTACATACCTGTCACAGAAAAATGAATGCAGAATCAATCACTTTATCCATACGCATTGGTGACCCTCTAAAACATGATAACCCACTGAGTTGAGGAATGAGTGGCGCTGACATTTACGCATTACCAACCTGCGACAAAGAAAGCAATCTGAGTCGGAACAGATCACTCGCCCTCTGCGAAACCTTACTCTGCCAATTCTCCTGTATTGTTTAGGCTGCGTTATCGACCATGGACACCGGCGGCCGCACGTAGCAACTGTATGTGTGTGTGTGTGTGTGTGTGTGTGCTGGGGGGGGGGGGGGGGTCCATTTTGTCCTTATACATATTTAGTGCTAAACATTGAAAACAAGACAATAAGCTATTCAGACGAAGCTGCGATTGCTATTGTGCTTAGCATAAAACAAAAACCCTAATTAATCTCAGTTAGAGGACCTCTATTCTCTGCCTCCCATGCCCATTATTCCCCAGAATGAGTCTCTGGAGAGACAGCACGGAGCAGCAGCCCACAACTGGCAACATCCATGGCACCATCAGAGAGAGGAGGCAGCTACTGCACCAGCTGGGGCTCACTAAAAACAGCTCCACTTTTAATGGCATCTGGACACTCCCTACAGCAACAGTAGCATCAGAGACAGGGAGCGAACGTCCTCACAAAGTGGTCCATTGTTCTCCAAACCTCTCATCCAGGTCTCCACAGAGA
Organism: Borostomias antarcticus; assembly: GCF_949987555.1. Lineage (NCBI taxonomy): Eukaryota > Metazoa > Chordata > Actinopteri > Stomiiformes > Stomiidae > Borostomias > Borostomias antarcticus. The sequence continues at coordinate 9,776,925 of NC_140257.1, forward strand.
ACGTTCCGACAGCCCAAGGGGAAGGAACATGAACCTGCACTCTTTTTGAATGGTTTCTTCAAACCCATTCAGGAGTTGTATTATAGGCATCATACCAGTGCTTTGAATGCAACTGTCATTTGAACAGCACGGGGCTAATTCCAACTCTGGATGTCGCAGAGTTTTGATATGGCTTCGCAGTCAAAACAACCCAATCCAGATAAGGGCACTTGCTTATGATGGGGAGTCGGCTTTGCAGTGGGCGTTTCCAGCGGGCCTGGGAGAGAGGGAGAGAGGGAGAGAGAGAGAGAGAGAGAGAGAGAGAGGGCGCACTGGGGTGTGTCCATACAGACACGGAGAGACCGAGAGCTGTGCCGAGCCACCCCGAAGGAGCCCAAGCATGCAATCAGAGCCCAGCAGAGGGATAAACAAGGGTCCTCTCTGTCCAGACATAGCAATTAGGCAGGGGAAGGATCCTCGTAAACAATGAAGGGTTTCAGGCCCAAGTTTGGGTTCGTCTCTTCTACCTCATGCGGCTATGGAGCTCGTTTCCCCATCGCGTTTCGTTTCCCTTTTTTTCTGCTCTTAGTCCTATTTTATTTCTGTGGTGGGCTGGAGCGGAGCCAGTTGGGGTTTCGGTGGCCAGGGGAAGCTGGGTAGGAGCAAACACGGCTCTCTGAGCTCCAGGCACAGGAAGGACAGTAAGCTTTACTATTGGGCTTGTAACCACAACAGGTTCATCAAACAAGCACTGGTCACATTCAATCCAAGTCAACGTGACTGGGCTGTGGATGTGCAAATCACTCAGCTACCGTATTTCAAGTACTGTAACACTCCTCTTTCAAACCGGCTCTGAAGGTTAGCTGAGGGTTACTGAAGGTTGTCTGATCTAGGAATCAGAAGTCTGGTATGAGTTAACACTGTTCAGAAAAGGAAGATGGCCTGGTTACAAAGGCAACAACATCATCAACATGAACATCAGCTCTGAAGTTTCCACGTCCAAACAGGTCCACTGTTTAATGGGGCTTTGAAGAGCTACACTGAAATGAAGCTAGACTGACTCAAATGAATGAGATGGTTGAGTAGAAATGTATTCATCCCAAATTTGCAATTTTGCATTGCAAATTATATCTGATGCTTTCATGTAAAAATGAAAACTTCTCCAGAGCAATAAGGTTATTATCATGCTTAATATTTTTTCGGTTTACGTACACACAACCCCATTTTGACAGATGCCTGCCTTTCCACATGTTTGAGTTAGCTATTGTTCTTCCTCTTCCAATGTAAGCATTGAGGACAACAATCCAGGTAGTATAACAATTTGATCCCTAAACACGGTGAGGTGGTTTTGTGGAGATAAATAAGAACAGGTTGAGAGAGTGAGACGACAATCAGTGATGAGATGGCTTCTCCACAGGGATGGCTTTCACCTAAATGCATTTCGCTGCCCTCATCAAACCTCTCTCTAGTCATCCTAAAACAATTTCAGCCGTCAAGAGCACTACATCTCATATCTTTTTCAAAAGCAGTCAAAGGGGACAGATTAGGATTTTGAATGGCAGGGTGGAGTGCTCAACCTGAGATCTGGAGACAGAGCTGCACCCTGCTAATTGCCCACAATTCAAGATGCAGTGGGAGAAAGCAAGCCTATCTGAAGTGCTCTCTGGGTGGAAAGCACAATCAGAGACACCACTTAACACGACACAGGCTTTAAATCAGATATGTTAAATTTAGGCCGCACGCAATGTGTTAATTTGTGGGTCACGGCGTCTCTGGATCCGGTTTTAACCTTCGCCCAACCTCCTTGTGTCCCCACATAAATCAATTCCCATGCAAAAGTGAATGCTTCTCTCTTCCCTGGCAGGTAATTTCTCCAGGGTGGTGTGACACACACACAGACACACACCCAGACACACACACACACAGACACACACCCAGACACACACACACAGACACACACCCAGACACACACACACACACACAGACACAGACAAACAGGCCTAGGTGGCAGGCTGCTTAAAATTAGCGAGGGCTTCCTAATTAATTCCCCCTCTGTCGGGGGGTGGGGTGGGGTGTGCACCGCAATCTATCTGCGATGCAGCCTTTGTGAGATTAGGCGTCAGATAGGAGAGGGAAACAATATCCATTAGTTCGCGGCACTACCTTTGTTATAGCATGAAAAAACTGCCATTCCATTAGTCTAATTCCTTGGGTGCCGTCAGCTCGGTGGCACTGATATCTCCCCGTTCCAAATCAAATAAAAAAGCGATCAATGGAACGTTAAGGAGACTGATTGTGTGAGGCAGGCGCAAAACGCGGGGAAAGCATTCTAATGAATTTCAATATGCGGCTGATGGGCAAGAATTCTTTAAATAAAATGTATTGAAGTATTTTGATATGAAATTCACTGTCGTTGCTTTTGTCTCAATTCCTATTATTGTCACAGAGAAGTAGGGGAAGCAGTTATTGATGGAGGGACCAGGCGGCATCAACATCAGAGATGAAAGTGTAGGAAATGTCATTATCCCACCAAAAGAACTCCCAGCATTGCTGTCTTTCACAGAGCTTATTGGTTCAGCTGCATGATGGGAAATCCCAGTTACTCTATGGGAGAAAATGGACATTTCACACGTATTGTATTGAGAGGTATTGTATTATTTGACTGCCATGCAGTGAATGGCTGCAAGCTCATTTTATCATGGAAAACATACAATCTAGATCACTTTTTTAACAAAAAGAGGCCTTCAGTGAATGAGAATGCTCATTCAATTTCACTACACGCAGTGACTATGTGTGGAAGAGCTTTGAGATTTTTTGCACAAAAGCGTATTTCCTTTCAGCCAGTGCGGTTCTCATTCCATCTCTCCAGTCTGTCGGTGTCACCTTGCTTACCTGCGGGCAGCCAGGGATCTGATGTGGGCTTCTCTCTGGTATTGGCCTGCTCCCAGTCAAGGTCATCCTCTCTGCCTTGGCTGTATCCGCACGCTGCCAGCGGCTTCTCGAAGTCACAATCGCCTGCCACATAAGAAGGAAATTCATATTGTTAAGGCTTTTTCCATTAACTCCGCGCCCAAATGAATGAACACATAAATTACATTCCCTCTCTCTCTTTTTTTTTCTCAACCCGCGGTATTCATAATGCAATATGCCCGACAATGAGATACATTTAAGAGAGACAGAGTGAAGGATTACTATAGCAGGCGAGGCACAACATACATTACCGTCATTAGCAACACAGCAGTCCAATTTCACAATGACAAGTATGAAGTGTCCAAACTCCATCATCATTAAGCATTATGTTCCCAAACTGCACCATCTAGCATACATTGATTTATTTTCCTGCAGCTGGCCATAGAACTAGGCTGTTCATGGGCCTTTAGTCCACACAGCCACTGTAATCCTTTTCACTGGCCGCTCTCAAAATGACAGCAAGGAGCCATTAGAGCCCAGATCTCAACTCAGCCAGTGTGTGATCGATTAATACAAATTCCCCTTTATTCCTCACACCTAAAAGGCCATGATGAGAATGTAAAAGTTGAGCTTCTTTTGTTCAAAGTGCTTTTCGATTCACTCATAAATCTAGGAAAGGTTTATCAGAGAAATACTAGGAGGGGGAGAGTTCATACAGACTGAAAACAACCATGGCGAGGCTGCCTCTACACCACAGGGGTCCCCTTTCAAAGTATTTCAGCCGGTTCTGAGGAGAAAACCTCTAGAACTAGAACGACTGTTATTAATAGTGCATGAATATAAGCTTATAGCCTGGATCCTCAAAATAAAAAAATTGACATTCTGATTTCACTTTTTTTAAGTTCTCAAATAATACACCGACTGCATGTTTTGACTAAATAACGCAACACCAAAACCATAACCACTACACAGTATATTACACAAGGATATTTTATCTAGTATCGTGTGAGCCCCGTTTGAGCCAGAGTCTCCGCAGGCCAAAACCCACCTCTCCTCTCTGACGAGCTCCTCGTGACATTCTGCCGCACGTGAGGCCGTGAACAGCACTCTATGTTTGCTCATTTATCTCTGTGGTGACATTTACAGTACGTGTGCAAACGAGCGCCCAAACGAGGTGAACACAGAGTAATTAATATGGATCTGGACTCATAGTGCAGCAGCTAATGATATATTTGCTGCTTTGCCTGTTTCTGAGTGGGCAGACATGGGGGGCTGGGAAAGATTGCCGATATATCATTATATTGGTAAAAGGTTGAAGGCGTGAACGGACGGATGGCGTGTCTGGTAATGTCAATGTAGCGAGGGTATTATTGACCACAGACCACTGTCTTCTCAGGTCGTTTTGAGCGTAAATCATTGCATGGCACTCTTTTGTCTAAGAGCTCATCACACAGACTATCTGTGGGGGGGGGGGGGGGGCACTCGCTTTGCATTTTTAGATCTGATCTTGGGTGAGATTGGATACAGCTGCGGAGTAGGCGGGCTCTAGAGAGTCCGGGGCCAATCGTGTCGCAATTTAGCGGTTCTGGGGCGCAAGGAGGGCCTGGTGATGACAAGTTAGTGTGAGGCATCAACCGCTCTTTCAATCAACTTCTGGGGACTTTTGGGTGGAAAAGTGCTATAAGCTTCATACACACACACACACACACACACACACACACACACACACACACATGGAGTACAGTACCACTGCTAGCTACTCTTTCTCCTCTCTCATTCCAGCCCTGCGTGGGTAAACCCACACCAGCATGGGGCTCGCACTGCACATTTGCACACACTGAATTAATGTCGAATGATTGATCATTTGTGTTTGTACTGCAAAGACGTGCGCATGAGTTTGTTGAGAGAGAATGTGCATTCATCTAGCTGGGCTATCTGCTGTTGAGTGTCAGAGGGGTGTCAACGATCATTCTGGGACCCCCTTTCCCCCTCCTCCCTTGTCACGTTCCCTCCTAGCGCAGCATGAGGAGCTCAAACAAACCCGAGCAGATGGCTTTTATTAGTGTTTGATATTCAAATCGATGGCATCGCCAAGGAGAGTGATGTATTCAGGGCCAGTGGATGAGAGAGAGAGCGGGGGTTCCAGGAAAATCCAAAGGAATATTCTACTTCTCTGCAAAGAACAAACATGCTGTAACTAGCATAAGCCTTTTGTTTCATTTTGAGAGGTTTAATAATTCGTCAAATGTCAAGTCTGGGTTTAATAATGACCCAGGAGAGAGAGAGGGAGAGGTGATGGGTGTTTGTTGCTGGATACCCCGTCTAGACATCGTAGATTGCATTCGCCAGTCTATTCTCATATAAAATACACTAATTATTTTGTTGACTATCACAACTCGCAATAAGGTCAATCACTTCATTAACCAGAGGAGACAACATTATTATCCAGTGTTCATTTGCTTCATGATTTCTGAGAAGCTGTGCAATGTCAGTCCCGCTCAAAATTATATACACACTATGTACAAAAGAGCCTTTCTCATGAGATACTACAGTATTCCTCCCCCCCTCCCTCCATAGGAACTGTCTATCTGTATCAGTGTGTGGCACACACCAAATATAATCAGCCTTGACAGCCTTTTTAACCGATGTGCCAACAAGAGAGGGGGGTAATAATGCGGTACTATCTGAAGAAGCTTTAACTCCCAGTGAAACGCTGCCCTCTGAGGTGGTCTCTCTGAGAGTGGTCTCTCTGAGAGTGGAGATGAATGTGTGCCACGCTGTCAACATCCCCCCCTTTCACGGGGACCTGGCAGAGCGAGACATAGGCTGGCCCAGATATATGTCATTAAACGATTTATTCCTGAGTGAGAACACACAATGGTCTTTATATTCACACACAGAGTGCATTTCAAAGAAATCTATCCATCTTTTACTGGGCTGAGCCAGGGGCTAGAATCAATATCTCAAACCCTCAATGCTGGAGCCAATTTCTCCTAAAGATTTTCCAGTCAGACTTAAAAGGCCTTCTGTTATTGCACCTGTAACAAAAGTAAACTTTCGGCATTAAAAGCTACTGTGTGAAAGTTTTGTGCGGCGGAGGACTATACGCCCTGCACACCAATGCCATTATGAATAGGTCTATGTGGGATTGTGAAGTGAAAGTAGAATTGGAGGTGTGAATCACTGCCTGGTGGTTCATAATGAGAACATAAAAATAAACCAATAATGCCGGTGTGCTTCCATTTCATAAGAGGACACTTCACAGTGTTGTAGCAGATTTATGGAGGAGCTATTGTAGAGTTGGCATGTCCCTCCCTAACCATTTAGCTCTTCTCACAACCATCATGTTCAGTCAAGCACTTCTAGCATTGGACCTCTGTGGCAAAAGGCCACAGATTTGCATGCTCACTTTTCACTACAAGTGGCAAAAACTGCAATAAACAAAAATGATGACAGCACACAATGCATCCGGAAAGTACTCACACCCCTTTGCTTTTTCCACATTTTCTTATGTTACAACCTTATTCCAAAATTGATTAAATTCATGATTTTTCTAAAAGATCTACACACAATGCCCCACGAGTACATGTTTTAGATGTTTGCAAATATATTAAAAATAGAAAATAAAAATATAATATGTACATAAGTATTTACTCCCTGATATGACACTCAAAATTGAGCTCAGGTGCATCTTGTTTCCACTAATCATCCTTGAGATGTTTCTACAACTTGATTGGAGTCCGCATGTGTTAAATTCAATTGATTATACAAGATTTGGAAAGGCACACGCCTGTCTACAGTATAAGGTTCCACAGTTGACAGTGCATGTCAGAGCAGAAACCAAGCTATGAAGTCAAAGGAATTGTCTGAAGACCTCCAAAACAGGATTGTATTGAGGTATAAATCTGGGGAAGGGTACCAAAAAAATCTGCAGAATTAAAGGTCCTGAAGAGCACAGTGGTTTCCATCATTCGTAAATGGAAGAAGTTCGAAACCACCAGGACTCTTCTTATAGCTGTTGTGAATGAATTTCAAGTCTCAACAAAGTGTTCTGTTTTCCCCCTTGACTGTTGTTCTAAACTTTGTAGTTCGTTCTCATAGATCAGTCTGTTAGAACTACAAATTCTTCCCTGTGTGACATCACTTCCCTGTCCTCTTCATCCTGAAACTGTCACTTCCTTTTTCACTGTATAACCTAACGACCTCGTCCTCAAGTGAACTCACTCCGCCCGGATTCACTTCCTGTGCTGAGTCCGACTCTGCAGAATCGTAAACAGAATAAAACTATTGTCTTTGTTTAAAACCAGCTTGATCGACCACTCAGCGTGTTCTTTGACAATCTAAACTAAACCAAGTAAGATTTTCATTTACACTGGCCACCTGGCCACACCAAGTAATCGGGGGAGAAGGGCCTTGGTCAGGGAGGTGACCAATAACCCGATGGTCACTCTGACAGAGCTCCAGCGTTTCTCTGTAGAGATGGGAGAACCTACCAGAAGGACAACCATCCAGGTTGTCCATCCATCCAACCTGCAGCAATCCACCAATCAGGCCTTTATGGTAGAGTGGCCAGACGTAAGCCACACCTCAGTAAAAGGCACATGGCAGCCTGCTTGGAGTTTGCCAAAAGGCACCTAAATGACTCTCAGACCACGAGAAACAAGATTCTCTGGTCTGATGAAACCAAGATTGAACTCTTTGGCCTGAATACCAAGCGTCACGTCTGGAGGAAATCACCTGGCCAAAACCATTCCTACAGTGAAGCATCGTGGTGGCAGCATCATGCTGTGGGGATGTTTTTCAGTGGCAGGAACTAGGAGTCTAGTCAGGATAGAGGGAGAGATAAACTGAGCAAAGTACAGAGATCCTTGATGAAAACCTACTCCAGAGCGCTCAAGACCTCAGACTGAGGCGAAGGTTTACCTTCTAACAGGACAATGACCCTGACTGAGCACAATGCCAAGAAAATTAAAGAGTGGCTTCAGGACAAGTCTGTGAATGTTAGAGATCGACCGATATGCATTTTTTAGATTATTTAAGGCCGATATTCAATAACACCAATTTAGCCTTTTTTTTTTTGTCTTTTTTTTTTTTACAAAATGACAAGGAGAGAAAGCTGAATTAAAACGCTATGCAAATAAAATAGTTTATATTATGTTTTGATTTTGGTCATCATCTGGGCACACATTATGTTACAGCTCGCACATATATACAAATTGATTTAAATAAATTCCATCCGTCCCCTGTTCTTATTTGAATCATACAACAAAAGAAAAAAAATTATAATAATAATTTTACAAGCTACAGTAGTTGAATGTTGCCATCTAGAACAGGGCAGCTACTGAGAGTGAGACTGAATGCTGCTACTAATCATGAAACACATAACACCTGGGCATGCTTGGTTATCAACGTAATATTAAGACTCCTCCGGGTTCCTTGGCGATGTGCACACGCACGCTCGGTAGCGCTCACCAACATTATGTGGCTCTTTGGCAGTGATGCAATATGGGCTTTATGAAGCCGATAGCTGATATGACACCAAAACGTGAATATTGGCCGTAATTATCGGCCAAGCCGATTATTGGTCGATTTCTAGTGTGATGTCCTTGTGTGGCCCAGCCAGAGCCCAGACTTGAACCTGATTGAACCTCTCTGGAAAGATCTGAAAATAGCTATGCAGTAACACAACCCATCTAACCTGACATAACTTGAGAGGATCAGCAGAGAAGAATGGGAGAAATACCCAGGTGTGCCAAGCTTGTAGCGTCATACTCAAGAATACTTGAGGCTGTAATCGCTGGCAAAGGTGCCTCAACAAAGTACTGATTAAAGGGTCTGAATACTTATGAACATGGGATATTTCAGTTAAAAAAAACATTTGCAAACATATTTCCAAAAATATTTTTTCACTTTGTTAATATGGGGTATTGGGTGTAGATTTTTGAGAAAAAAATGAATTGAATCCATTTTGGAATACGATTGTAACATAACAAAATGTGGAAAAAATGAAGCAGTGTGGGTACAGTACTTTACGGATGCACTGTAGTCTTGTCTTTGCAAGATGGTATTTACAGAGATAGTGGACAGAATGGGTGTTTTCTGACAATTACATTAAAAAATCCAACCTCTTATCCTGATTGTGGTTGACTCAATTAATCTCCTGACAAATAAAACAGCAAATGTAAAGTAATCGTTATGTGGCTTAGTACTTACTTACAGTAGCACTTAACCTGGGAATTCAGATGGGGGAACTTCAATGTGAGTATTGTGGAGGAATGGTGAGAGGGTGATTACTAAGCTATTACTACACTATGTAGCTTGCATATAGCGAGATGTGTAATTTGATAGAGTATCATCCTTTGGAGATACCAACACCTCCACACTCAATGACTGCTGGATTGTCACTCTGGTAGATATCATTGCTGCAAGACCTCCTTGGTCCCTCTGCCAATTCAGCAATTACCAGCCTTCCAACCTGTTCTGTCTGGAAAGAAATCGCAGGTCTTCTCTCCACCCCAATCTGCCTCAATGGCTGCACTTGTTCTAACAAACGTCTAGTCTCCTGGTGTCCCTGTAGACTGAAACCACAAGGCAATCTGTGGTAATTTAAAACCCAATGTCGACTATCTCCCTCCACCACAGCCAGTTTGAAGCCTCACAATCCCACAGCTAAGCCCCTCAGGGACTGATAGGCCCTTTTCACTCTAGCCTTATTTCACTTATCTATTGGCAGCTCCTGCCAAGTTCTATCTTAGCACTGGATTGCATGTATATATACTGTCTGTTTGGGGACTTTGAACTCGGGGAGGGGATTTAGACAATCAATCTCAATATCATTATCAATCAAGTCGTGCTGTTCCCCGCATTGATTCAGGGGGAAATAAAGGGGGTTGGAGTGGAGATTTCCACTGTCTGATTATCTGTCTGACTGGTCCAAAGGCTTGTCAGCTATGTTTCCTACTAAGCAAAACTGACTACAATGATAGAGCAAGACAGACAAGAAAAGAAACATTCCATGATATCCTCCAATGATAACGACAGCACACTTAACAATCCCTGATGATGCTTTCTGATGCACTCATGTGTTTTCCTAAAACTTCACCAACAATGTTTAGCCTCCACTAGTATTTCGAAATGAGAAGAGCTCTTCCTTAACAGGAAGCTTTGCTGTCAAACATCAACATGGTGAATGTGTTCTGCTTCTGCAGTGTGATCACTCCTCAGTTCATGATCAAATCTACCCTTGTACACCGTAAGGTTCATAACAGAGCTGACAGACGTTCTTCTCCTCAGATGTGCTAAACTCAGACAGATGTCAGATCAGGCAGATCGACAGTTCTCTTGAAGTTCTCTTCCTCTGCACTTGTCAAGAACTTCACACTAATTCACTTCCGAACCAGATCCATCAACATTTCTTTAACCTGCCAGGTAGCAATTAAGATGAATGCGGCTGCATGGCCAAGCCTCATCAGTCAAAATCAAGACCGCAATGGATGCCAAGGATCCCTTGGCGATAGTACCATGCATAATGTTTATCTTCCTTCCACTGAAGTCCATTTGGCATCCCAGTGTGATAAAGCTGTTGGAGCAGCGAAAGGGGAAGCAGACTGCTCAGGGTGGAGACAGCAGATGACTGCCTCCTTTGTGCACCTCGGCGATGTTGCAGATCAGATGTAATCTGATTGGGAGACTAAGGACAACCACCTGCTGTGCTCATGTAAATGTATGAGGGGAGGCTGAGGCAGGCGAGCGCAGTAAGCGGGAGTGTTTAGTTTGCAAAGCGGCGGCTTAAGCGCATCCTGACGGGGGCTGATGGCAACAAGGCTGGCTAACAATGCCTCTTGTTCCTCCCGTCATCATCCCTCTCTTTATTCAAGGAGAGAGATGCTGTCGGCGGGCCAACCAGAGAGGGGAGGAGAGAGGGAGACGATGTTTCCGATACAGCTTAATGCCCGTTGATGGGCTGAATGACAGAGTGAGATGGAGCTTGTTTGTTTTGGTGAACAGCGCGCGCTGGATACCCAGAACAGAGGGAGGAAAGGATATTTTTGGATCGCCGTATTGTCATAAGAAACAATAAATAAAAAATAGCTGTGGTTGTACTGTATAAGGGCTTAGAAGAGTCAGAGATGGTTTGTTAAACCCTATACTTTGTGGTATAAAATGCTACGCCATGAGTAAGGATTAGGGCCTAAACACCGGCTCAAACACATGATCACACAGGTCTGACGGCACATTGATTGACTCCTCGATGCTGGCTCAATACTATGGGGCCTGGAATCAAATTTCCTCTGGGTCTGTATCGTATCTGATCAGGTGCATTGTGCCTCCTGGCCGGAGCTACAAAGGGAAAAGGTTCAATGTGAGATGGGAAGAGGAAAAAAAATCTGGCCTGTCTCAGAGAATAGATCCCCACCAGGCCAGAGAGAGAGAGAGAGAGAGAGCGAGAGAAAGCCCTGATTCCGTTGAATCCTGAAAGCCCCCCATGGCTCTGATGGAAAACCTCTGTCCAAGAGTGGATGACCCTTTAGAATAGATTGAACCCCTTCTATCCTCCCAAAACCTGCTAAGTCAAGAAGCCTTGGAAATGTGCTCAAACCACCCAAGAAAGAGAGGGGGGATTCTATTTTCAATATCAGAGGCATAGCTTTTCCTCCTCCCTTGCAGTGTTCCCAGAGAACTAATTTGTCAAACGTGCGAGTTACAATGCTAGAAATTACCCCGAAGAGAGTTCCCCTCCAGAGGAGAGAGCGATTATGTTTGATCATGGAAATAAACAAGAACATTAACATGCTTTGTTGATTTCGGGAACTGCAACAAACCTTGGTTTTTATGTTTGGAGACAGGGAACAATTCAAGGTTGAATGTTGAAGAATTAGGAGAGCACTAGAGCTAATTAGTAGATGTGTGGAGAAGAAGGGAGAGGTTAGTGCAATCCCACATGAAGAACAGAAAAAGATACAGTGCTTATAAATATCCGTTTGGATTGATAATACTGTACTAGCGGTAATGCAGGAGCCATTCTGCTCATACAGCTAAGATAGATAGATGGATGGATGGTTGGATGGATACAGACAGACAGACAGGTACTTTACTATCATTCAGGGGAAATTGTTGAAATATTGAATAATATCAGAATTCCTAAGTGGAAATGATTAGTAACTCTCTGATCACACAGCGCGGTGTGCAGCTTCTTTGTCCCGTGTGTGTTGACCGGGCAGCCTGAGAGGCGTCTGGAGAGCAGGGGACAGGTCGGGGTGAGAGGTTATGATGTGGATCTGAGTGTTGCCCTGGCAGGTGTGGCTGAAAAGATTTCCATCCCAGCGGGAGCTCTTTCAAAGAGCTGTCTTAGGGTCTTCCCCCTGCAAACTTCAAACACATCCATAGCCTTTGTTTCTTTGTCGAAAGCCCCATAAATCTGCTGCCTAAAAGAAAAGCCTGTGGCCTGGCTCAATCCCTTTGGGTCAGGGGGAGCGGATGTGGAACACCACAGAATATGAATCCACTTTCACTACCACTGCTTGCTTGTATGTGTGTGTGTGTGTGTGTGTCCAGGCCTAGCAAAGCTGAGCAACAGGGAGTTTGGTCACGGTAGAAAACAAACTGGTTGAATCATATAAGCAGTCATATCCATATTTTACTGTGCATAATTAGGCAAGAACTTCCCCTAGAGTGAACTGACTCACTGACTTGACAACTGCCTGATTTACATTAAGTGCACAGTGCATTAATGAACTATTATAACCTTTCTGTTTAAATAATCTTTGGTAACCTGTCTCTTAAACAATGATGTATTTGCACATCCGAGCAGACAATGACAGAATAAAAGGAGACAAATCTAAAGTGTTTCACCTGGTTTCCTCCACATTCAAACCATCAGGTGGCATGAATCAATCCTGAACAAAACACAAATGCTGAGGGAACGTAATGCCTCATTAATATTGTGAATTATTAAATCCCATTATTGCTAGAAGGCTCTTGACCTATTTTCCCATTGACTGTTCTACCGCAACCCCATATATCACAGAGTTTCAACACCTCCCGAGTCCCGTTATATTTCCAGATCAGGGTCTTTGCTGTCAAGTCTATGCCGATGTACTGTTCATGGGACTCTGGTGCTTCCACATCTTTGCTCTCTGCCTTTGTGTATCCTTCCTGTGAAGGATAATTCCTTGGCCTAGGTAGTACTGTAGCATCCAGCTGAACGATTATTGGGATTAGGCCGGAGCAAAGAAACTCGTGAATCAAAGCACCAGAGACCTCTCGTTACACTGTGGGATTTCTCATTAAAAGTGTGACAAGAACTCACAGAGAGCCAGAGGTCCCGGTCATTGCAGGTGTGGAGAAAAGGAGAGAGTGAGAGAAGGAGTGAAAGATATTGAGATGGAGGGAGGCCGGTAGAAGTGAGCCCGGATAATATAAAGCTATTTTGTCAGTGCCAGCTTCAGAGACAATCTAACCGGAGGCTTATTACCACTGCTAAAAAAAGGAAATGTCTGTCAATCAATCTGTTTGTCTGAGTCCCAAGGTAGTTTCCCCTCTGGTAATTGGCTGGATCACCCTGCGAAGGTCAGGGACTTATAATACCCAAGCACTTGAAGCAAAAACAAGCCAGTCTACTTGACCATCCCCAAGGCCTGGCTATATCTTCTCTTTGGCCAAAAGAGCCAAATCGGTCACAAGACAAGCAGAGCTGCCAGGGCCTTGTTTCACACTCAGACACTGCAGCAGCTCAGCCTCTCTGTGACACTGATCAAAAAATGTCACCGATATGACCTGAGGGTCGATTCTAGTTAAAAATGATTCTCCAAGAGGAATCTGTGGCGGCATTTTCTATAGTCTTCCTCTTGAAAGTTCAAAGCTTTATTTGTCATATACTAAATCATACGAGTACAATGAGTAATGAAATGTTTACCATAGCTCCTAAATGTGCACAATAAGCAAAGTGAAAAAGGTAGGGTACAAAAGAATACTAAATATATAATACCAAATACAAAATGAATACATGAATGGAATGAGCTGAAAGAACAGATGGAATTGTAGATAAGTAATGTAGATATGTATACATATTGATCTAGAGAGAGTATGGGTATGTACAGTATATTATTATAGATATGTAAGATATGAATATTCACATGATTTTTTAAAGAATAATCTCTTCTGGAATCTCTTCTTCAGTGCACATACCTGCACTGACCATCACAGAATCTATCAATCAAGAAATATGGCTAGTGTACGCCAACCAACCAACCAAACCAGCCAGGTTCAGGGCACAAAGGCAGAGCATGAGAACAAGAAACAGGCCCTGATCAAAACAGGCTTCCTCGAACCCGGTTGTGAGGCAAAGAGATCATCAATTCTTGCACTATGTGACGGCTCATTAGATCAGAGTAGCATACAGTAACGTACAGTGGTGAGCTTAGACTGCGGTGTGCACCATGCAGGAGTAGCCCCAGGCAGGTGGGCAGTGTGGGATTAACGGGGAGCTACGGTAGCAGCCAGGGAGGCAGGACTGCAGGGGGATTTCACATAGCTAATGGCTGCCAGATTCTGCGGGCTTGGGGAGAATCAAACACAGTGCATCCATGTTCCTTCAAGGAAATTAGGCCCACACTATGGCTTTCTCTGAGAAAAGTGCTTGGTTAGGAGAGAGACACTCAAGAACTGGGTAACCAAAGTATAAACCTTGCCTTCTGATACCTGAGAAAAAGAATGGGAGAAAACAATGTTGATGTTCCAATTACTGTTGAGGAAGATAATGAGAAACATTTTAAACATGCATATTTTGGCAAGCTACCATATGCCAGGAGAATTGCACAAGACTACTGTACCTAAATGGATTATAATATGGTGATTTCATAATGGATAAACATGTTTACAGTATATGGCCATCTGTAGCATTGGCCTGTCATAAGAAAAACGGCTGCTTGGCATCAAGAGTGGTTTTCACAGCTAGATCAATTAAGACTTTCTCCAAAATGCTTATGTATACAAAATGTTGGTGTTGCTCAAACATCAAGTTTGTTGTTGTTCAAACTTTAGTTTGTGAATAGCCCAGAATACAAAGTTAAACGTATAAAAAGAGAGACAGAAAGCTGGTGAGGGAATATGACAATACTGTAGTTCTAGAAGGAAAAGTTTCTTTAAAAATGCCAAATTTTCTGATAGAGCCCCCCCAGATATAAATACAGTAGGCCAGCCTGTAAACAAAAAACGAACAAGCAATGAAAGTCTTCTCTGATATTTCAAAGCTTGTATGCATTAATTAATTATCTAAAATAGTGCAAGGTAAGCATGGAAAAGAGTCACAGATCACTTCTGTGATCCGTGCCTCAGGCCATTGCCCTCTACCCAGATAGCAAGCGGATGTGTAATAATTCTGGGCCATATACAGGTATGGGCCAGAACTAAGCCACAAGGGCCAGATCTGGCCTGTATATGGCCCAGATCCGCTTGCTATCTGGGTATGAATTCTACACAGTGGACATTTAAAGGAGTCGTCTGGCATGCACAGACATATTTCATTAGCCTGAAGTTCATTCACAATTGGTGCACAGAAAAAAAGCTAGCAGCCAGGTATAATTGCATTATTTAGGTAGGAGCGTGTTAACGAAGGCTGTGTCAAATTAGGTTGCGTCGTGTAGCCGATGCACTTAGAGAGCGGCTGACATCGGGCTGACGCTGAAGCCACAATGACTTGTGACAAGTGTTGTCCTCTAGGAGTCTGGGCACATTAACCGCTGTCCCGGTAAACAGAATCAAATCACCACCGTGAAAGGTGGGGCCGTGAACAACAGAAGGTCACAGGAAGTCACACACTATTTAGGTCATCCCTGACATATTATATAAGTTGCAAAAGTTTTTTTTATATATATATATAAATAAAAATGGTTTGATTTGAGGGAAATGAGACAAAAATCTGTCATCTAAACTGAACCCTAGTAGTAAGACCACCGCTCCTTGTAGGCGGGATTATTCAGGGATAAAAGAGTGATGGCTGGGTGTGAAATAAATGGTGCTTAGGTCAGAGCAAAGGCTCCTGGGAAGCCTGTCGCCTATAGCCCACCTTATCTCACAAGCTGACCAGGCTCCTCAGTGGAAGTTCACAAAAGACGCTTTGGACAAAGACACCCACAGCAGAAGAATATTTCTTCACAGTTTTATAAAAGGAAGAAATTGGATGCAGGAGGTAAATGGAATATGGTGGAAGGATGTTCAGTCAGCTCCAGCCCCAGGTCTGACAAGCTTCTGAAAACTTCACCAGCGACAATGGTCCTCATTCCTGAACATTTTCTTAAGTGTCTTCTTAAATGTCTTCTTACGAACTTCGTAAGACCAACCCTAAGAAAGATCCCCGCCGGATTCATGAACAGGTGGAAATGTGTCGTACACCTGAATTTGCATACATAAATGCCCCACCAGCTCCTTACTACAGGGTCGTGTGAACACAAAATCCCCAGACAGCGCGGAAAAAGTTGAGGCGTTCCCAATTGACATGATTGATGTTCAAGGTCACGTGCAAATTCGACGTTTTATTCGTCACATGCAACATAGCCTACCAGTAAAATGAGCAGTGAGATGTTTCTCCGCTGGCTCTTATAACGTGCACACTAAGCTTAAGCAAGGTGAAATAAACCAATACAAAATAACAAAAGAAAACAAGACGGTATATATTGACTTTTAATACAAAATGCTAAATATATAGCCTACATGAAAGGGATGGGATGTGCTGAGAGCAGATTCAATTGTACAGTTTAGTTAAATGCATGAGTAGGCTACTTATGGATCTTGATATGCCCTATCTATATTATGTAGAACCATATGATATATTGTAGTTATGGATATTCACATGTTTATTTACAAAATATAGATGTGTCCATTCTGACGACTATGGAATATAAGGTGCTGTTGTACTGAGTCTGAGTATAGCGACTGAGTTTAGTGCTTATTTATTAATTCACTGCCATTTGCAGTGTTTGTGTAGTGCTTTTATTTATTTTAGGACACTGTGATGCCTTGTAGAATCATGAATGTGAAACGTAATTGGAAATTATACAAATATCCTCGTATTTATGATTATGATTATTATTCAAGCCTATATGGATGTCTGTAGAATTGATGTGAACGCAATCACCTCGGATTTCTCATAAATTCAGCCCTTGCGAACGGGCGCACTCCAATCTGGCCTACCTACGACTGCATTTCCGCATTCTTAAATCTTGTTCTTAGATAAGAACAAATCTGAGATAAGAAACCATTCAGGAATGCAAGAATTGTCCCGGGAACTTTGTAAGTGGAGTTAAGAAGAAATTTCTTCTTAACTTCTTCTTAACTGCGTTCAGGAATGAGGTCCAATGATCCTGTTGTTGAAAAAGCCCGACTGGACTTCCAGACCTACTAGTTTATTTTCCCATCTCTCTGCCATTTTCATCTCAATGTTCGCATGCTGTTCAGTGTCCATTTATCCATGGTGAGGGTTTCTCCTTTGAACAACAGGGCCCTGCAAATCAGAACGACGTGTCGCTTCGCTCCAGTGACAACTAACGACTGCCAATGGGTGGGCAGGCTGCCAGAGGACTGGGGGAATGGGAGGAGGGGCTGGGTGGTGGTGGTGGGGCTGCATGCTCTGTGGCTCAACAGCAGCATCCCCCCCCCCCCCCCCCCATCACATCCCTTCAGTCACAAAGGTCCCTTTGCATCACTGACTGAGATTTGATCAGTCTGTTTGTGCAAAGCAGAATCAGATATGTCTGGGACATGGAGAGAGAGTCGGGGGGAGAGGGAGAGTGAGAGAGTGTGAGAGAGAGAGAGAGAGCCGTCAGTCAGCCCTACATCTCCACTGACTGACTGACTGAGTGAGTGAGTGAGTGAGTGAGGAGAGAGGAGATTATGAGATGTCTGATTCTGCCACCATTTCTTCTCCTTCTCTTCTGCTCGGCTCATCTTTCCCTCTCAAGGTCAGGGAAGCTAACAAAACTTTTTCTTCCCTCGTATTTTTTGGCTTTGAGTCAAGGAGTAAAAAACAGTCATAAATAAACACTAATTGGTAGCTAATTTTCTTAGTTCTTGCCTGGCTGATTTAGTGCCTTTGGGCTAGTATGAATTATTCATCCAAGAGGCAAAACAGCTTTATGCAGAAATCCACAAGGCACTGCATTCATTACACGATCATGCCATGTGATTCTGGGCATTGACGGGCTGGTATTAGAATAATATGCATATTGGGTATTCTTTTTTTTTCTCCCAGGGCTATTGGCAGGCAGTAATAGCGCTTCCGTTGGCAGGGACTGAGAGGGATGCAACACCCTCGTCTTTGACAAAACCCCTTTGTTTTGACAGAGCAACAGCGAGGGAAGGGAGGGGTGACTGAGGGTGGTTTAAGCTGGAGGGGGATTGAGCCCTGCTACGGTGCTGCTGGGTGGACAGGAGGTGGTTAGCAATAATAATGCCTTCATTTGTCATATGTAGATGACACGTGTACCGTGTAGAACTAAACGCTTTGCCGCGCCCAAAGTGGGGGTTCAAACCCATGAACCTGAGACTGAGAGTCGTGAGCTAGCGGGGCGGCCCGCTAGAACGCAGCCTTGGTTGGCTGTGCTGTATCGGTCCTCCCTCCCGTGGCCACCAGAGATCCACACACACACACACACACACACACACACACACACACACACACACACACACACACACACACACTCTCGCACACACTCCCGCTTTGACTCCTTCCTGGACCATCCGTCAGCGTCACCTGACCTCCCTCTGGAGCCTCCTGCTACAAGTGAGACGGCCGTCCCTGCCTGGTTTTTAACGAGGCAGTAAAACAGCGGGAAGTGAGGGACAAATTACCAGAACATTGAAGGAAACTAATTCTGTTCCTCTCTCTCTCTCGCCAGCCGGTCTATACCTAACAAGTGCCCTCCCCTCCCTCCTTCCTCCCCTCCCTCCCTCTCTCCTTCTTCCCATCCCTCCCTCCTTCATCCCACCCTCTGTCGTCATCCATCCCAGTAACGGAGGAGGGAGAAGCGATGGTGACGACAAGGAGGGCAAGAGAGAGAGAGAAATGTCAGCAGAAGGTAGGGGAGGGTTGTTAAATGGCAGCAGGCGCCCCAGCGAGGTGTCTGTCTACCCATGTGCTCCCTGTCTCCCCAGATCTGTCACCGCAGCGCAGACACGGCACCTCGGGACCACATACCCATGGAACTGTGTCCTCGGGCTACAGCAGCACCAACGCCAGGGGACGCGGGGGACGGGGGGGGGGCACGGGGGGGGCGCGAGAGGAGGCGGGGCCTGAGGGTGCTAGAGGACTTGTTTCCTCTGCCACGGGCCTCCTGCTCCTGTCAGCTCCAGCGCTGCTCCTCATCGTTGGTTCGAGACCACGCCAGGACACTTGCCTATCACTGTCTATCGCTGTGCATTTGAGCAAGGCACTTAACCCCAACGCTAGCTCATAATTGTATGTCGCTTTGGATAAATTACAAGAAAATGTACAGTATAAACAAATACGCATACAGTCATGGGAAAGTGAACACCACCATTCCTTATATATGTTTGTTTCTCCATGGTGTGAAGTGTAAAGCAGTGAAGGTTATAGGTTCGTTCTCTAGGACTGGCAACAGAATCAGAATCAAATTTTTCTTCCCCAGGTAAGTTTTTACACATACTAGTTCTGGTCAGTCAGAGTTTTAAAAAAAATCTATCTGGAGTATGAGGCCTTTGTGTCATTGGCAGGGACTGGTAGTCATGAGCTTACTCAAAAGCAGTGTTTTTTCCCTCATACAAAAGCCTGTGATTGAGCACTGGAAAAAACCTTTCTGGCATAAGGTGTCATTTTCCCACTAACCCGCGATAAAACCCTCAGTTAATCTGTCCAATTTAGGGCAGGTTTTGGTGAGCTTGTTGAAGATTTAAAGTGTTTTTTTCCGCGAGCAGCCAGATATTAAAAGGCACTAGCTTCAACATGGTCACTGGTGTGGCAGGCCTGGCAGTGAGTTTTTCCAAGTTCATGATTTAAAGGAACAGGCGCCCGTTTTTGGGTTTGGGTTGGGCCATGGGTTTTTCCATGTCCGTGGAGAGTTACTCTAATTCACAAATAGATTTTCGAACACACTAATTGCTAAATAGATATTTGACTTAAACAAAGTTATTTTTTGTGCGGTCCACTTTGTGTTTTCCAAGGACAAATAAGTTATGTATTTTGTTAAGAGAACACAAATTCTCAGAAATACTAAAAAAATACTGTAAAACATGTTTGGAAGGACAACTGCCTGCTGCTGATTTCCTCCATAGAGAGGTAAAAGTCTCTCTACAATGGCAGAACTGGTGACTGGTGACGACTGTACTGTATATCCATGATTATCTTGACAACCGGCCAATGTGTGAAGTTAAAATTCAGCTGTATATTCTTCAGCACCCCAAAACGTGCAGTCACCTGTGAAGTTGTTTGGATCAGTGGCTGGTGGGATAGGCTCCTGTGCAGTGCTACGATCCAATTGCATGCACCTCGCTTTCTTCACTGAACCAAGGTGAGATGAGTTGGTATCTTATCCACATTGCAAACCTATTTCTCTATGAGCCAAATTGTTTTATCAGCATATATTTTTGGGTCGACAGTGTGAATATCAGGTAGGGGATTTACTTGGCAGCCACAATCAGTTCTGCATTCAGCCCTTCAAACTTCCAGAATGATACAAATGCCAGTGGGCCCATCGTGCTTGTTGGAATTTCAGAATAAAGGCCTTTCAAATATAATCAGTTCTGCATCCAGCCCTTCAAACTTCCAGAACTATTCACTGTGGAATTTCAGAATAAAGGCCTTTCAAATATATTGTGGACTAAAACACAAGGTGTTCTACTCAGAAAACGATTAAAAGAAAACTGTTTCCAATCACTAATTCCACATTAGACACATTCTAGAGGACCCCAGGTCTCGGGTTCTGGGGGGGGGGGGGGGGGGGTATTTGTGGTATATGCCAGCCAGAGGTAATGATTTGAATGGTGGATTTTAGTTGATTTATCCTGGTTTTGCGAGTAATACCTTCTATACCAGGGGTAATCAAGTAAAGTTCTAAGAGGTCCAGTTTGACAAAATGGCCTCAAGCCAGGGTCCGGTAGTGATGCGTGCGTTTTTTATGCCCTCAGCGCAGATCTTTTCTCTTGCATATTCCTATCAAATTGTTGTATAGCAGCAAGTATGTTACTGTGAAATACTGTACGCATGGAAGTTAAAATATTGTTGACTTCATTTGTATGGTCCCCAACTTACTTTAAAATCAAATAAAGTAGGCTACATTTCTTGGAACATATGAGACAAACAGGTTTAGAGCTACCCGTGGGGAGAATACAACTCGGTCCACTTGATGGAATGCCCTATTTTCAACATCTATTTTTCTTATTTTAGAGCACGGCATGTATAGGCTGACGTTACTTCTGTCTTATATTATCTCACTTCCCTCTTCGTTTGTCGTTACATTTCTCCGGTCATGCAGTGTCCAACTCCAACTAATATTAGCAATAAATCGCTCTGATTACAGTAACGATAGCTAGGCTGTCACATGTAGACTGGGTGACTTCAGGCAATGAACACACAGATTCGATTGGCTAGCGACACGTGAGATAGTAAACAAATGCCCGGCTCAAACTAGTTGCCTACGCTCCGTCAAAAGGGAGAAATTCTCATTAATTCATTGGGTTATAAGACGCGGTCCGGATTGGATGGCTTCTGGGTCCGGATCCGGACCGCGGTCTGCCTGTTGGTGAAGGCTGTTCTATACGTACATGCACTATAGGCTATTCCTCTTGTTTTGTTTTCAGTTGGCTAGGATATAGGCCTGATAAAAGGACCCTGTTTGCACTAAATGTCACCCATGTTGACTGGGTATTAACGTTAGTTGAATACTTGAATCCTGTGAACACAGACAGACACAAATGTTCCGTTGGTGCTTGTTCATGACAATAGGTGGAGAGAGAAAGTCGAATATCATTTCTAAACTCATTTGACAGTCCTAATAGATAGGTGATAGATCGATAGATAGACAGACAGACAGACAGACAGACAGACAGACAGACAGACAGACAGACAGACAGACAGACAGACAGAGACAGATAGATAGTCATTTGGCTGTTTTTCGCCCATGTTGAAAAGAATGACTACTAATGTGGATGTGTTTTGGCATGATTAGAAGATGGGCAGGACTTGGGAGGCTGTGTGACATTTGACATGTGTGGTACAGTACATTTTTAAGATTCAATGTGCATTTTTTCCATTGAATGACTAGTCGAAGTTCGGATATTTATTTGTCAGCCCTAACTAGTATTAAACATGTTAAGCAAATCTCTACATATCCCCAAGTAAATTAAAAGATGTTTAAAAACGTATTAATGGGCAAAGGATAATATCCCTCCTGGAATTACCGGATTGACAGAATTGGAGCAACTCAGGCGAAAAACATTAATTAAGCTTGGTATCCGAACGTTCCACCATCGCAACCACAGTACTAGCGATGCTCAGTCTGACATCATCACATGAAGCCAGGAGGAACAACTACCTGTACTGCACACACATCATGTTCATGCAAATCTTCACTCTAATGAGGCACAATACCAATAACATTTAGAACAAACATCACAGATGCAAAAACAAAAAAATAGGTCTCTCCACAAAACAGCGAAAACCTACAGAGCTTGACAGGCAGAGGCAGGCTACTCCACTCTGAATCTTAAGCACCTGACGCAGTAGGCAGTATATAAGAATAATATCTTAAAAGCAAAGGTGAGTTTGTTGAGTAAATGTCAGCTCCTATGGTGAGATAAGGCGCCCACATCCGAGAGCGTCCCACTAATCTCTGAAAGGAGTACCCTTTCACAAGTATGCAAGATGAACTTCCACCTCACCAAGCTGCTTAGAATGATAAGACTGAATGAAGACTGAAATCATGCTTATAACTGGACATTTTCAAAGAGCGCCTTTTTTAAATCCAGATTCTAAATAATAGCCTAGTCCAATAGCCACAAAAAAAAGAAATATGACCTCACTACTGACCCTCTTTATGACAGGTAAATTGCCTCTAATAACTGTAGCAGAGAACGACGTATTAAAATGATTTCTTTCACAGCCTTGTCAACTGACGCATCTCTTCAACACTGTCTCATACCCTGTAAACCAATGAGAAGCTTTAACAAAATCCCCAAAATCAGTATAATATCCTTTAACATGTGCTGCAACCATTGACAAGATATTGCAGTCCGGATGTCCCAAATCTCTGTCAGCATTATAATTTTAATATGGCCACTAGTAGTGCAACTGTCATCTTGAAGTAGGCTAATGTACAGTAGGGGGGGCGACTACACTTAGGGTGGCCCACTTGGGCACATGAAATTACAAGGCTGGCCATCAAAGAAAAAACATGCAATTATCCCAGAGAAAATTAATGTGCGTGAATGCATTAGACAGAATTAATCAGAGTAATCCTAATCTATCTATTTCAGTCAGGTGCTTGAGGAAAAGTTGTGCTGATCATCTGGGAATTTCTTCAATTAAAAGTATGAACACCCCGGCTAAGACCTGGTGAAATAAATCTCATTCTACCTCATCTCATCTTCAAACCGCATGATGCGAAATCATATTTTTTTGTTGTCATTCAAGAGGCAGTTAATTACAACTCATACATAATCTCTCATGTACATTTATTTTTGCCTTCTTTGATCTCATCAAAGCAGTCAAGGACAGCAAGATCGCAGCCTTGGACCGAATATGTGTTATTGGTAGAGGAAGACAATCTATTTATTTTCTCTGGTCACGTTAGGTTTGATGTGATGTTTGTTGTGAGAATAGTGTCATTTCAAAAAGGGTGTGTTGAGAGAAATGTTGTGATATCCAGAGCCACCTGATTCGCATCTGGCATCGGTCCTACATACTGCATGATAGTACTAGTTGACAATAGGTGGATAGCAAATCACTCTCTAAACTGACCAAGACCACCTGTGGTTTGAGAGGCAATTATATATTCCATTTCATTTTCCGTTGAACATTTTTTAACTGAAAAAAAAAAGGTCGAGAGCCCTTGGAGCTATAATGCTAAAAAGCGCTTAGAACACAGCTCTGGTCTGGGGAGCGACCTTCCCATGGTAAAAACGAGAAAACAGTGCCAAATCTAAAATACAGCTCGCCGGTGGACACGCACCAATTCATTATCATCATCGAACCGAGGTTGAACAATGGAACTGAACACAAAACCCAACCCAACACCGTTTCCAGAGTCAGCTCACGGAGGCGCTGTGCTCTATGGTCCCTCAGACCCTCAGCGAAGCTTTAGACAGAACTCGGGGCGTTTAACCGTACACGTATCAGCTCTCTCCTCTTCCCACCACCAGAGAAAGGTTAGGCCAGACACCCTGGACCACCAGTGAAAGGTTAGGCCAGACACCCTGGACCACCAGTGAAAGGTTAGGCCAGACACCCTGGACCACCAGTGAAAGGTTAGGCCAGACACCCTGGACCACCAGTGAAAGGTTAGGCCAGACACCCTGGACCACCAGTGAAAGGTTAGGCCAGACACCCTGGACCACCAGTGAAAGGTTAGGCCAGACACCCTGGACCACCAGTGAGGGGTTAGGCCAGACACCCTGGATAGGGGCCCAGGGCCCTGGTATAGATCTGGGGGAGCCATACACTTTCTTCTTGGGAGGGGCAGGTCTATTTCAGTCCAGAGAATAATATTCTATGTAATGACTTAAATCGCCAAAGGTGTAATGGAAAGGTACACGGTTGAATAAGAAAAGTCTATTGAGGAGGAAAGATAGACTCGCGAGACCATCCTGATCTAGCGAGCTTACATTCTGTTTCTCTCCGCAGATCAGTCTGGCCGTCCCCCTATCTAGAACGATTTTAGTGGGAGTACTTGCCTTGACATACTACTCGTGCAGCCAATCAGCGTTACAAAACTTTTTCCAAATCCTGTCAGAAGAACGGTGAAAACGTCTTTTCCTCCAGAACACTCTGCTAGGACATACTTGTTCTTGTATTGTACTTACTCTTGTTTGATTGTTGTTATTATAATAAAAATAATAATAATAATAATTAAAGCCGCAAGCGGCTATACAGGGTCAAGCTTCAAGCGACCATGCAGCAACGAATGAGAGCCGCAATGAGAGAGCGCAGCAACAAGCCCATCAACAGGCCACACTATTACAGCACATTTGAGTTATAACATCAATGAAAATACAATGAAAGCATGATGGTCGCTTGATGATCCCGTCCCACCTGCACCCCCACCACCAGCGCGTGTAGGCTACTGACCATGTAAATGCTAGAGTCACGTAAATGCTTCGACGTGGTGAAACATGGTAGTGCCTTCTTCGTATCCAGTGACTTTAATGTCCCTAGATTATTGTTGTACAAAATTATAAGCACTTGAGCTTTGTGTCCCAATTAAAAAATATATGCAATTTTTGAATGCCAGTTTCTCCGCCATATTGGATTGGATTTCTTAGCTGTTAACACCCTATAGGGAGACATGCACCCTAAACATACCTGTGAAATTTCAGACCAATCAGACTTATTATTCAACCTGCAGCCTAATCCATCATGGCAATCATGGGTCCAAATGGAAAATTTGTTCCACATGAGGGATGACGTAAGTGCACCAGGTTTCATACATTTTTGTCAAACAGCGTGGAAATGCCAGCACTTTGAAATTTGCGTTTTGATTCGTTGACTGTAGCGCCACCTATGGTCGTATCTGCAAATGCTTCGACGGGGTGCGATATGGTAGTGCCCTTCGTGTCCAGTGACTTTAATGTTCCTACATTATTGTTGTACAAAATTATAAGCACTTGAACTTTGTGGCCCAATTATTTTAATTTTTCATTTTTGAATGCCAGTTTCTCCACCATCCTTGATTGGATTTCTTAGCCGTTAACAGGGAGACATGCACTCTAAACATACGTGTGAAATGTCAGACTGATCAGACTTACGGTTTATGAGAAGAAACTTTCTGTAGGTTTTGCCAAATTTTCAACCTGAAGCCAAATCCATCATGGCTTTATTTCGCCACACAATGACACACCCATTACAGAGTGAGTGGCGACACGGCACACAGCACACTCGTACAACTTTTTGGGGGCCGCCGGAGAGTGTTCTCTGCATTTATCCTATTCCGAGCTGTCCTCCTCCATGGGCAGCCAGGAGCAGGGCAGCCATCTTTCATGGCACCCGGGGACCAAGTCCAAGTGCTCAGTCCAGGTCTTGGTCAGGGACTGGACTGAAGAGCATCTGTTCTTTTTTATATCTGCATGTTTTTTTTATATTGGGTTCTTTTGGGAGGAAGCCCTTGTGAACACTGCGAGAACATGCAAACTCCACACAGAAAGGCCCGGAGACCTTCTTTCTGTGAAGCGACAGTACAAGGTACCGCGCCACCGTGCTGCACCTGAGCGATTTTGGGGTTCAGTGTCTTGCTCAAGGACACTTCGGCACACGCCGGAATGGAGGATCGAACCGGGGACCTTGTGATCCCCAGCCGCAATAACTGCACTAACTGCGCCTGTGGCTGTGTTTATTCTCACTCCTGTTTTGCCAGCGGCCTGTATTTCATTTTCACGCATCAACTACGGGAACCAATCAGGGGCTGTGTCCCCACTGAGGGGCAGAACAGTCCCTGATTGGCCAGATTGAAAATGAAATCTCTGGAAATCATTTTAGATTAGGCATGTAATGATACATCGCGAGACAGTTAAAAATCGATACAAACACGTGACAAATCAAATCGATGAAATTAAAAATGAATCACAATACTCTTTAAACAGCAGAGGGTGTAATCTGCTTTTGACCTCGTTTGTTCAACATGCCATGTCATGTTCGACGTCCTACGTCACCTGTACAGAGACTAGGCAACAAAAGACGAAGCCATGGGCTCGACTGCAGGTGATGTTGAAATAGGAAATATGCATTAATTGCATAGTTTGTGATACCCTACCCTACCCTGCATTAATTGCATAGTTTGTGATACCCAGAAATAAAAAGGGATTCTTTAATTTCATATAGAAAAGATAAGAGAATAAAATATTGTTTGTAGTTTTTATAGAAAGAAAGAAAAATCAGTAATTTGTCTTCAATTTCATTTTGTATTTAAGAAATCGGGAGAAATTTGTATCGTGAACCCAGTATCGTGAATCGAATCGGATGGTGTTGAGTGAATCGTTACATCCCTATTCGAGATAGATGGAAGTCCGGACGGATCTGAGGAGAGAAACAGAATGTGAGCTGATCTCACGAGGCTATAGGAAAGACTCATTGGAACAGATCTTTCGGTTGTGCAATTTCAGGATTTCGATGGAGACAGTGCTGGTTGTCTCTCCCTCCGTCTTCAGCAAATGAACATGACTGGCCTACTACACCGGTGTGAGGGCTACTGCTGCTCTCCTCCCCACTCCCCTTTTCTCAGCTCCTCTCTCCTTTCCTCTCCTCTTCTCTCCCCTCTCCTCCTTTCCTCTCCCCTCTGCTCTTTTCCTCTCTTCTTCTCCTCCTCCTCCTCTCCTTCTTTCCTCTCTTCTGCCAGTCTGGTAACCGCCTCTCTCCATCCACACTGCCCCAGTGTTACCAATTAGCCAGGGCCCAGTTCCATTAGGGCACCAGCCACACTGCCGCGTCATGTCACATCCATGATAATAGGCCTCGATGGGTCCACCACCTGACAGGCAGGGGCACGGAGGGAATGTGCGCGCGTACACACACACACACACACACACACACACACACACAGGCACACATACATAGGTGTTAATCTGAGCACACACACACACACAAAGTGACATGCAAACATCGAGAGGGCACATGCACCACTTCCAAGACGGCATATTGTCGCCTACATAAAAGCATGCTAATACACTGTCAATCGCGCTTGTTACGTCTTTGTGCATTCACAAGTGTTGTTCAGATAATTATAGAAATTAAGTTGGGGCAGGTTGAGGATAAACAATAGACAGATACCGCTGCTTCCTACAAAGTCTGTCATTATACCTCTGCTATATTTCTTTCACACAATAGTTAAAGCATAGCATTACAGCTTAGAACTATTACCATATCATCAAAATAATTAGTTATCTAGCTGAATTTGAACTCCGAGAGTTCCCATTGTAATCTACAAACTAATTTTCAAAATGAACCAATGATACCAGTAATTAAATACGTCATCCAGGATACATTACTGTCAGGTCAAGCTTATTTCATACAGCACATTTCATACGACAGGCTCAATGTGCTACTGTGAGCCCTGTAACTCAGGGAGATATACATTACAAATTCACTCAACACATCAGCCAATCCATGACCACCTCCACCCACCCCCCCCCCCGTTCCAGCCACAGCCATGTCATTCTGATGCTCCAGAGAATGTTGGGGTGAGGCTGGGGTTGGGCTGTCCCCAGGGAGAGGAGTGTGTGTGTGTGTCTGTGTGTTGGGGGGGGGGGGGGGGTTAGGGGGTTAGGGGTCACCCAGGCTCACAGGGGCTGTTAAATATTTGTCTCAGACTGGAGCAGGGGCTGCTGGGAGTGAATTATTCATATCCCTCTTCTGGTCTTGGTGTGACGGCCACTGCAATCATGATTTCCGTGGTGTGATGCCGCTTCCCCTCGAAGTGACTAAAGAAGACAGCGGAGCTGTTCTATAGCTGCAGCCTAGAAAGATCCCACTGGGAATAGTGTCTGAGCTGCTGGGGAAATCCTCCCAAAGGCCTCTGGGAATATGTGTGTTCAAAGCCTATTGGTGAGGCTCTGACAAAAAGATATATTTGCATTTTAAGGAAACCTAACAGTAGGATAATGATATTAATCATGTGGAAAATATATTCCTAATATTACTATTTGGGCTCCTGAGTAACGTAGTAGTATGCTCTTATTCACATATCCAGTCTATTAGCATTTGGAACTGGCTGGAGATCGTTGGAGGGCTGGTTAGACAGACCTTCAGAATGATGATACTGTTGCAGGAAAGCCTATTTACACTAGAGGCCTTCGCTCTGCAATAATTACTCTCCTTTTCACCCTGATAGCAAGTCTCTACGACATAACATCCGAGCAAATATCCTCCGGCATCGTCCTATCATTACTAGCAACATGTCCGATTTGTTCTGTTTTGTTTATTCAGACATGCATTATGCCCGAAACATGTGTTTTCAACCTGTTTCCGTTAGCAACGATGAGCTCCGGCTCACAGTCCCTTAATGACTCCAGAGCCCTGTAATTTCTTTCTCGTGTGGTAAACTCAGATTACAGGGTGTGAGTTAAGCTTCGGTGACGCGTCATCTTTTTTCCAGATATTGTTTTGTGTTTGTGCTCGGCCTCGTTATGTGAGCCCTGCAGCTGTGCGTCTCAGTAGCCATACAGCTACACGGGTGTTTAACACCAAACTGATTTAATACAACGGTGCACATCGCAGCACCCTTTGGGCTACTCTTTTAAAGAACTGTTTTGTACAGCCACACTGGAATACTAAACAGGGGTCTGGAATTGGGAGCGAAACGGAGGGTTGGCATTACCAGCGCCTAGCCCTGACCCAGACCGGTCAACAGACCCCCCCTGCTAATGTCAACGGTCCAGTAATAGTCCCCAGAGGAGATGACAGACTTCTATCAATTCACACCACAATGAGAAAACAGAGTGAGCCTCAGATGAGACAAACAGCGATGAGGAGATGTCATTCATGTTTTAGTTTTTTTTCCGGAGGGGGTTATGAGAGGTGATTCTAGGTTTTGAAAATGCCAAAGTGTATCTCTAGATTCCCTAAAGCATGCTTTCGGGTAGCCACATAAAGGCGTCATTCAAGCTATCGTCCCTGTCCTCAGAATGTTGTAAGAGGGACAAACAGTGCGTCCTTTCTAAAACCTACATTCCCTCCAACCCCCCTCTACGTAGGCATGGGGTCCTGGGGCCCCGACAGCTCCAATGTGACCATCCTGTGCACGCACGACGCGGACAGTAATACCATTAACCCCCCTCCCCCCCAGAGAATTAGTCACATGAGAGGTTTGGGCTGCAGGGCTACATGAAAAGAGGAAAGAGCTGAGCCTAAGGTCAAAGGGCTGTTTACCGAACAACAGTGTCTTATCAGACGTTTACCTCCCCCCGGAGCTTCCAGAGTAAACAGATAACGGCGTCCAAACACGCCCCGGTGTGTGACCGATACGGAGCATAATCAGGTACATTGTGCTTTAGGGAGGGGGGGTGGTTGGGGGTAGAGAGAGGGAGGGCAGGGGGGAGGGAGGCAAACAAAGTACTGCACTGTGAATGTTTGGATGGTGCAGGGGGAAAGGTGTCTCTGCTCTGCTGTTTTCAAACGTAACACATTGGCCACTTTACACCTCGACTGGATAAGTGAATACATCTAATATTAAATAACAGTGAATGGAGTGTTGAGGTTTTGGTCCAGACAACGTTATTTAAATGGTATCAAAACACACCGGGGACAAATTACCTCATCAGAGGTCAATTGAGGCCTAATTCAAGTCTGGACAGCTTCATTATTGAACAGCTAAATTGCTAATAGGTTCATTCCGGGCAGGTTTTTAACACAAGGGCAAACAGACAGTGGGGGAAAAAAAGCCAATGCAAATAACTCCTGCTCAAACAGGTCCTAATGCATTAATGACTGTGCGACGTGCACTAATGTGACGGTCCCAGATTCAGAGTGACAGTAATGGAGAATTTTGCCTGTGGTTATACTCACAGGGCATGGTCGGGAGGGGGCCGTCGGCACCTGCCTACTGTTGGAGACCCTGACAGAAGCCTGATAAATAGCACGAGACAAGGTGAAACATCAGGCAGGCACCACTGCCACCACAAAACAGCACCCCCAGTTGTGAGATCAGACAACATAGACAGGTCTTTGGCAATGAACAGCTTTTCTTCAAAGTTAGCGAGTGCGATTGTCCTATGGAGTGGGTAGGACCTTGAGTAGAACTTTAAAGCTGAATATGGGAGAGACACATTTTCAGTTTTGTTTTTTGGTAGCATGTGAATAAAGGAACACATTTCATCACAACCAAAGAGTTAATTCAGGATCAATAATCCGACAACCACAGACCCCCCCTCACCAATCCCACAAGAAACAATAACAATCTAAATAATATGACAGTTTGAAAATCATACTCCATATCAGACTCCATGTAAAGACAAGGCTATATGATAATGTGAACCACAATCAAAGGAGTAACGCCTAAATCAATTCGGCTTCACGTACACTGCTTCTGAGCTGGTATCTAAGTTGAATAAAACATCAGTGTGCAAATGCCAGTTCCACATCTATATGGTAAGTTAGGGCAATGGAGAAAGGCTCTTACATTGGGGCCCTCTACCCCTTTTCCTACTCCTCCCCTTCTATCCTCCTCCCCCCTCCTCTCCTCTTCCTCCTCCCATAATCTCCTCCTCCTGTTCATCCCTAATAACAATTGAGACCCTCAGAGCATTAATTAGTGATAGAGTGCCTGGACTCTCAAAGTCACCTACAACGAATGCAAAGTACTGTAAACATGATCCACCACAAACCATTGTTATTCTTGCACTTTTTTTCTTCTTCGGAAAACAGTGATGAGATCAGGGTGAAAACTGCTCATGCATACCAGTAGCCATCTACAGTACTTATCTCTCTCTCTCTCTCCCATCTCTCTCTCTCTCTCTATTGCCCTCTCTCCTCTTCTCTCTGTGTGTCTCTCTCTTCATTAGCCAGCGCCTGTGCCGGCCTGTGTGTGATTCATTAGCTTTTATCCTCTCCATCTGAAGAAGGAGCTGTGTATAATTAGAGCATCTCTGTTTGTCCAGCATCCTTCACACAGTCACATCTCAAGGCCAATTACCATTCCGGTGCAACTCCCGGATAACATTGCCACATCAGCCGCTTCAAGAATGAACTTCAAACTATTACCGGTTCTTCAGAATGTAAATAAAATCAACAGTCAATGATTTGAATGTGGAGTGGGCCTCCGGGGATATGAAGACGAGCTGTCCTGGAGATACACACAGACTGAACTGTTTTAAGTTTATTTTCCTTGAAGCTGTTTTGTTGGAATACTTGCGTAGCCTAATGCAGAGAACACCTCACTGTCTGTGTCCTTCTATGACAGATTGTAGCACAGGCATGACAACTAGGCTACTGCAAATTGACTTAACCATGTTATGTAATAAGCTAAAAGTACAATATGTACTGTAAGTTGTCATAGTAAGATGACTTTAACTTATTTGAGTTTTGTAGACAGCGTCCTGTGTCAGGAGACATGTCCCGTTGTTCACCAACTGTGCAGCTGGCATCAGCATCATGTTGCATTCAATGCCAGGGACAAGCAGCCATGTTTGAAACCAAGCCTACAGTAAACCACTCACAACTCAAACACATGTACATGGTTCACTCTAACTCCAGACTGGCATTGCTGCGAAGATCAATCTGACATACGAACTCTCACAAGTATCCCACTGTTACACATCAACTACAGTAGACACAGTGGCGGTCAGACCAAGCAGCAGCATGTCAACTTGACGAGTCTATGGATTTCCACACACTCCGCTAGCATCATAATAGAAAAAAAGTATCTGGAAGCAAGGAAGATACATCTAGCTCAACTCTTTGCTTTGTACCGTCATCAATCACCAGCTTGATGCTGGTGCTTTTTTTCTAATGTTGTTGAAACTATCTTAAAACTTGCATCCATATTTAATTTCATTCTCCACTGGTTCAAACAAAGAAGCTTCCACCCTTCAAGACACCTTTCTGGGTAAAGTCTCTATTATGTCTGAGACAGTAGAGGGAGGTATAAAAGCATTTCACGAGAGAAAAACTAAATCTAAATTATTGTCAGGCTTCAAATGAAGTGCTGTTTATCTTCTCCCGACAGACCATGTGTTGTTTTACTCGGTGTCACAGCCTGGCTGGCGATCAGGATCGGTCAACCAGGACACTATCAGCCGCAGTCACTCTGCAATGACAAAGCACAGCACTACAACCCAGAGCAGCAGCATTATTCCTCCAGACACGGCCGACCTCTATCAGAAAACAAGGCAGGTTTTATGGCTGTGGGAGAAGGAGGTATACATAACAAAGTGCAGCTCTCCCTAGAATTGAATGCACTTGGTCAAAAGACAGAGTATGGATATCAAAGTCCTGGCAGGCCCAGCCAAGAACATGTTCATACGATGTATTAAAACACTACCGATACACACAAGTGATTCATGATGTGTCCTTCTGCTTATGTTTCTGTGCTTGGGGGCAGGGGTTGAAAGCCACATTAAAAAAAATCAAAATACACATAGTATACAGTACTGTAAGTTTTGGCTAAAGTTAGGCTACTTAATTTTAAAATTCCTATACTCTGAGCCGCTAAAACCAGAAGGAGGTAGTAAAGTGAGAAGTTGTAAGATGTAGAGAACCAAAACAGACCAATATTTTGGTTACTTATATTTATTCTTATTTCTTTGCCAAATCATTTTATGATGCCCCGTCTTTGGCATGGGTCTCATTTAGCCCGTATACCGGATCAGCCATGTGTAGGTAATCCATCAGCCAGTCATAGGGAGTAAAAGAGCTCCTATTGATTTTCTTACTGGTTTACATATTTACACACACATTCATGCAATTAGGACCACATTTATCGATGGCTTGAGTACCACTGGGGGCAGGAGCAAACCCTGTTTCAATAAATCTCCCCTTCCTCAGACTGCCAGCATTCTAAACAACAGGTAAGGCTGATGAACCTCACACGAAAATAGATTGAGTGGTGAGGGATTTCTTTAAAATCAACAAAACTGTGTACAGTATAACGTTCTTGAGTTGTTTGTGTTTCTTGTGGGCTATATCTTAATTTAAACATTGAAGTGAATCATATTCATTGTGGTAAGAGATAAAGATGGTAAACAGATTTGAATTCTATCTCAGCTGAGGAGCAACAACAGTTCCAAACCACATTCAGATTGCATTAGCCTGTGTACCTGACTTGTGGTCTTGTACTCCCCAGCAGTTTTGATCTTTACATTTTGATCTGAGCAGCCTTGTGAATATAAGTGTACCACACTGCCCCCAGCAGGGTCTCTGAGTAATAGTTTACAATTCTTATCAAGCCACGGCATCCGAACAACTAAAGTCCACAGCAAAACTTACCTGCATTCATAGCTTAGTCTCAGACAGCAAATGTAGCCTATTAGATAATCAAATATTTTGTAAAACAGATTCAGACCTCTTAGACACAGTTTTTCAAATAAACAGTGACTTGTAAGCTAGATTTCTCATCGAATGTGAAAGCCCAAGCCTTTATCACCCTAAGGCTCTGCATTTACACTGGGCTATTCATGTGTGTATTGATCCGCATGAACATAATGCCCTTTTAACATGAAGAAAAATCCATGGTCTACAGTCAGCTGAAGTGAAGCCTTTTAGGGGTGGAATTAAACCAGTTACTGTCCCTTTTGGCAATATTGGCCCATACTGTAAGGATGCTGTATACAATACTGTATGTGTCCTTTGAGGTGACAACCACGTGACACCTGTGCGGCGCAAACCAAGTACAAGTTCTCCCCTCTTTTGTATTTTAAGGAAGTCTCAGTGATCATTCCCCAGGCAGCAAAGGCCACACGTCATTAATAAATACGTTTGCAGCTGCCTCAATCTTATTTATAAGCTACTGAGAATTGATATAGGCTTACATTACTTTTTATTTGTCCACTGTCCACACATATGTCCATACTGCAAGGTAGGCTATGACCAAAGTAGCCAAAAGACTATTGCCCAAACTTCAAACCATGAACCTATCTCACGTTATTGATAAGTAGTCTATCCACACTAATTTGGGTAGCATATAGCCTCCGTTGTTCACTAACTCAGATGAACGGGCAACATAGACAACAAGTAAAGCCAGAAAATCTAAAGTTCTAATAAATAGACCTACTGTATATTGATTTTATTAGCCTATCAATGCAATCAGTCTTCTGAAGTACAACGTAAGGGAAGAATAACTCGCTATGCTATATTACAATAACTGGCTTCTCAAACAGCTATCCTACAACTATTTACGCATGACAAGCAAGGCGAGGGGTGTTGTCAATGGTGAAGAAGACTATGCAAGCAAGAGATGGTCATGCAATAGCCTACTTCACGTTAAACATTGTAGCCTACACGTGAAACTTATTTCACAAAGTGAAACATTCTGATCTTGCACGGACACAAAAAGTGATGTGAACCACTCGCATCAAAGCGCACCTGAACGCAGCGCGGCGCGCACACCTCAATCTAGGCGAGTTGTAAACTACCGATGTACACTGGCTCTAGCAAAAGCATGGCATTAAATATAATATTCGGATATTCTTACCTTTAAAAACTTCTCCCTGCACGGACATCAAAAGGCTTAATGCAGCAAAGACACAATTGATAACTTTATCCATCTCGAGACTGCCGTCGATGAGTTAACCCCCGCCGCGGGGTTAACTGGAGACAAAACTCTTCCTCTTTTAAGGTGGAATTCCTACCTGCACTTTACAGATATTTAGGGAACATTAATATACCCGAATTAAAGCCTCCTTCCCTTCGTATTCTTGTTTAAGATGTGAGTAGGTTAGGCTACTAACGGTGCAGTGTCGCTCTCCCGACTTCCAGACTTCGAGGAGCTATCTGGACCCTGAATCACGCGGGGGGAGTGAGAGGTCCGCTCTCTCCAGTAGAGGGTGTGTTGGAGCGCTCTCTCCAGTAGAGGGGGTGTTGGAGCGCTCTCTCCAGTAGAGGGGGTGTTGGAGCGCTCTCTCCAGTAGAGGGGGTGTTGGAGCGCTCTCTCCAGTAGAGGGGGTGTTGGAGCGCTCTCTCCAGTAGAGGGGGTGTTGGAGCGCTCTCTCCAGTAGAGGGGGTGTTGGAGCGCTCTCTCCAGTAGAGGGCGTGTTGGAGCGCTCTCTCCAGTAGAGGGGGTGTTGGAGCGCTCTCTCCAGTAGAGGGGGTGTTGGAGCGCTCTGTGCTGGCACGCGCGAGGCAGAAGAGGTCATTGGAACGGATGCTGTTCTCCTCCTACCTTTGGAAGATATTCCCTGGGTTTTACAGTTTTGCACATTATCTCATCTGCCAATCTATTCGTCAGTGTATGTACGACAAATAACTAACTAGTCCGTCTCCCTGGCTGAGTTATCTTAAGTCTATATCATTAACTCGTTTTCATTATCCTATATTAGATGACATTACAGTATCTTGTAGTATCAATGTCTAATGGACCCCCAGGTTCATTGAGACCACTCTAGTCTAAGTCCCCCCTGTGTGTCCTTTGAGCGGTACATTGATCCTTTTAAAAGGGAGCCCAGGGTGACATCCATCGAGACATGATTTATTGACGGTGGCAAAAATATTGCACAAAAAAAGGTCTTGTCATGCAATGTCTCTTTCAGATAAGGTCATTATTTCCTTGTCTGGTCCATTAAGATGTTTTGTGTGAAATGTGTTTCGCCAACACAAACATATCTCCCATAATATAAACAAGTTCATTTAAAGGGGAAAGATAGCTGAATAACAACAGATCAATACCAGTGCCTGGATGTCATAGTGTGCATAAAGGGACATAGCTTTTCTCATGTACCAGCAGTTTCCATTCCCCCCCTAATTAAAAAACAATGAGATTGACATGGATCTACTTTTAGCCCTAAAATGACCCTTGCTGTCCTGGAGCTGAAGCTCCAACCTTTTGTGCTTGCAGCAAAACAATGGCAAAGCACTTTTGCCCAGTGTGAAACCACTCATCTTTCTGGTATGTAGGCCTAAGTATTGTCTCGTCCATGGCGGTGTGTTGCCAGGAATGTACACTCCTCTGACCGGGAAAATGTATGATACCCACTAATTGTAGAGAAAAATAAACAAAATCATAGCCCAATGTTGTTGTCTGTGATGATAGCTGTTCAACAATATCTTATTGTTGCTTTATTACAGGAGAGATGTGGGAAACAGTGGGGATCTGATTGTGTAAATCATCCACTGAGGTGAGACAGCACTATGTGGTTCTGACTGTGAGGTAAACACAGACGCCATGTGGAGTTCAGACCCTGGTCATACACATATCAGGACATTGTGTTGGTTTGACCAACTAGGGAGCTTGATTTAGCATGATTGTGCAGTAGCTAGGAGCTAGATGCAACAGTAACACTTTACAATAAGGGT
This sequence comes from Borostomias antarcticus, assembly GCF_949987555.1. Taxonomy (NCBI): domain Eukaryota; kingdom Metazoa; phylum Chordata; class Actinopteri; order Stomiiformes; family Stomiidae; genus Borostomias; species Borostomias antarcticus. Next base: position 9,813,970 of record NC_140257.1, read on the forward strand.
ACATTAATAAGCGTTAGTTAATGCATTATTAAGCATTAAGTACCAGTTAACTAATGTCTCTATTAACCATTTAATAATGTTATTTATGTTATCTAAGGTTACCCTAAACCCTAGTTACCTAACCCTAAATAAGAATTAGTTAACAGTTAACTAATGTTTTTTGTGACCCTTATTGTAAAGTGTGACCGATGCAACAGTAAACGCTATAACATTTCTCTGATTGGGAAATGAGTAAGCTACTGAGTACTTGCACTCTCCTGTCTTTGCACTGTGCCTTTTTGGTCCTTACCCTGACTAATGTTGTCCCCATCAGTGTTATGCACTAATTGACCAAAACAAATTCCTAGTATGTGTAAAAACTACCTGGCAAATAAAACGGATTCTGATTCTAAAACTGATTTTGATATTACACACAGAGGTAGGCCTACCTTAATGTATTTGAAAAGTTGCAGATGTAACCAAGTGCAAAGTGTTCTTGTGAGTCCCAGGTAGTGGTAGCGAGTAATTGGTTAAATTCACTCCTCAAAGGAGTGCTAACAGTCCATCCAAGAGAGACATCCCTTTTGGCGCAAGTGTTAGCGCGTCCGCCTCATAAGCGGGAGAGCGTGGGTTTGAATCCAGCCCTAGCAAGCCATAAACATGGGTTACACCATGCGCCTTACAGACCACAGCAAAAGAGTTGGCTTGTGGAGTATCTATAGTAGCTGCTTGATATTTCCCCCTCGGGAATTACACAAATAGATGATATTGAGGGTAATTGTATTTTTTGGCAATTGGTAGCAGTCACACACTCTTTGTCAATGTGTCAGTCATCTAAGGCTGTGTAGCCTAGGCCTACTGCTTCTCAGCATGATCAAATATATCAATGGATTCCAGCCGTATGCTACTCCAGAGAACTATTACAGACTCCTCGTGTGGTTGGAAGACAACAGTGATATTGTAATTTCTCTCCTGTGATTATCATGTGTTTTGATTATAGAAAGGCTAACATGGGATTGATTAGCAATCTTTCGAAAAGCCAGTCATTAGTAGCTCTATGTTGTTTTTCATAATTTGTTTATAATTGCAAAAACAGCATTGCTGATGAGGAAAGGGCAATGCCAAGTATAGTTGGGCCTATATCCCTTTGAATAATAGAGTATGCCCGTGTGTAATTTGCTTTTCCAATAATGCTAGACTAAAAAATCCTCCACTCCCCAAAAAGATGACTATTTCAACAACACTTTCAAATCATATATTGTGTACAAAAAATCTAAAAACTTGGTGATTATGCCTCGTACAAACTTGGTGATATGGCTTTGAACAATTTAAACGCTGTTCATTGCAATCTAGTATATGGGTTAAGGGACTTTTTACTGCAAGTCATGATGCAAAGGTCCTCTTTGGTATGGAAGTACCTTAGGTCAATAGAAAACTCCTGGGTGGGATTCCAATGCTCTCATCACTACTCTACTTGTTACGGTGGAGATCGGCAGGTTGGTTTTGGTGTCCTTCCAGTCCCTAGTGTGGGTTGGGGTTAGAATATGGGTTGGGGTTGGGACAGGATCTGATCTATAAGGCAAGGGGTAAAGGTTGGAGTGAAAGGATGAACATGTGGTGAGGTTTGGGGTATAGTCCCATAAAGTCATCCCCACCGGGTCTTCAACCCCAGTCTCCAGGGTGGGAGTCCAATGCTCTAACCACTACTCTACTTGTGCAGTGGAGATCGGCGGGTTGATTTTGGTGTCCTTCTTGATTTTGGTGTGCTGGGACTACTGCCTCTTGTGGTGCCAACAGAGAAATGCAGGCCAACATTGTCCGCATTAACGGAGGGAGGGAGGGAGGGAGTGATAACCGGACGAACGCTATACTAAGTGCACTGGCTTACAGCCACGCACAAAAAGGCATCAATACATTAAGCTCATTCCTCCATCACCACCTAAAGCTGTGCCAGTCAACAGTCAGTCTAATCACCGAAAATAAACCACATGTAGGCATATAGCGACTGGTGCATCACATCCCATACAAAAATGAATTACTATAGGATTTGAAGTGTCCTACTCCTATCGTAATGAGGACTGTCTGTCTAGAATGCAGTAGCGTACCGTGGGGTCTTGCACAGGGTCTTCTCTGACTTTGTTATTACTCCCAATGCCCCCCAACCCCCCCGCGCGCCCCGTACACAAACGCAGATAGGGAGAGAAACTACGCACGTAGAGGTCAGTGGCGTCTGGTGGGTCCTAGAACCAGGTAAGCCAGGAACAACGAAGCACGCACGTGCGGCGCGCACAATTTTTTGGGGGGTGCGCTTTCAAAGCATGCCCTGATGGGTTTCACAGCACCAGAAGGGTGCTGAGCATTGGCATTTAACTACAGTAGCCTAGGCTACTGATGTTTTCTTTTAACACATCAAGAAAGGCCAATAATTTGAGAGCGAACGAATAAGAGGGCAATATTTAGGCCGAAACGAGTCAAAAAATGTCTGAAAGTCGATTTCCGTGCCTCCTTTCACTGAAAGAAGGTGCAAAAGTCAAGTTTTATTTGGATTTGTATGGGTAAGCCAGGCTTATCCTGGCTTATAGGAGCAATCGCCACTGGTAGGGGTACCAATAATTTGCAACACTTGGGACAATTTAATTGTTCCTACCAAAACGTAAACAAGATGCAACTACTACTATAATTCCACACCAATACGAAGTCCATCACAAGATTATGACAACTCGTGCTCAAACACCACAACGCCTTTTATCAAACTGAAAATAGCCCTGCCAGTGCTAACCATCTCTGGGTTACTGTATCACATCGCATTCATAAGCCATCGTTCTGACACCATAATAAAAGGAAGCTTTTGTCAACGACATGCAACAATAGGTCCTTATCTCTCACATAGCAGCAAATTCACACACATTGCTAACATGATCAATCTGAAATGCATAAAGCTGCAAAGCAGGACTCATCATTTCATTAAGTTTTGCTAGCCATTAGCCAGTCATATTGGCCAAAGTTGGCTTCTTGAAAGTGCCTCACAAATCCCTTGTCTGGGGAAACACTGCTGCTAGCCTGTGTAATATAACGTTACTCTAGCCTACCTAAACTTGTTTCAATCACAAGAACGCAACAGGTTTAGTTTTTGTAGTTATTTTGTAACGTTAGTTGTTACCTACTTTGATTTGTGTCCTCCTCCTGTGCCTACTCTCTTCTTCTCTCTTTCTTCTCTGTCTGCTTCTTTCAACACCATCACGCCAGGTACGGTCTGTGTGCTCATGTCGGCGCATAAAAAGAAAAAACAGAAATAGTCCAAAATAAACCATATCCTCCTACATACTGTTAGCGGTCCGACAGTGGAAAAACAGATGGTAACGGTTCTCACGAGTCCGGGACAGAACGGAGTCGAACGAAACCTAACCGTTCGGTCTGACAGTGGAAAGACAGCTATAGTGTTTTTGTTTTGATGTTCTGGGACTTTGATGTTCTTCGTCTTGTGGTGGCACAATCAGTTTGACACAGTTAATTCATCTGCAAAACAGACTGTACATTTCCTTAATGATAAAAAAAAACAATGTTTTGTTCCCATGGGATCTCTCCCTTCTCTTACCTGGTAAATACATGCAAAGTATAGCCTAATAGACTCTTTTGTTGCCAAAATGCCCGCACACTTAATTGTTCACCAACAGTAAAAGGGTCTATATATAATGGGTAATTACTGAAACACCTATACTGTAGGTATAAAATACTGTATGGAGAAAGGGAGGGAAGTAAGGAGGGAAGGAGTGACAACCAGACATTTGCTGTCTTTGGTGCGCTGGCTTACAGCCACGGACAAAAAAACAGAGACACAAATTAGATCTTTTCAAATTGGCCACCAACAATACCAGACCCCATATCTTTGCTTCTGTTATAGATATGACAAAACTGGTGTCATTATTGGGGTCAAGTAATCCAATAAAATGAGCAAAAAAAACCCAATAATTTTCTCCTTACCATGACAATTGGGGATAAAATATGCAAATGTAATTAAAAAGTTTCATCTAAACATTCACCGCCCCATTAGGAAGGACCGCCCTAAATACATTGGATCGTTTCTGCAATGCAGTTTTTTTCTCTCAAATTATTTCCACTTACTTAGCGAAGAAATCTTGTAGTGGATAAATGTCTTCAGTCTCTAGTTGAGTGCAGCGTTTGGAGACTGACTTGTGAGTCTAGGATGATATTGGTACAAAGACATTGAGAGAAGAACAAAGGCTTTGTGACAGTTGACCCAGGATTCAGAATTAAAGGATTTATCAAAGGAGAAGGCTCTTTTTAGACAACCTGGACCTTATTTACGGCATCTGTAGTCTACACTCGCGACTCACATTCTCTACGCTACGATCGGCTTCAATCATATTCTAAGTCATCTTCTATATCCTAAAAATCAGATAAATATTCAGCCATATTGCACACAATATTCCAGGCACCAAAAAGCCGATCGTAGCGTAGAGAATGTGAGCCGCAAGTGTAGCCTACAGACGGAGAATAGCCAGTGCTATTCAAGTGGGGAAGCTTTATTTAGTTTCTAAAGACATTTCTAAAGATCATATTACAGAGGCATGTGAAAACCACAACAAGCCCTTGCTCTATGGAAGCACAACTAGCGATTCATCATCATCATCAATAGATTGATGAAAACAACCGTTTCACAGCAGAAAATACATTTTTTAGAAGCTGCATTCTCGGTGCCCCGTCCACCGCCATTACATGGATATACTTGGCTCGCACTGGATTTTAAATTTCTTCTACAGGCCTCCGAATTACACCAAAGTTATCTTGGTGAGTCAAACGTCTTATAATATGCTGTAAATAAGGTCCAGGTTGTCGAAACGAGCCTTCTCCTTTAAGCAATCGATTGGAGTCCAAATACAGCGAACACAAGATAAGTGTCGCCCATACACAGACTAAATGGTGGGCTTCAGGCCCCCATACTAAGGTAGTCACGTACATATCTTGCCAACAAACTAATTTCAGCTAGACAAAAAGGGATAAATCAGGCTAATTACAGGGGCGGCACATAGCGTCCGAAGTTCTCGACCAAACATTAGCGCAGCTGGAGTGCATCCGGTGGATTCTTGGGTGGCAGACCTGTATGCCATGGGGACCAGGGGTTGGTGGCAGTCCCATTCAATCAAATCGTTCAACCAGACCATCACTTTGAAGGTGTAATGGAGTGTGGTCGGGGTCTTCACAGACCAAATGCCTCTGGACACAATTGGATAGACCTACAGACGTGGACAAAATTGTTGGTACCCTTCCGTTTAAGAAAGAAAAACCCACAATGGTCACTGAAATAACTTGAAACTGAAAAAGTAATAATAAATAAAAATTGACTGAAAATTAACTAATGAAAATCAGCCACTGCTTTTGAATTGTGGTTCATTACTCCAGGAGCCTGCTTGATCGCCTTGTTGAGAGGGGTCAGGGAAGAATTTTTACAGCTCACTTATCTGGCCCCCGGGTGATACTGGTTTTTTTCTTCCCTCTGGAATATGTAGAGGTGGCTCGTATGCCCACCTCCCTTGTTCTCTATAAAGCGCATTGTGTTGCCTCTGGGTATGAAATGCGCTATACAAATAAAGCTTTGATTGATTGATTGAAGACACTAAACCCCAAAATCGCTCACATGCATCAAGGTGGTGCAGTAACTACTGTCGCCTCACAGCAGAGTTTGCATGTTCTCTCCATGTTCGCTAGGGTTTCCTCCCAAAAGAACCCAATACGAAAAACATGCAGAAGAACAGATGCTCTTCAGTCCGGTCCCTGACGAGGACTTGGACTGAGCACTTGGACTTATTCCCCAGGCACCATGAACAATGGCTGCCCACTGCTCCTGGCTGCTCATGGATGAGTACAACTTGGATGGGAGAAATGCAGGGAGCAATTTCCACCGGCGACCACCAAAGACGTGTGTGTGTGTTGTGTGTGCTGTGTCGACCTCACTCACATGTGTTTGTGTGTCATGCGTGGCCAAATAAAGACCCCGTAAGGTTCCCAAAAATTTTTTACATCTTAAAGTCGCACAGAAATGAAAAAAGCATTCTGTCCCATTTTGGTTCACATAATTGGTCATAGTGTTCACCCATTCAACGATGTATGCCCAAAAAAAATACAAAATTCTACTTTTGTTGTAATCTTATATCAAAGTATATCATTTCTTACTTCCTGGAAAACGGTACGTCACGTGCAATTACGACACCAGGTACCTTAGATTTTAGGCCAATAATCTCACGACATCCACCCTGTCAATCAAAACGTCAACTACTCTGCAGCCTCAAGTGTTGAATATCCCGCCCGCTCGATAACGTTCCAATGAAATTCATCTAAACGTATGTCCCGCCCTTGCAGCCCATTTCAGGTGGAAATACGTCAAAGTACGGAAGCAAGATGTTCTCCAACGTCCCTTTCGGTTTATCTTTAAGGTGGGAAAATGTGCATATTTTATCCCCAATTGACATGATCAGGAGAAAACTATTTCGTTTTTTAAGCTTAAATTAAATTGGATTTCTTGACCCCAAAAATGTATTTATCGGCAGCCATTTTGAAATTATGCATATATATATATATATATATATATATATATATATATATGTATATAAGTGAGATCTAGCTTGTGTCTTTGGATAAAACATTTTCGATGGCCCTTAGGTACAGTACTTAGAAGGAATTGTTATGGTGAGTGAATGTCTTTGCTATAACTCCACTTTCCACAAAAGGTCTCATTGCATTACTTAAATTGACCCAAACATCATGTTGGTGTTTCTGGATATTAGATACTATAATTTTCCAGTTGAAGTGACCTTAGCTTTGGTCCATTGGCAAGGGGGTGTTTCGCTTTTGAGTAGCCACACGATATGCCCTTTATGGCTGAACATTTGACTCAAGGAGAAATAGTAATTGTGTGCCAACCCACACAGAAGGTGAGCTGCAAACCTCAAATTTATGATGCAATATCTTTATACAGGTTACAATTGAAACCATGTCTTATGATAGCCTGAGGTAGGCACAGAGGATTTTATCCATTTTTGGTCTTGTGCAATGGAGGTTCATTTGTCATGAGTGTGTGTGTGTGTGTGTATATGTGTGTGTGTGTGTGTGTTTGTGTGTGTTTGTGTGAGAGAGAGAGAGAGAGAGGGAGGGGGAAGAGAGAGAGTGTAAAGGAGATCTCTGGGCAGTGTACAATTTGGTGTAATGCTAGCAGGTATCCAACAGAGGTCGCTTTTGTGCTACTTTCATAGGGTCAAAGTGCCGATCTACAGGTTTTATAAAACACACTCCATACTACATGATTAGTCGGTCATAGGTTTATGAGTTAATATTCTTGAAGGGTGTACTGTAAAGTCCAACACGGAAAATACTTCAAAATAAGTCTTCCTGGTCTGAGTATCAGCCTCTTTCTCTACGGTAGTCATGTGTTACAGTGGAGAAGGCCATACCCAAATCTGAAGCTGGGGATCATACTATATCTATGAAGGTATGGCCAAACTTATGTTGAGGAATGCCACTGTAATCCGGTGAGAGTTGGAAATAATGAACACAAATTATCAGCTGTTTGAGGAGGTCACCGTGGAATCCAATTGAATGGCAGTGGACATGCCTGAAACAACCATCGCATTCAGATTCCGTGGTCTGATTTACAACCGTCTCCTCCGGTTTTGAACTGGCTGGAATGGGTCCTGACGGTCGCAGCACATGACCTGGGCTACTGTCTGTTCACTCCAACATATATCACCCTACAGTAGATCAGATGCAATGGTCTAAAATTAACACATATTGATATTACTGCTTACTAGGACACATTTTCCCCAATGAGGAGTCTAACATCTAATCTGATGTCTAGTCTACATCTAACAGGAACATCTAAGTCTCTCTTTTTTGCACACAGTTCATTACAAGATTGCAAATGCAAAAAGCATGCCAAATACCATTAATGGAAGAAAGAATATCCAATATTTCTCCCATTTTTGTCTGTTGCGAGATAAAGAAATTGGACACCGTGCAGTCAGATTTTTTATCAGAGGCATAACAATAGCAATAACCACAGCCACCTCAGGGGCTGCCGCTGAGCAGTGTTGATTTGATTGAGCAAGTGGAACATTTAATCACAATCTATGGCCTTGTTTTGTTGACGATCTAAAGCCCCCACCAGCGCAGTTTCCAGTGCTAGTCTCTACTGGCTCTCCAGACCTGATCCCCCCAGCCTAGCTCGATGGAAAAGAGAGAAGGGGTGGGTGTTGTAACTTAACTGCCCTCATGCCCCACTACTCCCCTCACTGCAGTGCCAAGCGAGGTCAAGTGGAGAGCTCACCAAAACAAGAGCACAGATTACCCAATGACTTGGTTCGTTTATGACTTTGTTTGTTGAATGTTTGTTTATAAATATTGTTGAAATATAGTTTTCATATACTGTACAAAGCTTTGGGGAAAAGCTAATCGAAACATTAAAGTCGTAGAAGCTCTGTCTCTGATATGGATAATGTAATGTTCATGTACAATACGGTCCTTATGGTGATCCCATCTTCACAAGTAGTCCTGGTGTACCAAGGAATTCACAGCATGACTCAACATTCTCAACATCACTGATATAACTACAAACCACACACATACACACACACACACACACACATACATGCATTCACACAGTACAGTTGTTTTCCTCACGCAGGCTTGAGGTAGTTGTAGAAGGCATTGAGGCCTCCCTGTAGCACCTCCTGAATGGGCTTCAGCAGGGGGTTATGGACGATATGCAGACCCTTGTCCAACGGGTGACACGCCAGCTTCCCGAGCCTGCTCAGCAGGTACATCTCCACGGGCACGCTCTGAAGATCGTTAAAATCCACGTTCAGCAGCTCCAGTGACTCCAGGAAGCACAGGGTCTTGGGCAGCGTGTGGATGCAGTTCCCCTCCACGATGAGGATCTTCAGGTTGACCAGGTCCTGGATCTGGTCGGCGATGTTCTCCAGCCGGTTGCAGGCCAGGTGGAGGAAGACCAGGCCCTTCATGCTGTAGACGCAGGTGGGGATGTGGGCCATGCGGTTGTGACTGAGGTTGAGCTTGGTCAGGCTGCGCATGGCCGCCAGGCTGCCGGGGAGGCTAGTGATCTGGTTGTTGGCCAGGCTCAGCACCTCCAGGCGGGTGCAGGAGCCCAGCTCGTCAGGCACCTCGCTCAGACGGTTGCGGTAGGCGAAGAGGACGCGGAGCTTCTTGAGCAGGCCGATCTCCGGCGGCAGGCAGGTCAGGTTGTTCCCCCACAGGTTGAGGATGACCAGGTTGTCCAGAGCACCCATGGCGGGGGGGAGGACGCACAGGCAGTTGAGGGAGAGGTTGAGCTTCTGTAGCTCCCGCAGCTCCCACAGCTCGGCGGGGGTCTCGTCCAGCCCGCGCATGGACAGGCTGAGGGTGCTGTAGCCGAAGTGCGTGACGGCATGCTTGCGGATCCTCTCCGCCGCGTTCGACAGGCTGGGGTGGTGGTGGTCGTCTCTCCCGGGGGTCCTCCTCCCATGACTCACGCTCACCTGACTCAGCTGTTCTCTGGAGAAACTTCTAGACTGCTTGCCCCCCATGGTCCTTTACACAGCACACTGGTACTGTGGTTGTTTCACTCTCCTTTTAAGGCCAGCAAAATAAGTTTCATGCTGAAAAAATACTTTAAAAATATTTCCCTTAGATTTTCAAACTTTAAAAAGGGTCAATTTGACCCACAACAGAACAGGTTAAACAAAATATCAGGGTGAGTTTGGCCAGATCTCTGATTCTGGTAGCATGGAGAGGTCTGGTATTGAAGCTGTCCAGTTTCTGTTGTTGAACAAGGTGTCCTAGCCACCGAGAGCATGGTCAGGGTTCCCTCTTTTACGGTTGTTTTGTTCTAAAGTTGTTCTTCTCTGATGTTTGGCAAAGGAGAGTCACCGAATCCCGTGTGGGTCTGCTGTGGCAGTTATGTTGCACTCCAGTCGTCCTTAGAGCTATACGGAGCACAGCTCTTGCCACCCAGACCAACTGCCCGTCTTACTGAGTTTCATCCCCCAGCTGGCCCTGTCACTTCACAGGAACTCAGCCAGCACCACCCCCAACTCCCATGATAGCAACCACGACTTGGGTGGGGGGGGGAGGGGGGGGTGGCTCAACCAGCTGGTCACTACCATGATCGCACACGCACACACACACATACACATACACACACACAGATACAAAATGTGGGTGGTAACCTAGCCTTAACCACGCCTTGCCATGTGTGCATGTGTCTGTGTGTGTGTTTATTTTGTCTCTAAACTTAAATTAGGCACCAGGCTCTCAGCTATAAAAACATCATTCTGACTCAACAGATGTAGGTTTTGGCAATAAACCTTGTCATTCGTTGTCACACTGCCCAATCAGTGGCGACGCAAATTAATCTGATTCGGCCGAAAGATTCTCTCGGCACCAATCAGATTCAATCCAGACTATTTTGCAAGAGCACCGTCGCTGCGTCTGGGGCTGGCTCCGCCCAAGACGACTGTGATTGGTTTAAAGAAATACTGCGTTTTAAGTAGTCTCATCGCCCCCTAGTGGTAGCGTTCCTAATGCCGAGAGAATTAATGGGATTTCTCATAGACACGTCTTTTGAAAAATGATATCTTGGTCAACACCGAAAAGGTAGTAGAATGCCTTAAACGGCAAATACTTGGAGACAAACTTTATTGATTCTGGTAATCATAGTTGATTTTCAATCACAATCCGAATTATGAAAATATTTTTCTTAAATTCCATTGACTTTGACTGGAGGAATGAAGCAATTTCAAAAATTTGAAAGAAGGCGAAATACTGTTTGAAATTCTCACGGTTAGTAGGTTATTACTCTAAAGACACTCACAAGTTTTTGTTTTGATAACTTCACCGAAATGGCTTCGTAGTAATTATTAGAAAATCCTTTCCCGAAGTGTGGAGATAGGTCTGGCTATGCGAGACTATAAAAACATTGAATAAGCTCCTAAAAAAGAAACAGTTCTAGGAGGTGTTAGAGAAACTGGTAAATGAAGATATGCTTCCCTTAAGAAGCTCTCACCTTCCCTCAAGTGCAATAGGATAGGAAACACATCCAATGGTGGTTCCAATCAATCGTAACAAAGTTACCTCTTGCCAGGCTCACATTACAGGATTTTTGGCCCATTTATCCCTGATTCACCTCTCCTCTCCACCCCACCCAGCCCGACAATCGGAGTAGAAATCTGGTCTGGAACGTTGGTCAGTACCAATGTTCGGCCCAGATAATCTTGAAATGTGAGGGGTTTACAGATCCAATCATATACCTTCCGAACGGCTCGCAGACTCATCAGGGCAGCCCTGATAATATCAAACATTTGATATTTAGATTATTATGTCACACTTTACAGCGAGGCCGCGAGACCAGTGGTCTTGTAGTGCATGTTCATGAGATTGAGATTGCCAGTCACAGTATCCCTACATACAGTACTATATAGATTAGTATAACACATGTACGTTTATCATGTACTTTTACGAGGTGTGAATTTGTGAGAGGGAGGGGTGGGAGGCCAGGGGAGCCTGAGCCTGAGCCAACGTCTTGAACAGACTTCCTTAGTTCGACTGGGACTCGGAGGGTTCTCAGTCAGTCATCATTTCTCGCTGACTTAATGAATCAATGAGCCTTGGTGACTGACCCCACTGGTACAAAACACCTAGCCTGGTATGACCATCCCGTTCTTGCAAGCTCACATTCTGTTTCACTAACGCAGAACGGTCTGGCCTTCACCTCCTCAAGAGCGATTATCCCAAAATCCAGACCATACCGGGCCAATCAGGGACTGCGTTTTAACTGCTGTTCCGTACCACAGTGGAAAGCAGACCCTAATTGGTTTGTGTACTTGGTGACGTAAAATACAGGCTGCCGCCTGGTTGAACGTCAACTGATGAATGGCTGATTAAGTAAAGGTAAACCTCATAGTTGTTTCTCTATGCCTGTGCGATATCCGTCCATTGGATATTATTCTTATTAAGGAATACTGTATGTTCCGACAGCTGTCTGTGCACCAGTGTGTGTCCTCTGATATGAATGTATTTCTGTGAGTGTTAATACCTGCAGATTATTGTCTGGAATAGGCCTACTTCTTTTGTGCAGTTACTGTAAACTATTTCCCCTGTGGAATCATTATCTACATTGACAGCATCTCTTGGAAAAAGGCTTGCTCCCATTTGGCATTGCACATATAGTCAAATTCTGCATTGGAGGAAGTTCTGTTGATCCAGTGTGTGTGCCAATGCCAAATTTCACAGCAGGTCTGCTATACCCTGCCATATTCTATTTACAGGAAACATGACACTTCGGCTGTCAGCGTCCTAGCATTCCTCCTGTGTGTAAACACAGCCCTAGAGAGGCTGTGGGAAGACTGGAACACATGCTGGCAAACATGGGGAGGCTTAGCTTGAGTCTTGTGTCCCTGAACACGAAGGTGTATGATGTAATACCTTGAATAACTGGAGATCGAAATATTGTATGAGTGGGTGAATGATGGATGGATGGAGGTTAGCTATCTCAGTCAGGAATCAAAGGCAGCACTTTATAAGTGTCATACGCAGAGCAAGTGTTAACTCAATAAAGTCTCTGCTTCCACCCACAAGATGGATAGCCTACAAAAACAACAACTTGAGGTGTAAATCAGAGACAAGTGGAGGCTTTACTGTAGCTCTGGCGTACGCACAAACAACACCTTAATAACGAGTCCCATTAGCACCAAACAAGGATGAGTTACGGTATTCACTCGCAGAGCAAGGAACAACCTGTCCTGAGGGTGACGGGCGTGATCTAATTTCCGAAAGCTCATCTGGTTCCCTGGAACAGTAATGATCTGGAAGGGTGATCTCTAGAAAGCCAAGATCACGATTTACCCTTACATGGTACACAGCTTGGATTGCCATATGACCTGACAGAGAATTGGACAGCATCCGGCCACAGAACAGGCCTTAAGTGGACGATCCTGCCAAACCAAATCCCTTTAACAGCTTGGATGTTACCTCTCGAGGCACACACAAATTAAAAGAAAACTTTTTCTCTTTAAGCAGATTCAGGCACTTAAGACAAGAAACCTGAAGCACTTTAGAAACCTATTAAACATTCAACTCCAAACTAGATGGGTAGAAATGGTGAATAACGTGATATAGGCCTAGCTGCTGAAAATATCTGTGGACGGCCACCTGAGCTAGAACTCCTCCATTATTCACCGGTGCACATGTGAATATTCACACCACTGGACACTTTCCATTTGCGTGTCTTCGTCCTCTGGCTAATGGAGGCTGTGGAAGTGGCTGCGCTGTTTTTCTCAAAAATTGAGGATATGCCACGCATTGGAACACCATCTGGAAATTGGCTGCGATTTGCCTTCGTTCAAACCTCCAGGTGACACATTGATCTACTCAGCAATGCAAATGAGCGAGGAAAAATATGAGGGAGTGTCCAACAAGTCTGTAGAGACAGATAAGCACGGCCAAGAACAGTTCATTTGTATGTTTCCGATGTTCATTTATTTATCTATTTGGACACGTAGTTTTGCCGGTGGCTGGGTATGCAAGTTGTCACTGGAATAATCCCAGACCGCTTTGCATAATGTCGTTCTGAGGACAGCCCGGTGCTTCAGAACTGTAATAGGCCAACACATTTCCAGATAGTGTTTGTATTAATACTGCTCTCTGCACATGCAGACAGTGACTGCTCCTAAATTATTTTCTGACTCACTGATATTGTCAACACCATGAGCTATGATACTGAATCTGAGAGAAAGCCTTATATCTAGGGATGCACAATATTGGATTTTCGGCCGATATCCGATCCGCCGATCTGTTCCAACTCATTTGGCCGATAACAGATACCGATCCCTACACCTAATTGCGGGATCATAAAATCTCTTCTGTAGTGGAATTAACATAGGGCCTACAGTATTATTATGCACTCTTATTGTGTTGGCCCACCAGCAAATGCAAATGAAGCTTAAAATTATGTAATATTCATTCTTTGCGCAAAATAAGATCGGATCGGCGGGTAGCGGCGTGTTGTCCGATCTCCCATCTTGCATTTTAATGCCGAGATCGGCCGATACAGATACCATGCCGATAATATTGTGCATCCCTACTTATATCATTTTTGGAGCTCATAATCTCTCTTTCTCTAGTTGACAGAGGTGTGCGGCAGTAACAAGCAGTGTAGTTTAACAGCCAGATACATACTGAGCTAAACTGGGACAACATGATGAATCGATGATAAAGGTGCTCAAGGGAGAACACTATCCGGGTTAACACACCGCATAAAGACACCATTTGTAATGATCCATGGAATGGAGGTGGAAGCGAGTGAACAAAGCTAACAGGGCTCCAAAGTGACCAAATCAGGGTTTGCTGAGGCAGCAGATGTTAGTACAGACCAATTGTGCCTCTGACAACAACGAGCTCCGTGATGAAGTACCACAGGACAGCCAATCTGGGTCTCACCTGCACAGCACAGAGAACCAGAGGCTTAAAACACACAAACAAAGTCGGTGGAGGCCTGAGAGGCTGTGGATCATGATGGTGGTGGTGGGTGTGATAATGCAATCTACTGATGTGTTATCTACTGACAACAAGGATAATATTGCTTGCTTTACTCCAAGCTTTTTATTCTTCAAAACATAACGCCACTGGCACATCACAAAATCTGTAATACTCAATTACTTTATAAGCAACTGTTCAAATCTGTTGCTGGATTGAACAAAGTGCTGTAAACTTTGTTCAAATCCAGAATTAAACAGAATGATCTAACAAGCTCTATTTTGAATATCAAAAATGCTGCCAAGTAATCTTTGCCAAGACTACATCAATGCTTCTGGTGAAGATATGGTAATCATCTAATTCCTAGAATGACTGGTTGTGAGAGTTTCTGCTGAACAAATCTGGCGGCACTCCAAAAACACTGTCACAAAGAGTGAGAATCCTCCACACACAAAATGCCTATGTGCATCACACAGATGGTTTCCGCACAGACCTTGGCGATAAGATGAGTTACCTCAAGTAATTTCAGACATCCAGTAAACAGTGTGGAGACCCATGCATGAAAAGTGCCATAGTTAAATATGCATTCCGTTTCATGAGGTTGGTGGCGAGAGGTTCCAGGTGCCCATTGGTGGCATGGGCCCAGCTGGAGGATGTGACTGATTCACTCTGCTGGCACACAGGCTGGCATACAGAGCCAGGGGTGCTTTCACAGTGAGCTGAAAGAGACCGACGCTGGTGCCAACCACCCAGGGTTCGGCAGGACTCGCTCCAGCTGCATGTTTGCTGCATAGCCGAAGGATAAAGGCATTTGAAATGCAATAGGGAAATAAATATGTGACATACTCTATGTAGCGTGGTTCATAATGTGCAAAACAGTTCCACGTTACATAAACCACCCTGTAAAACAAAACTGTCCCCATGTTCCTTTACTATCATAACACTCAGAGGGAGACCACAGCCATGTCACACCGTGCTTCAGTGATGTCATAATGTACTGTACCCCCTAGTATTTCAGCCAGGACTTCTTAATAACCGCTGCTGACACCAGGAGTTCCTGGGCCTCCCCGGCTGAGAAATGAGCAACAGTGGAAGAAAAATAACTACAGTAGGACTTCGCTGCTGGATTTCGGAATCTGGTTTGCAATTTCTACAGCAAAAGTGTTCAAGTATAATATACACTGAATTGACTGTTTTTTGTGTTTTTTTTCCACATGGAATTTCAACATCTTCACCAGAAAGCTATCAAAAAGGCACACATTATAAAAAAGACTAGGGGTAGTTATTGGGTGAAGAACATTTTTAGTATTGATGACTAGAGGACTTTTCTCCTCTGATCAGCTCTCCTATATGCTTGGGTGGAATCTCTGTCTGATTCTGGGCTTAAGCCAGTTACAGTGTTGTTGTTTCATGCCTGAGATTTGGTTGTGGACTACAGTTATATTAACACTAGAGGTTTATGAGTGCTATGTTGAAACATATGTCATCATAGAAGGTATGAGTAGTATGATTCACTTTAAATAATTTGGGAGGGATTTGTTTGTATTTAAGGAATTGATTTCAAAACTAACACACCAAGATAACATATTTGTTGAGGTTCAAAGTGGTTGGTCTTCTCTAGCATTTTTTTTGTTGCAAATGCGTTCAACTTAATCTCTCAAAGTTAACAAATCTCTCAACATATGGAATATTGTATTCCCCTGAAACATGACTAGACTAGAACAGCTTTACAACAGGAGCACATGATGGAATATGTGAAGTCCATTTCTGATCAGGTATGTTGTGGGGACCTCTCCTGGTCCAAGAGAAGTACTGCATATCTGTGCCCATAACTTTATTGTAAATTGTAATAATCAACACAGAACACTAAGGCTAAACATCATCCAAGAAATTAACATATTTGTGCTCCAATAAGACAATAAGGCTGAAGCCTGGGTGGTCTTGATTAATAATTAAAGGTGCTAGAGATGACATTTTATGTAGACTTTTTTATTTATTTAAATAACAACTCAGGGGGTCCACGGTAGTAGCAGTCTAATGCATTGTGTATGCCTCCTGCCATACCATGTGGTACCAAAGTCGTAGTACTGTTGGCTCATGAGCCTTGGGAGGTGCACCAAACCAGACAGGTAAACAGGACATTCTTGTCGAACCTGTCAAAAAAAATAATAATATAGACTATTTTTTGGGGGGGAAACAATAGATTTATTCTGCAGCTTACTAAAAACAATATCAATGTCATTTCTATAGCACCATACAAATCAATGAAGCGCATAGTGCTTTTAATAAAAAGAGATTATAAAAACATACTGTAAATAATGTAAACACAGTGTGAGCTGTGTTTACTGGACAAAAAGAGATATGAGAGCTTCATCACTGATAGAACAACAGCTGTCAGTCTGAAAGTTTGACAGTTGAGGGTTGAACAAAGCCAATGGTTTGACTACCAAAGACTATCTGGTAAGATTTTACGATAAGGTTACATGAATTAATGTAGTTGTTAATATGATTTAATAATTAAAGTTCAAATAATAATATAATAAAGGCGTAGCCTAATTCTGAAACATCAATCTAAAACATAGAGACCATCATTTCATTGATCACATACAAATATTGAGCTAGATCGAGATTTACGAGATGTAATACATGTTGAAATACGTGTTGAAAGCAGGAAGCTCAGTGTTTAATCTTACCGGTCTCGGGATGCTGTATTGTGAAATGTATCACACTCCGTTGTGTTTAGCATTGCTCCAGCCTCGTTTTCACCGCTCCTGCGGAGGGTTCGGGGTGAAAATTAGGCTGGAGCAATGCTCATATCCAAGCCTTGTCATGCACGTGAACACAACGGAGTGTGATACATTTCACAGTACAGCATGCTGAGACTGGTATGATAAAACACTGAGCTTCTTGCTAGCTTTTCTTGAGTTTTTCAACACATGTTAACATGCCCTGGTCACTTCCATTGTAAAGAAATTTGAGTCAGAAGAAAATCTCGATCTTGCTCAATATTTGAGCGATGAAATGGTCTATGTTTCAGATTGATGTTAGACATCAGAAATACGGCTAAATGCCACATATTACAAAACCAGTTTGACAACATTTTATTGAATATTAGCATAGAATATGTAGCTAGCTATCCCAAATTGAAGACAGGTAGCTAGTGTTAAAAAACAACAACAATGGTTACAGCTAGCTAACGTTACTTTCTAGCAACAGTCAACTACTAATCAAGTTGCATAGCTAGCTAATGTTAGCTACCTAGCTACAGTTACCCAAAGCAGAATAACTTCACTAAAGTTGAGCCAACATGCACCGTTCACATAATTTTTTTTACATTTCAACATATTATCAATAACTGGCAACCAAGCTAACTTAAAGGTGCTCAGTTCTATTTTTTTCGGCCACTAGATGGGGCAGTGGTGCAGCGTATCAGATATAAACAAGTGGGCGTTTTCACTCCATATATCGATATGCACCCCCCAACCCAGCCGCATATTCGCTAGTTAGTTGAAATAGGAAGGACTCTCTGTAGCTGTAAAAAGCTAAACAACTTGAAACAGGCTTTCTATCATGACTGCAATGGGCCCAGCATTGCAACTACAGTTGAAAAACAGGTCCGACATCGAGCAATTACCCATTGTTCCTGATTTATCAGCTAAATACATGGCTAACGTTACACAAACACATGGCTAAATCAGCCGATAACATTCAGACTGACCACTCGCCTGAGTGGAAGCAAACGTTTGGTATCTAGTTAGCTTGCTGGAACTGTATCCATGTATGTTAGTGTATGCCTACACCATGTTAGTCGGTATAATACAAAAATACATGGTGGCTAACATTTTTAGGGGACTAGGCTGGCTAACGTTGCTTATGAACCTGAATTTAGCTACTTACGCGTCGAGGAGAAGAAAGGAGAGATCCGAGTCGCTTTTGATGCCCAAAGTAACTCCAATCTCTCTCCAGATAGTAAAAGACAGTCCAATATTTATCCGTGTACGTGATCTTCTTTTGTCTGACTCTTTTTTAGCCGAAGACCGTGGTGTCTTTGCTCCCGGAGTAAGTTCTCTCAGCCATATTCAGCAACAGACATGTCTCAAACGTCAATCAAGATGACGCTGCCCCTCTCTTATATACGGTGCCGTTCAGGGGGTGGGGCACAGCGTTGGCCGGCTTCGCTCATAATAAAAAGGAATTCTGCATTTGCTCCACATGCACTACACTGTTGGCTATATTTTCTGTACAGATAGTTATGACTCCCCTGGACCTATGTATTGCATATATTGAATTTATTTATTTTTACAAAAAGTGCAGTAAATCGAACAGAGCACCTTTAAGCTGAATAACTCACATACTCCAAAAGGTTTGAAATCCAAAAGGTCCCATTATGAGTGATTCATTTCAGTGTGGTTTCCATGTTCCTTTTTGTCCTTAGAAGCGATGTGCACTTGCGAACTTCCGGTGATCACGCTGTGGGCCCTTAGGCAAGTCTGCAGATGGACCCTATTGGTATGTACCCCCATAAGCCAGGCTGGATCTGGCCTGGTTTTTATCCTGTCGCACCCCATGCACACAACAAACAGGCTGTGTCTGTCCATGGTTCTGAAACAACAGCTGCGTTTCAGGAACTACTGAGCTACTGCTTTTATGATTTTTCTATAGAAAGGCTACATAAAGCTTCAACAGAGGGGGCGAAAAATACATTAGCAAAGAAAATGAAATCCATCCTCTTACCGTTACGCAGACAAAATAGACCAAAGTCGTCTGTTTTCAGCAGCGCCATCAAGTCTAGCAACTAGCAGAGCTAGCGAAGCTAATGTTAGCGTCCTCAGTAGCAGGAAAGCTAACGTTATAGTGGGTGAATTGTCTACATGTTTTTTGTTTCTTCGTCAAAAAACGAAACTTTCTGTGCTTGTAGACCCTGTCGACAACAGCAGCCTTTTTCGGCTGCACGATAGTCTACTTTCTAGTTGGCTAAGATAGCTGATGCATCTATCTGGCTTCATTCAAATGAGTTTGCGTGTTCGCGCCCTCAGCTTGTTCATCTATTTTTCTACTGCGCCCCATGGTGGCTTGGTGGTGAAGTGCAGACATACTGTCATTCACGAGATATATGGTGCGTAGCCTATAGTTCCTTTGTTTTTAACCTATTTTTAGGCTAAATAAGATCCATTACATTGAAAAGGGCATCATTTGTGATTAAAATAGTGGTTGTTGTGTAGGCTATTCAACCCCCTATGTATGATTTTACTGCTTTCATGAGAGCTCATTAGCTCCTATCGAAACCTTGTCTAATGCCAATTGTGCACGTTTTACATGGCTGTAGAATCTATGCATATATACGACGTTGGTGCTTAATTGCCTACTATTGATCGAGTTGTTATTTTGATGATTATACATAAAATTGTTATCTATATCGCATCTTTTGTGAACCTTTACTTTTTAAGAGTAGCCTAGCCATAAATGACATTGTCCCCGACCATCCAAAACGGTCCATTTATTTAACAACCAATAGTCTATCTTTGACGCGGCACCTCACCTAGACAGACAGCTATGTTATCCAACCATTGTTAAGAAAGAAAAAAAAGACCCTCCCTTATTCAATGAACAACCTATCGGAATTGAGTGTTCATGACTAATTCATTAGGCTACAATGCAAAGGGGAGTGACGCAGTTATAATAGACGCTTCATGCTTTTCATATGCTTCCTCAAAAAGACAGACTAGAATGCCATACACAGTTTAGATATAAATAGTCGTTTTTCAAAACAGGGCAGATGTGGATTCTCTCTTTTTCTTGAATTTGAATGCCGCTCCAACTGAAGGCTGCGATACACCCGGAGGACTAGATGCGCTAGCCTGCACTAGATATGCCGCAGCCCAAGTCCCGAAAAATCGCCATCCTCGGGTACCGATCCGTAGGTGAGTCCCGTTACAAGGTCGATTACATAGCCTACTGCACGATGCGTTTTTATGTTGTGAAATTTGAAGGAAGAACAAGGCAGTTTATCCTAAGTTGTAGGCGGCCTCCTATAATTAACTCAAATCATAGGGAGCAGAATCTGTCCCGCGACACCTTAGTGGAGCGAATGAGCGTGCGACCAGCTGAGACGTGGCCTTGCAGTCTCTGTCTATCTAGGTTGTAGCCATGGCTGTTTAACGCGTATTGGCCATGTTATCACGATACAGTCGGAAATGGGAGCTCTGTTAATTGCACTCAAAGTCGATCAGCATACATAAAGTAGGCCTACACGTGCCTGAGGGCCTGTGACTACCCATGTTCAGATGATGTGCTATAGAAGTGGCCCAGACCGTTAGGGTGGGACTATAACGTCAAGGCCTAACATATCCTACTATCCATTATTCTCATGTGATCTGTCGCAGATGTGTCACTAAAATAAGCTGACATTCATCACTTATTGTGAACATAGAATATGCAAAAAGGTGGTGAGGCAGGTTCACCTTTTCCCTCAATCTCCTTTATTTCTTGCAGGAAAATCCTCACTGACAATTCAGTTTGTGGAGGGCCAGTTTGTCGACTCATATGACCCAACCATAGAGAACAGTAAGTAGTCAGTAGGAGGCATCTGTGTGACTATAGAGTTGGCCTTATTACACAGCGTCATTTGCACATGGATATTCAAACCGAATGTTCTGGAGCCTTCCACCTGCTCCTTGGACTCCTCTGGTTGCCTCTTGCTTGCTTAAATAGGACAGCTTAAAGCCCTGTTCATTCAAATACCATCTGGAATATACAGAATACAGTGTATTATACTGGTCTCAGTTGAATAGGGCCCTGGCTGCTAGACCTCACAATCAGCACACGTCTCTTTATTTAGACTTTTGATTGCCTTGCTAGATCCCACAATAGGATACATGTACGTGAGTCTGTGTCTATAGTGTAGCGCAGGAGGCTACTGTATGTCCAGGCCTGCTCAGGTGTGGGGTCTGTGTCATCTATAAATAGACCCAGTAGAGTAGAACGAGACGTCAGCGTTATCAGGCTGATGCTGCAGGCGAAGCGGTCCTGTACTCCCGACGCTTCTCACATGGCCGCAGTACAGAGGCAATATCAAGGCCGTCGTCGTTATTATTGTGCCATGTAGAGAGGCATGCTATCCAAACAGCATACTGTACACATGTACGACACTACACACTCTACAAGGAACACGGCTCAACTAGCCCATGAGTCAGGGGGACTAGTTTGTCTCATCTGGAGGTGCGATGTCTCATAGTGATTTTATTAGAATGTCTATTTTATTTTAATTTTAAAAACATATATATTTAAACCTTTATTTATGCAGGGAGTCCTAGAAGAGAGTCCCAAAGATCCTCTAACTCACACTGACCCCAGAGTTAGAAAATACAGTATGTGATAGCATTGTGGCAATCATAGCTTTCTTTCATCCCTCCATCACCATTTTGGGGGCTTTTGACACATTGCAGTATAAAACCAGGCTAACACATACAAGATACCAGTTATTTGGTGGACAACCCCAGAAGTGAATACATGTGTGACATCATATTTCCTGTGTCATAGCTGTCATCTATTCCCTTTGCCATCAGCATTCACAAAGATGATCACAATTAACGGACAGGACTACCATCTGCAGTTAGTGGACACAGCAGGACAGGTACTGTATGAGGTTCATTTTGGCTTGATGTTCCCGTCAGTCCCAAGCATGCCAATTTGCACACTGATTTAAGGACAGTCATGGCCATTTTGATATGATCATCTTCATAGAGTCTCTATACAGTAGTCTACATGAGAGTGTGATGGTATGATGTTAATACTGCTCTCTCCCAGGACGAGTACTCCATTTTCCCTCAGACCTACTCCATAGACATCAATGGCTACATTCTGGTGTACTCAGTCACATCCAATAAAAGGTCAGTTGTATGTACATGTGTAATGAGCGTGAATGTGTAATAACCGGACTGTTCACTAATATAAAGTTATGCTAAAAACTGCCCCTTCATCTGTTCTGTTTGTCTCTTCCAGTTTTGAAGTAGTACAAGTTATCCATGAAAAATTATTGGATATGGTCGGCAAAGTTCAGTGAGTAACTTTTATGACTCTAATACCATGCATCTTGGTATTTGGATGGATGGGATAGAAGAATGTATATTTAATTTTCTCCCTACAGAGTTCCAATTATGTTGGTGGGAAACAAGAATGACCTGCATATGGAACGGTATGTATACAAACTATTCAACTTTGACTCTATCAGTGACACACAAAACCGTCACATATTCCTCGGAAACTAACATTGTGTTGCATCCCTGGGTCAGTCAAAGCCAGCATTACAGTAGGCATTCTCACAATCTGTGAAGTATTCCTAAAACTTGTGCCGGTTAGTTTGATATCCCTTATTTTCCCAGGGTAATCAGTTGTGAAGAGGGGAGGGCGTTGGCCGATTCCTGGAACGCTGCCTTCATGGAATCCTCAGCTAAAGAGAACCAGGTGCCCCAGAATATAACGCCTCTGCATCACCGTGGTGTGCTGTAGTAGTACCCCCTACTGTACAGCAGGGGGCAGCACCCCACAGTCCAATATGCCTCTCAGCTATGATGTCGATTTCATCATCAATAGTCTATATGTAGAAAGTGTTGATTCTTTCTTTTCTTTCTTTTTTCTTTTTTTTTTTAAATACGCAAACAAGGTTGATTCTTACAAATATATTTTCCATAGTTCTGTTGAGCAGAATGGATCACATTATATCAGAATGTGCCTAGAGACACTGCTGGATAGGGAGGTGGTGTGTAGCATATAGCAGGGCAGAGTGGGGTAACACTGTCCCGTTTGCCTCCCTCCAGACGGCCGTGGAGGTGTTCAGACGGATGATCCTGGAGGCGGAGAAGATCGACGGCGGCGTCCAACCAGGGAAGACCACCTGCTCCATGATGTAGAGCCGCCCAATCAACACACTGGAAACTGCACTGGGAATATCCCGTTACTTGAAGGCTACCTGCCAGTCCTCCTTCACCACTTCATACAGATCCACCATTGGTATTTACCAGTATCTCCATTCCTTATGTCGTCTTCGTTGTTTCCTCCCCTCTCTTGTTTGTAAATGATTGGATGAGTGGCTGTCTGCGTTCATACCTCACACACAGTCCGACTGCCCCCCCCCCACACACACACACACACACGTTTGTGCTAAGAACTGATGCAAAACACAGAACTTCGAACAGATGTATCAGAATAAATGTTTCTCAGTGCTGGTGGTAGGACCAGCGACTGTAATAATTATGTTATTTCACATCAAAGCCCCCCCCCCCCCCCCCCCCAACAGAGAAGAATTCCCAGTTCTTGCCACACTTACACTTAGGAAATGTCCTGGTAGGCCTACATGTGGACATTTGTTCTGATACATCCCCGTTTAGTCCCTCCACATACACATCTCTTTTTCTACTTCCTGTGTTCATGACCATTTTCAAGTATTGTCAGCCAAAAAAATCTACATCCATTTTCTAATGTTGAAAATGTTGTACAAATGTTTTTGATTGTATTCATTAAAGCAAAAAAGTGATTATGTCATTCAGCCCTGTGATTTGTATAATTCTTCATACAGTATGGTGATTTGCATTGTACATACAGTAATTCATTACAAGGAGTGGATGGGACAGAAGGTAACCCGGTGGTTAGAGCATGTGACCAGTGAACACGTCGCTGGTTCGAGGCCAGGCTACTTGACAAGTGATTTCCCATCAATCATTGGCCTACCTACTGTTGTGCCCTTGAGCAAGGCACACCCCAATGCTAGCTCATAATTGGAGGTCGCCTTGGATAAAAGCATCTGCTAAATTACTTAAAATGTAAAATATCAGTTACTTAACCTTGAGAAGGGAATTGTAAGGAAAAAAACAGGTTTATTGCTGTAACTGGTCATACACAATGTCTACTGAGTTGTAGCATTACACACAAAAGGTTTGTGTATATTCACCTTAACAATGCATTCCTTATTGATTCCTTAGTTGTTTTCACCGGCCTAATGTGTTAAGGGTCGAATGTGTTGCACTTGTCAGTGTCACAGCACTTCATGTTGATGTAGGCGTTGGTTTGCAGCATGCTACAGTCTGACATGGCCATGCATTTCTGGTACTGCCCAACTGAGAAGAACGAAGACAAAGAGGGTTAATGTGATATTAGTAAAGTATTAACCTGTTGACTATCAGCTCATCTGAATTTGATGTCCCTCTGGCCAGTGGCGAAGCAACGGCTATACTGTAGTCTTCTAGACCAACTGTTCATAGTGCTACTTACAGGGGGCTCTGGAGAACTTGGCTGCAGCACAACCATCCTTCCCTGGTTTGCAGGACTCCACCGTCAGCTCACACGACCCTCCGGCTTTCTTGGAAACACAGTGATGACAGTCCAGTGCTTTACCTATAATTAGATCATTACATTTACATTACATTACAGTCATTTAGCAGACGCTTTTATCCAAAGCGACTAACAATAATTGCATTTAACGTAGGAAAAGCCAATGTACTACTACTTGCCAGAACTCACAAGTGCATCTTCTTTCTAAAACAAGTGACTAGGAGCATAATCTAGTGCTGAAGGCAAAGTGCAAGATCACGGACAATAGGACAATTGCTGCACTGGTACAGTTTAAGTTTATGTAAAATAAGCCAGCCACAGTTGTTAGTATGCTAATAATGATTAATAGAGAGAGCAGAGCTCCCTGTAGTGCAGGGGTCCAGGGGTTAGCAGTGTGTGTATACTCAGTAGCAATCAGTGACAGACTCACCACTTGTAAACACAAGGGCCAGAGCGAGAGCCAACACCAGCATCTTCATGATTCTGTCTAACAGTGGAACCTGGAGTGAAAGGAAACGCGGGGATTTATCAACAGATGTCCTCCAGATTCTCTTCTAAATACCCCATTTGTGATTGATGATGTGAGAAACGCCATCTACAGCCTGGATGTAAACGGTTACATATGAAGGTTGCTCTCTTTCTGTCTCATGCACACACTACTGTACGGTATATGGGCTACACAGAATACATTTAAAAAAACGACTTTTATACTGTACAGCTACTGCCCTAGCTTTGAATGTTGAAACACGTACAGGTTCAAGTGTAACTTACCTCTCCAGTGCTGTGCTGATGAATGTGAAGTAACTGAGCTTCTCCCCTCTTTTTATACCCTCTGTTTCTTTACACAGTCATATCAACTTCCCTTTAACCACCAGGTCATATTTGAGTAAAGACTTAGTGTTTGCTATTACTGCACCAACCCATTCTCAGGTACAGTACATGTTCAGGCGGTCTAGTGTTTCTCAACATCCTGGCTGTGAATTAAATTATTGCACCGTGCAAAAGAGCAGCTGTCGTCTGTTATTTACCTATGTCTCCTACATGGATATTCTTTTATACTGTAAACATGAATCATTCCTGAACCATTTCACCTTCAGTATCAATGCACCTGATTAATGTTCAAGATATTATCGGTTACTATTGCATAAATGCATGCTTGAACCTGTTATGTGTCATGTATGTGGACTGTACAGTATATGACCTGGCGGACAGTCCAATAGCTTTCCTTCAATGTGCCTTTGACCTTGCTCCATACAACACAAATACAAGTACATTGTGTCTCCTCGTCTCTTGCAACTCACTGGCCTTGGTGTGTCTACCACACACATACTGTACAGTAACACCGATCCAGGTCTGCTCTGTGTCATTCTGTCTACACTCCATCCAATTTCCCTGCATTGCTCTGTGTGATGTTGATTTCGGTCTCTGGCCTTCAATCATCGATGCACCCCCCCCCCCCCACCCCAAAAAAACACACACAAAAAAACACACACAGACTGGAACCTTGCCTGCAAACTCACTGCAGCATCACCCTCAAAACCCAATCAAAGCAAAAACTTTCCCCCTATTGTTGTCCTCCCCTCCTACGCCAAAGTCCAATATCAGCAGTGCCAGATGTAAGGGAAACTGCCCATGTAGCAGAAAGTCTAAACCCTCCATTGTTGAGTCTTTGTTGTTTTGGCCTCGCGATACCGCCACACTCCCTATTGGCCATATATATCAGGGAGTCCAAATTTTCACACTCTTATACTGTGGGACTAGTCCAGACACGACTGTTGGGGAAAATGTCGCAGTACTCAGGAAAGGTGAGTAGTATAACTGGGAGTTTGGCACAGCCATCTTGGTACACCCATCTCAACAATCCGAACACGTGCACGCTCCTGGACACCTGCACACTAACCAAGAGAGGATGAGGGAGGGCTCGTCCAATAAGTAATACTGTTTCTACATTTGAATGAATAGTCAACGGTTTCCAGTGGCTGTCACTATGAGAATTTGATATCAGTGCAACAAATTATTACATCACTTACTATAGGCTACATCTCTCATTGAGTATGCTTACTAAGGATACTTCTAGAGCCTTATGTTGGATTCAAATGAAACTAGGTCTCAATTTTGCCATGCAAAATAGATGTATCTCTGAGAGAGAAGTGAATCTTCAGGACTGATCCTAACCTCTCTCTACCCTTCATCTTAATTCTACTTTTGCGTGGTTGGCCAGATCGTATTCTACGAGGGGAAGTGTTTCACCGGGCGTAAGCTGGAGATATGCGGTGACTGCGACAACTTCGAGGACCGTGGCTTCATGAACAGGGTCAACTCCATCCGCGTGGAGAGCGGGGCCTTCATCTGCTACGACCACCCCGACCTCAAGGGCCAGCAGTACATCCTGGAGCACGGAGAGTACCCCGAATACCAGCGCTGGAATGCCCACAATGACCACATGGGCTCCTGCAAGCCTGTCAGGATGGTAAGGGTTAACGGTCAGCCACTGCGCCACAGCAGGGATCAGCAGTATGAAAGAGAGCTGGATGGGGCTTCAGGATGGCTGGCATACCAGACTGCCAAGGGGCAGACAGACTGGCACATAGAGTAACAACGGGCTTCATGTCTGGTTAATAGTGGGAGACAGAGGCACTGACTGAAATAGAAAGACGTTAGTGTACGTGCTTCGCAAGTACATGAAGCTCAAACAAAGGTTGTTCCGGTGTGCTCTGTGGCCCTTGGACGATTCATATTTCTTTTAACCCAACTAGCAATTACTTTGGTGAGAAGATGCAAAGAAATACCGCAGAGAAGCTCACAGGAATCTTCCTCACCATGTGACCAGCTCAGAAAAAAAACTCTAGGGTCGTAGTCAGAAGGGGACGGAGAAAACATTAAAAGCAAAACACCATGAGTACAGGCCAATGAGAGAGCATGTTATTCTCTCCAACAGCATGGCGAGCACTACAGGATGGAGCTGTTCGAGGAAGCCAACTTCACTGGCCAGTGTGTGGAGCTGTGTGACGACGTTCCATTCCTGCAGGCACGAGGCCTGACCAAGACCTGCATCAACTCCATCAGGGTGTATGGAGATGGAGCGTACGTATATATATATAGATACATAAATAAGGTGTAATAACAGGTGTCTAAAAGTGCACTCAGCGTTGTGCGGACGTAGTATGCTTAGTTACATAGTACTTACTGCTGCATGACATAGAAAACATCCAATCTATGTTTTTTTTCTTCCCTTCTGTCTCTGCCTATCAGCTGGGTGATGTATGAGGAGCCCAACTACCGTGGACGCATGTACATTGTGGAGAGGGGGAACTACTGTACCCACATGGAGTGGCAGGCCGAGAACCCCAACATTCAGTCCATTCGCAGGGTTTCCAACTATTTTTAAACCTCACCAACTGTACCCCTTCACCTCATTGTAGCAGGGTGGTCACATGGTTAGAGCATGCGCATGGGTCATCGCCAGGTATTGTCAACTATGTTTACATTACAGTCATGGAATCCGCACCTCCCCCCGCCCTAACTCACCATGAAGCTGTAAAATAATAAAAAAGGAACAAAAATATTTTATCATATGCTTGTCTATTTATTTTTGTACTGAAAGATTAAGGTTGAAATAAAGTAGCAATAATGCACAATCCTCAATGTTATTTCCATTTTTGCACACTAGCATGTTGTGTCTCATAAAGATCTGTCCACCTGAAGATATACAGTAGAACAATGTTACAAGAACAAGCAAGAGCAGAGCAATGTTACCTAGCACAAATCTTAGCTGGTTCTAGCATAAATCTGGTTTGAGTTTACTAGTCTAGAGCACACAGACAGCTGACCAACCAGACCGTGGAGTGTAACACCACCTAATGTTCCATCCATCATCCTCTGAAGGTCGTCGGTAGTCTTCATCCCTGGAGATGGATGACTCCCCTCTCTTCCCAGTGCTCTCCACCGGAGACAACGCGGTCAGGTCGAGGCTCCCCAGGGCAATATAGCTCAGACCTTCCTTTTTAAACAATGTTACCATAAGAAGCGGATTGTTTCTAACCAGATCACCTTATTTGATTATCTTTATATTTGGAGCCATTTGGCTCTAGTTCCATGCTCTTTTCTCCTCTTGAGGAGGACTCGTCGTGGTGCAGGATGATGAACCCTGACCACCACGCCCCTGCTCCCCCAGTTGCCATGACAATATTTGAGCACATCTGTCTTTACACAGTTTCACTGATGCACTGTATTGAATTACGAGGTCAATATGGAGGAAAGAGGAAGTGCTTTGTTTCAGGTTACACTGCTGGTTTGAAACCCATGCGACCCGACCCTGATACTCATTAAAGTACAGAATGGCTGAGCGACAGTTTCTATGTTCAGAGCATCTTATATCCCCAGGTTGTAACATTCTAAAACATAAACCTACTCCTATGTTTACCTATTATAGTCTTATTCTAAAACTGATTAAATTAATGTTTTCCTCATGAATACATACAATACCCCATAAAGAAAAAGTGAATACAGGTTTTTTAATGTATTTTTTCAAATGTACATTTTACAAATAAAAATAAACTGCAATATCACATGCGCATAAGCATTCAGACCCTTTACTCAGGCACCTTTGGCAGCGATTACAGCCTCAAGCCTTCTTAGGTATGACACTACAAGCTTGGCACACCTGTATTTGGGGTATTTCTCCCATTCTTCTCTGCATATCCTCTCAAGCTCTGTCAGGTTAAAGTCGCACTGAAATGAAAAAAAGCATTCTGTCCCATTTTGGTTCACATAATTGGTCATAGTGTTCACCTATTCAACGATGTATGCCAAAAAAATTACGGTAGGTCACGTGCAATGACGACAACAGGTACCTTAGATTTTAGGCCAATAATCTCACGACATCCACCTGTCAATCAACGCTATCCTTCTATCGAATCTGTCTAAAGTTCTTAAAACCTGTCCACTTGTCAATGTTCCAATAAAATTCCTCTAAATGCATGTCCCACCCTCATAGCTTGTTTGCATCGGAAATATGTCAAACTACAGAAGTTAGATGATATCAAACGTCCATTTCTGTGCGACTTTAAATAGGGAGCATCGCTACACAACTATTTTCAGGTCTTTCCAGAGTTGTTCAATCAGGCTCAAGTCCGGGCTCTGGCTGGGCCTCTCAAGGACATTCACAGACTTGTCCCGAAGCCACTCCTGCATTGTCTTGGCTGTGTGCTTTAGGGTCGTTGTCCTGTTGGAAGGTGAACCTTCACCCCGGTCTGAGGTCTTAAGCACTCTGGAGCAGGTTTTCATCAAGGATCTCCCTGTACTTTGCTGACTAGTCTCCCAGTTCCTGCCACTGAAAAACATCCCCACAGCATAATGCTGACACCATCATGCTTCACTGTAGGGATGGTATTGGCCAGGTGATGAGCGGTGCCTGGTTGTGACACTTGGGATTCAGGCTTAAGAGTTGAATCTTGGTTTCAGCAGACCAGATAATCTTGTTTCTCATGGTCTGAGAGTCCTTTAGGTGCCTTTGGGCAAACTCCAAGTGGGCTGTCACGTGCCTTTTACTGAGGAGTGGCTTCCGTCTGACCACTCTACCATAAAGGCCTGATTAGTGGAGATGGTTGTCCTTCTGGAAGGTTCTTCCATCTCCATAGAGGAACGCTGGAGCTCTGTCAGAGTGACCATCGGGTTCTTGGTCACCTCCCTGACCAATGCCCTCTCCGTCAATTGCTCAGTTTGGCCGGGCTGCCAGCTCTAGGAAGAGTCCTGGTGGTTCCAAACTATTTCCATTTAAGAATGATGGAGGCCACTATGTTCTTCAGGACCATCAATTCTGCAAAAATGTTTTATATCCTTCCCCAGATCTGTGCCTCGACACAATTCTGTCTCTGAGGTTCCCTATGCACTTCACCACCTAGCCACCAGAGGGCACGGGATTGAAAGGGCTGTATC
The DNA here is from genome assembly GCF_949987555.1 of Borostomias antarcticus. Taxonomy (NCBI): domain Eukaryota; kingdom Metazoa; phylum Chordata; class Actinopteri; order Stomiiformes; family Stomiidae; genus Borostomias; species Borostomias antarcticus. Next base: position 9,844,750 of record NC_140257.1, read on the forward strand.
TCCCTGTGGGAAGGTCAGAAAGACATTTGGACTGGCAGAAAGATCTCGATGTAATGAACACAGCAATACCAACATGTCCTGCTCATGCGTGCCTCCATTCATTTGGACTTCGGCTCAGGAGCCAAAAATTCGCCCCAGTCATTGTTAATGGGGCATTTGAAACATATCCTATCCATAGCCATATCTTGAAGTAGGAAGGTCACAGAGACACAGGCTTTGGACTGGCAGAAAGCTCTTGACATGTCCCGTCTCTTGTCCCCTTCACATGCACGTGCGCGCATACTGAAGCAAAACCAAACTTTGAGCGAAGCCAGCTCCCTATGTGGCACTGCAGACACAGCTGGGTTTGGACTGTGTGCGGGGGGAGAGCCCCGAGTGCACCGAACTGCCCCCTGTCGGCTCCAACCCAAGGGCGCCGCCCAAACAAGGCCACCCATTCATCTCCATTCATTTGGACTTGGGTTCAGGAGCCAAAACGTCAGTTTTAGATAGATCGATCCATCAATAGACCATAATAGCTCCACAGGCACTATGCACTAGTTTTAGAATAAGGCTATAACACATAAACAATTTGGAAAAAGTGAAGGGATCCAAATACTTTCCGAGTTGTATATAGCCAGCCTATTCTTGGTCTACTGTAATGCATTCACAACTGTTTTGGAATTGGTTTCACGTCTGCCACAAGTCAAGTCACATTTAGCCTAATTAAAGTGTGGGTCTCAATCATCATTAGGCCCTGTATTAGCAATGAGGCAATAGGCTATCTATTTTTATATTATTCTACTATTATAATATATTTGGATAGATAGAAAACATAGGCTAGAGTTTGCAAAGTTTGATCATACTTGATTCACGGCCCAATCTCTGAGTGACATTTAGACAGACTGAGCACCTATAACTGAAGGTGTTATTCTGTAGGCTATCCAATCACATTAATCATATATTACTAAATGGAACAGCTAGAAATCCTTCAGTGATTTTAACACCAGGAACACTTGGAAATATCTTTAGATTTAAGGCCAATAGATAGCCTACAATAAATCTGGTGTTTGTGTGAATTTTTGTATTTATTTATTTATACCTTCGCCGTTGTTCCCCAAAGCCTTCTCGTCCACAGTGCCGCTAAGCTGTAAGGTCATCCCTCTTGCTGCCTGAATTCCCCCCTTTGTGTTTACACATCCGGGTTTCCCTATTTGCAGCCCATTCCCCATTTAGGAGCCATTTTGGACACAGATCAGCAACATGCATGTAAACCGCGACCTCCCGACGCAGCGGTGCAATTCCATTCAGTAACCTCGAAAAAAGGCCTTACACTTTTATTATCGGTTGATAGCGTACATTAAGGTTTCAATTATTAAATAAGAGTGGTGCATATAACCTACTAATGCACCTCGATAATTAATCGTTTGTGCCTAGGCTACCTTCAACCACTTGCAACATTTGCTCCGAGGCTATTGACACGCGCTTGATAGCCGGATGGACTGCGGAGGCCTGTGGTTGCTTTGATCGTGGACTGATGTTGGCAGTGGGACAGCCTCCGTTTTAAATGTTCGCTAAGGAAAAAAATAGAACGTCTTCCTTGTTTCCAATTTTTAAGAGAGCATGTCTTTTTCATGGTTGACTTGTTCACTTCTTCTGGGAACTTTATGTGCAGGTAAGCGCGTTCATTGTTGAGATAGCACCGCAACAGTTTCAATCCAGCCATTGACCAAATGACTCGAAGTCCGCACAATTCAATGCCTGCAACAATGCAACATTTTTGTTGAGGCTTGCACTCTTGTTACTTTTGTACATCCGAAACCCCCATGTGTCTTATTCTTAGGCTAATAGGCTATTTAATTCATTAAGTTTCTCTTTCAACCTAACGTTACACTGTTAACGAAAAACGGCAGCCTATATTTGGTAGGCAATTATTCAGACCAGCGATCACATCGCCTGTGGTCATATTAGCCTATTATTTATATTTTAGCCACTTTTAGGTTAATGTAAAATAGTTCTTTACCCGCATGTATTTTTTGCAAAGCTATAGCGGCTATTGCATAACACTCCAGTGAAATGCAGTAGCCTAACTAGGCTGTAGCCTACATTCTTTACTTTGAGCGTTTTGTTTTGATTTAGGATGACGAAATGGGTCACTTAGGGGGACATTTTTTTAAAAAGGAGGACGCTTAGAAATGATTGTTTAGTTGGAGGCCATAATGTAGCCCACCGTTCAGTTTTGTTTGATACAATTGTTTACAGCAATTTACAGATACCACATGAAACTGGACTGGCTTTGGACTTGTTATTTTTTGAGGGGGGTGTTTTACAGCTGCCTAGGCTATTTTCGTCTGTTTTGAATTGGTCTGTATGACTGAGTGATCCAATAGATAGGCATACTCATTACAATTTTGAACATAGGCCTACTTTAATATTTACAAGTAAACTGTTTTTCCATGAATAGTATTGTAGCGGCTAGTGGCTGTAATGGCTCATATCATAAAGCAGATTAGGGCTACACTGCTCCTCCAGAATCCATGTTGTTTGGGTTCCGTGAGTGTCAGAGGGAGGGGATTGGGGAAGATCTTGGTAGTAAAAGTCCGCAGATCACGTGACCACTGATATCAGTAACGCGATCGCAGTTCAGTGGAGCATAAAGATTCAAGTTTTGTTCATTGAAGAGAAGTAGCCTTTGCCTTACTGTGTAATGAGCCTAGAATCCATGGATGTATCCCAACGTACATACACAGCAATTTTAATAGGTGTGCTAAGATAATTTTGAAAACATCACTTCTGTGTGTGTGTGTGTGTGTGTGTGTGTGTGTGTGTAATGGGTTGAGGGGTAACATGGGGGGATGGGCAACTACCCCCACCAGCAGGGATTTAAAGAGACAGGCATTATTTTTTCTGTGAACAAAGATAGGACATGCCTAAATGGTCCAAACATTCCTTGGATCACATTTACACAGATCCTTTTGTTGTTTCTAAAAAAAATACATGGTATGAAAATTGAGACGCGTTTAAATGTGATTGAATGTCGATTGAATACACGCGGCACAGTTTAGCTGACAAAAAGGTCATTCTGATGAACAACAGCAGTCAATAAGACCTAAAATGACTTTGAGAAATTGCAAACAGCTGCAGGTTTCATTAACAAAATGGCAGCCTGGCCTACAGCATCTGAGGAGGCGAGAGTCTTGTCATCGCCCTGAAACTTATCAATTGTACTCCACACCAGTTTCACTTCTTACGCCGTTACACCAGTGACTGATGAATCTTCTTATCTGCTATCCAGATACTGACTTATTAAGGAGGGTGCTCTGGCTAAGGTTGCTATCTATTGTAGACACGGTACACTACAGTCTTCTACTACTGTGGTTGGTGGTGACGTTTATCAGTGGATAATTACGTGTCATTTGACCTAAGCAGCAGAGGTCTCAGTTGTTATACTGATAAAATTAACTCTGATGGTTTAAATACTATCTCTCTGTGACATTATTTAATCCGAAGAAGCCCCTCATTTTGAGAGCCCCCAACTTGGCTGGCTGCCAGCGTGTTAGTGGTGGAGAAATGCTCTCACTAAGCTCTTGCTTGGAAAGCGCCGCATTCCAGGAATGAATAGGCCTAGCTCAATCATAGAAATGTCTAGTTTTCAACGCGCCTAATTGAATTGCTGTTAATTTCCTTCGCTGACTCGAGTCCCGGTCCTCCTCCCCTCGCAGGATCCAGCCTCGGGGAAGCGGAGACCAGAGAGTGTGTGTACTACAATGACAACTGGCGGACGGAGAGGACCAACCAGAGCGGCTTCGAGAGGTGCGAGGGCGAGAAGGACAAACGGCTGCACTGTTATGCCTCGTGGCTCAACTCCTCAGGAACCATCAAGCTGGTGAAGAAGGGCTGCTGGCTGGACGACTTCAACTGCTATGACAGGTCAGGTGCTCCGCGCGCAGCGCTGGCGTGACCTCTCCTTGCCTCGTTTCGGTGGAAACGCCCAGTGTTTCGTACATGATCGTTTCATGAGAGTCATGTTGAGGACGCTTGCGTTCAGTAAATGTGTGAGGGGAGTGACAACGTAGCGCTGTGTGCCCATGCGTCCCTCAGGCAGGAGTGCGTGTCCATGGAGGAGAACCCTCAGGTGTTTTTCTGCTGCTGTGAGGGTAACTACTGCAACGAGAGGTTCACCCACCTCCCAGACATCATCGGCAGTGGCAGCCGAGGTGAGTGGCAACCCCCCCCCGACATGCATTCATTAGAATCAGTCATTAGAATCCGCAGTCATTCGTATTGGAGTCATTCGAATCAGACTCATTCGAATCAGAATCATTAGAAGGTGGGAAGAATTATCATTCTAATTTTGATTCTAGTTGACACAGCGGAAGCCAAATTGGAGTCCTATTACGTTGCCCCGATGTGCGCCTTTTTAACGCGGCCGGCTGTACTCGTGTGCTCCTCCATAGTGAAAATCCGCCCTCCGCCCCGAGTGCCCTCTCTCCTCAACGTGCTGGTGTACTCCCTGCTGCCCCTGTGTGTCCTGTCCCTGGCCTTGGTGCTAGCCTTGTGGGTGTACCGCCACCGCAAACCTCCCTACGGCCACGTGGATATCAACGAGGTCTGCCCCTCTGCCTCCTACACACGCTCCATACACACACTGCCTGTTTTCTGTACCCTGGCATAACAGCTCAGTTATGCCATACTGGCATGTAGCCTAGAGTAGTTGTTGTTGTGAAGTATTATTTTAATTATTATGAGATACTGGCTGTCAGGGTGGAATAACCTTAGCAATAGCAGCCGTAGCCATTAGGCCTGTATTGTGCTTTTTGCATGTGGCATATCTCATTGCAGAGTGAAAGAACATAATGATAATTTGATTTTTTTAGCGAAAAAAAATGATGGTAATTTGATTTTTAGTGATCTCCCACAGAAATGTAACTCTCGTAGCCTGTCTGTCTCTCAGGACCCTGGTCCAGCTCCACCTTCCCCTCTGGTGGGTCTGAAACCCCTGCAGTTGCTGGAGATCAAAGCCAGGGGGCGCTTTGGCTGTGTGTGGAAGGCCCAGCTGATGAGCGAGTACGTGGCTGTGAAGATCTTCCCTGTTCAGGTGAGGGACTGTCTCACTGCCCGTCAGTGGGGGCCGAAGCGTCCGCACCGCTAACAATGAGCGATGACTTGATATTGACAATAACAGAAGCGCGTGACGCTAATTCATGGGGTCGTGGGCGTCTCTCTGCAGGACAAGCAGTCGTGGCAGAACGAGCGGGACATATTTCTGACGCCTGGCATGAGACACGAGAACCTGCTACGCTACATCGCCGCCGAGAAACACGGAGCCAACCTGGAGACTGAACTATGGCTCATCATGGAGTTCCACGAAAGGGTGAGAACATAACAAATGAGTCATCAGTCGAATAGTTTCACCAAACTGGTTTTATTTTTTTTATTTTTTGCTGTTACACTGTATACAACTGTCTGGTGAGTAATAACGTGTGTGTGTGTGTGCGCGCGCGTGCGTGTGTGCGCATGCGGGGTTTTGTGTGAGCAGGGCTCATTGACAGACCACCTGAAAGGCAGCACCGTGACGTGGAGCGAGATGTGTCACATAGCAGCGACCATGTCCCGCGGCCTGGCCTACCTCCACGAGGACACGCCCATCTACAAGGGAGAAGGCCCCAAACCCACCATCGCACACCGGTAAGGACAGCCCTGCCCCTCCTGCCACCAACCTTTAAACCCAGGACACACACACATGCCGTTTGATGTGACACGAGCTGACTGTTTTGTGCCAGTTGTTTTTAGACTGACACCAATATCTCGTGGTCCTCAATTTCACCTCAGGGACTTCAAGAGCAAGAATGTGATGCTGCGAGATGATCTGACTGCAGTCATTGGAGACTTTGGGCTGGCAGTTCGGTTTGAACCAGGAAAGGCTCCAGGGGATACCCACGGCCAGGTATCCGCCCCTTGACTAGGTAGACACACATGTATACACATGCACACACACACACACCTACCTCACTCGCACTCTTGCTTCGTCTCTTCAGGTGGGCACAAGGCGCTACATGGCCCCAGAGGTGCTAGAGGGAGCCATCAACTTCCAGAGAGACTCCTTCCTGAGGATAGACATGTACGCCATGGGCCTGGTGCTGTGGGAGCTGGTCTCGCGCTGCACGGACGTCGACGGTGAGTCGGGCGCTCTTCTCTCGGCCCCCCGGGCTCTTCTCTCTGTGCGGCGGCGTTCGGGTGTAACCGACGAGCCCTCCGCTCCCGTCACGTCAGCCCGTTGACACAGTTGTTCTCCTGGTTCCAGGTGCTGTGGGTGAGTACACACTGCCGTTCGAGGAGGAGATAGGTCAGCATCCGTCCCTGGAGGACCTGCAGGACGTGGTCGTGCACAAGAAGATGCGTCCGGCCTTCAAGGACTGCTGGCTCAAACATCCGGTCAGTAATCATGGTTATTAGTCAGTAAATGTACTGAGTAAACGAGAGGTGTTTGCTGGTGCTTTCAAATGGGACTCCACAAGGACACGTGTATATCACAATGCGTTGACACACCGTCTTACGGAAATGTTTGCAAAGAGGTTCCACAGAGGGGCAAGTTGTCCGTAGCGTAGTCTGGACCGTCGTTTGTTTCTTGACGTCCTTTAACTCCCTGCGTTGTGTGTGTGTGTGTGTGTGTGTGTGTGTGACCGGCTGCAGGGTCTGAATCAGCTGTGTGAGACCATAGAGGAATGCTGGGACCACGATGCAGAAGCCCGACTGTCGGCCGGCTGCGTGGAGGAGCGCATCGCCCAGATCTCCAGGACAACCAACAGCACTACCTCAGATTGTCCTGTCTCCATAGTGACGTCAGTCACCAACGAGGACCTACCTCCCAAAGAGTCCAGTACCTGAGTGGGACGTCACCGAACCAACAAGCGACAGTGACTTTTAAGCTCCTGACGTAAAAAGAAAAAGAAAAAAAAATCCAAACTCAGCGGATCTCCGTTAAAAAAACAAACTTGAATGCAGCTGCTATTTTCTCGATATTCGTAGTGTTTTTTGTTGCCGTTTTGTGTTTTTTGGATCAAGTGGATTTTACTAAAACATCTGTTGGCTGTAGTTTTGAATGAAAAACAAGGAGAGAAATAAGCTATAGTATGAGCACCACGAATACATCCACGTGTCGAATCTTAAATTCAGTCAATACCTCACATATTTTGTGTTAGTCTAGACTACTATTATGTACCTCATATGTTTTTTTTTTCTCTGGTCAAGATTGTCTGTGGCCAAACAAAACCAACCGTACTCCAAACCGCTGGATGACGCGCTGCATCGCCCAGGAGGAGCGATGAGACTGTTAGATGTGATTTCTCTTCCTCAGGGGATGAACCTTCTCTTTAACTCAGCGTTTCACCTCTTTTGTCAGTGAATGCTTCAAAAACTAGTTGGCTACAGAAATGGGAAATAACAGGAGCACAGCTTTTTTTTGTGGCGTAGCAAGACGGGAGCGGGAAAAATAGTGTTTGATGATTGGACTCTGAAGAATCAGGACAAAATACCCTTTTGTCCTTGCGGAACTACCTCTCAGGTATCCAGTAGGCCTATATTTGAACATTTTCTACAACACGAGAGCCCAGCTATCTAGCTACTGTATGCTGAACTATATTCCCGGATTTTTTATCAGAGATGCAGAGTTACTCCTTTGCCAGTAAAGGCATTGATTAATGCTATCTGGAGTTGCAATGTTACACATTCTTGATTTAAATTTTTGTGTTTGTACACATGATTGTGAATGAAATGGAGGAATAGACATTTTGAGGCTGGATAAGAAAGGCATATTTTTTGTTTTAACAGCTAGAACAGTGAACCAGTATTTTAAATTAATGTGAATAGGCAACAAGTCTGTGTTTATTGGTGTCCTTGTAGTAGTCTCTCACACACCAATCACAGATAGCTCAGTGAAAACCCAGTGGTTGCCTTTCTCACTTGCAATGCCATACCATAAAATTGAATGTCTGTAATGCTGCTGTGACTACTCAAGGATAGATGTACTTGTATTCTTAGTTTATGCTAACAACTATGGAAGTCCTCTAGTGCTTACTGTTCCTGACCTCAGATATTCTGACAAATACCTCAGGCTTTTATAAATATATATATATATATATCAAGTTTTATGCATTTTATTGTGTTTAGTAGTCAAAATATTTTATTGCAGGTTTGCCTCTTGTGAGTGGAGATTTCATGATTAGAGATTTTGATGATGTAAGAATCTAAAGAATCGAGGAGTAATCTTGTAAATACCTTTACACACACACAGCTGCCGGTCACTGATCTCATACAGTACTTGGGCATTATTGAATTCATTTCCATGTGACAGAAAAGGGACTTTCACTAATCCACTGTATTTAAAAATCGATCTGTTCACTTTCTGTGATTTTGTAATGTGTTTTCTATAGAAATTTCAAAAAACTTGATTGTGTTACTGATTTATGTGATGTACTGATATCAGTCATTTTCAGTCAGATCAGCTGTTTAGGTAGCGCTTACATTAGGAAGCTTTGTAGAGTGTTACATTGTATTTCAGCAAAAACAATGGATGGTTTGGTAAGTTGTGGCCACGAAGCAATTCACTACAAATGCCATTACAAACAGTATTACCTCAATGCTATTATACTGCTAACATTTTTATCAATTCAGTGATAGCTGGGCTAAGTTTGACAATGCACACTGGATCCATCCTCTGTGTGGGTTGTTTTGGCTCCAGACACTGAACATAAGAGTCCTACAGTAGCTGCTTCTCCTCTGCTATGTTGAAGGAAAATGAATGTCACGTACACATCTGCATAACTGAGAAGAGAATACGATACGCCACATGTTGTTGACCACTGCAATATTAGTATGCAGCAATAGTTGATGTCATGGTTTTGTTCATTTCATCAACTGATGAAGTGTCTGATGTTTTACTATCAAATGCAGTATATATAAGATTTTACTGTGAATGCTGTCTTACATCCAGCTTTTCTGATCAGAAACCGATTACCTCATGCAACTCTCATTAAACTCATTAAACACTGAGAAAAGTACCAGGTATAATGTATATAGCTACTTGACAAAATGTAATGGTTTCTTCCTTTTCATGTTTGAATCCTGTGAAAATCTTTTTAATTACAGTTGATTATTGTTATGTTGTCTATTGTGGTAAGACGGAGTGGGTGAGAATGTGTTTTGCTTTGTTTGAATGAGCTGTGTGTGTGTGTCAATCTGTCTCCACTAAAAAGTATGAATGTTCATTTAATACTTGTGCTCTAAAACATGTATGAATAAAGCTAGATGAAAATACATAAATTTTGTATTAATAAAATGAAACTGCTTAACCATGTAAATGTGTGTAGTGTATAGGAGTTTCTATGATCCGATTAAGAGCCTCATAGGCCTTCAGGTTGCTGGAGAAATCTTATCACATTTTTTCCATAATATAAGGAATGCACCGAGATCATTATCAGAATCTGTTCAACCAACAAAATTATCTGTACAGTATTTGCATTTGTACTTGGATAGAAACGGGAAGTGGGCGTTGTCTATACCGGAAGTAATCGTATTCCCTAACCTAATATTCATTGGCAATGCCATTTTTGAGCCTTCAAAGCATCAAATTGATTGATTTAAATTGGCATATAATTAGCTCTGAAATATATTTCTACATCCTCATACTGTACCTTTAGACTGGTCTTAAGAAAAAGGACAGCCAGGCATTAGGGTGTCATAATTTTAGCCACAAACTTTTCAACAAAAAAAAAAAGTCCACTAAAGATTTAAGCCAACTTTTTTGGACAGCCATTGTGTGTACAGTGAGCTACACAATACTGTCATTAGATTTTGGACTACACATCACAATGGCAAACATGCTAGCCTACAAAATGGTGAGATCACCTCACCACTCTATGGATGAAATCAACACATGCTAGCCTATAATTAAAAACTACAGATTCTAACTGTGACTCTAGAGGCAAGGGAGATGAGTTCTCAATTACTGGGGTGTGGGGGAAACAACTTTGAAATCCAACAGTAGAGGGCACTGTGCTAGCATTTCAGATGCCAGCTGTCACATAACTAGCAAAATTCGCTCTCACAGAGTCGGACCACAACATGAAGTGAGCAAATCGGAGTTTGGAAATGTATGGACATTAATGAAGTGTGCTGCAAAATGTGCAATGCGGTACTACACTCTACTACACTACTCTAGTTGACAATAACATTACTCTTGTCTAACATTATGGCTCTAGCCATGTTTTTTGCAATGTATATAAAGTCTGCCGGTGGAACACAGTTTCAAATCCATACCTACCAAAACGTAATGACCAGCTAACACTAGCTGAGTTAATGAAACTTGCTGCTTGACCTTTCAACTTTATCTGACAACGGGTGAGTGAAAATGTGTCCTCTTACTGCCTCGCTGTAGCCATTGCCAGTGGTCTCTTATCGGATTAGCGCTGCGCCTTCTGTGATTCACTCACCAACATAACAATATGCTAATGCAGATGGCGAGCATGGTTTTCCCCCAGATTAATAATGATAAATATATATATATTTTATTTTTTTTGCATTTCGTATTATATTACCTTTTATGTGTTTCTTGCACTTTGTCTTGATGCTTTTAATGTCTCATGTAAAGCACTTTGAATTGCCTTGCTGCTGAAATGTGCTATAGCCTACAAATAAACTTGCCTTGCCTATTCTTCTAAAAGTAAAAATACACCGTTGAAGATGAGTTTTGCGAATTTTGAAGCCCTTGGTTGCTTCTGAGGTCGATGTTGCTAGTGATATGCTAACCATTTTTGAAACTGGACTACATTGAATGTATTTCTGACATGCCGCCATTTTAATTGGGCTTGCTTTAAAATGCATGTGAAATTTACATTCCTGTAAATCGCATTAAATCGTAAAGACGCATTAAATTGGTTCTAAAACAACTAGTGCAATGTACAGTAGGCTAATCCTGAAAGAAAATCCATTAATCCCCAAAGAAGGGGAATTACTCACTGTGCTACCAGGAATAGGCTTTTCACAGACCTTCTTACAACTTCATACAATTTAGAAAAATAATCATACATCATTCTGTGGGTTTTGGGTTTACTGTCTAATATTTTTGTGAAATTTGTTTTAAATTTTATGAAATCCAATATATGTAGTACAAATTACAGTACAAATTACAGCAAGATATGGAATATCACTGCATATTCATTGTTTGACCGATCTGAACAGCATGATCTCTTGTAATGTGTGTATGTATGTATGTATGTATGTATGTATGTATGTATGTATGTGTATGTATGTGTGTGTGTGTGTGTATATATGTGTGTATATATGTGTGTATGTATGTATGTATGTGTATGTGTATGTATGTATGTATGTATGTATGTATGTATGTATGTATGTATGTATGTATGTATGTATGTATGTGTGTATGTTTGTGTATGTGTATGTGTATGTGTATGTGTATGTGTATGTGTATGTATGTATGTATGTATGTATGTATGTGTATGTGTATGTGTATGTGTATGTGTATGTATGTGTATGTGTATGTATGTATTTGTATGTGTATGTGTATGTATGTATGTGTATGTGTATGTGTATGTGTATGTGTATGTATGTGTATGTGTATGTGTATGTATGTATTTGTATGTGTATGTGTATGTGTATGTGTATGTGTATGTGTATGTATGTATTTATGTATGTGTATGTATGTATGTATGTATGTATTGTGGAAACCTGAACGCGCCTCGGCCGGCCCTGACCGGCCAGCTCCAGGTGTCGCGGCACCAGGAAGAGGGCCCTGCTCCCCAGCACCCGGGACAGCGTCGGGTGGTTCCGCTTCAGCACCCTGGACAGCGACGGGGGGCCCCACGGGGCCAGGTGGTGAGAGGGAGATGATGCTACAGGCTACGGCCGCTCAGCTGCAGCAAATCACGCAATCAGCCCCATGAACCCCGCAATCAGCCCCACGAACCCCGCAATCAGCCCCACGAACCCCGCATCAACCCAGAAGTGGCGCTGCAGGAGAGGCGCTCCAGAGAACAGTAGCAGGTAGACAGACGGTGTGTTAGTGCTGTGTTCCCAACAGTAGCTGTGGAAACTCACCCATCTCTCTCTCTGACCGGAGCCCGCAGAGAGACCTCCACAGTGATGGGAGACCACCAACGCCCCAGAGAGAAAGCAGCCCTTGGGTTGGAACCCTTTTTGTTTGCCCTGACTCCAGGAGGAGCGGGCCCTCGTTTCACCTTTTTTTCGCCCGTCGATTGGCAGGGGACTTTTCTGTTCTTCCATTTGATTGAGTTTCATTAAACTGCCTATTTGGTGAACTTACTGCACAGTCTCCTCATCTCTCCACAAGGTGTCTCTGTTTGCCTATGTGTGCTCTGGGTAGTAGACAGTATGTCTGTCTGTCTGTCTGTCTGTCTGTCTGTCTGTCTGTCTGTCTGTCTGTCCCATCTAATCTATCACAGGGCGGGTCCACAAGCTTTCTTGGTTTGTCCATTCATCTACATTCATTTTTTGTAGTAGGATTATGCAAAGATTTCCAGACCAATTTTCATGAAACCCTGTGAGGGGTGTATCAAGGGCCAATATAGAACCCTGTAAATTCTGGAGCAGATTCTAATCACGGGGTGGGTCCACAAGCCACCCAAACATGGCCGGGCCGGCCATTCACCTCCATTCATTTTTTTAAAACTAGGATTATGCAAAAACTACCAGACCACTTTTCATGACACTCGGTGGAGGGGTGTAGCATGGGCCTATTTAGAACCCATTACATTTTGGAGGGGAGCCCAAACATGGAAGGCCATTCACCATTCGTTTTTTGGACTGGCTAAGGAGCGAAAAATTCCCCCCTGTCATTGTCAATGGGGGAATTGAATTGGCCCTATCTTGACATGGGAAGGTTACAGAGACACAGGGTGTTGACTGCCATAAAGCTCTTGACCTAACAAATTCAGCAATACCAATGCCAATCATGCACGCACATATGCGCACACAGAGCCCCAAAATGCATTCATGGGAATTGGTCTGTGCTCTCTGAGCACCATTTCTAGTTGATTAATTAATTATTAATCAAGCATGGTGGTTACTGGTCTTTAGCAACATGATCAACCTTCTTGATCTAACTGAGCTACTCCAATTGTAACAATAGGATTGTTGTTCCTAATGTGTGTTGTTCTGGGGAGTTATTAGAGTGGGACACAGACCACGCAAAATACTTGTAATGCTGATTGGAGCAGAGTTGTCTTCATGATTAGTCCCCACCTGCACCTCGTTCCCTAGTTAGTCCTCCCAGTGTATACAGTATATACCCTGTATATATACCCTCATGTTTCCTTTGTTCGTTGTCAGGTTTCTTGTGTTTGTTCTCCTTGGTTTTTGCTCCTTGGGTTATTGCTTTTGGATTCGGATTATTATATATTTTCAGTCGTGTGTGTTTGTTTGTTTGTTCGCTATTTAGCAGGATTACACAAAAACTACCAAAGCGATTTTCATGAAACTTGGTGACAGGGTGTAGCATGGGCCAACTTAGAACCCATTCAATTTTGGGGTGGATCAGAATCACTGGGCAGATACATGAATAAAAAGAAAACAAAATGTGCCCATACTTGGACCATCTCCCTTTACTTTATCCTTACTTCTGCCAGGTTTACCGTCCTGCCCGGTGTCTAGTGAACTGTAGACCCGTGTTCCTGTCCTGATGAAGATGTTGTTTTTCTTTAGAGAACATTGGCTCTTCATTACAATGAGGAGTCAAGTCAGCTTTAGATATCATCTCAGATATCAAGTTTATTTATTTGCTGTTTACGCATTGCAGCCACTACTATATGAGACGTGTGTGTGTCCGTCCGTCTGTGTGTGTATGTATTTGTAGCATGAGATTTGCACATCAGCAGAGGGCAATAGAGATTTTTCATGAATTAGCACTGCTTATTTCACCACCTGGATGAGATTTCTTTTTTTAAATTGCTGCTTGTCTTTTTCTTGGAAGGAGGAAATATGTAAATATGAGAGCAATACCTGCATCTTATGAAAAAGGAATTGATCTTAGAAATGTCTATCCATTAGAGAAACTGTCCATTCACATTATGTGATACATGTGTTGACTATTTGCGGAATCTGTCCAGGCACAATAACAGTGTTTTGAGATGACATTCACACGTCTGTGGGCACCAGAAGCACATGTTCACATGAATGATTGTATGTTGGATCACACGTTCCCAAACACATACCACATGTTCCCAAAGCAGCAGAGAGTGGTCATTGTTCACATAATATACTGTACATTACATAATAACACTGGTAGGGACAGTGATTAGATGTGGAGGAACTACTGATCAGAGGCAGAGCACCAAATGGCTGTGTGTGTGTGTGTGTGTGTGTGTGTGTGTGTGTGTGTGTGTGTGTGTGTGTGTGTGTGTGTGTGTGCGTGCGTGTGTGTCAGAATAGCAGAGACAGATAACTTGGTGTTGGTTGAGTGAAGAAGGCTAGGAGTTCTTGATCTCCTCTAGGAGTAAAGGAGAGGAAGCCAGCGATGGTTCTCCTCCATGCCTCTCCTCGTTCCCCACGCTCTTCTACTGCAGCGCTGTCACTGGGACAGAATATGGGAAAGTCTGCTGAGCTCATCAGAACACCTCAGACCACTCCAGCCATTTTGAACATGCCCAAGATATCAAACAACCATGTTATATCTAGATGCATGACTAAAGGCCAATGTAAGTATCCTGATAGATGGGACACTGCATCGTATCTGTTGCACGTCTGCTGTTACTTTTTCTTACATCCTTTTCTTTCTTTCCGTCATCTCCAGGTTATATACAGATCGAGGTCTGTGTCTGTGTCTGTGTGTGTGTGGGGGGAAAGAGTGCTTGGCCAGACGGCATTCCCCCAGAGATCTTTAAGAACTGCGACCTTGATGACATCACCTTGGACATCTGCAACCTTCCCCTAATGCAAAATAACAAGCCTGATATATGGTCTTTCTCCAACATCATCCCAGTGCCTAAATCTGAGGATCTCTCAAAGCCAGACAAGTACCGTGGCATCAGCCTGACCTGTATCATTGCAAAGATGTACAACTGAATGATACTTAACAGGCTGCATCGCGCCATCGACCCACACTTGAGAGAGAACCAGAATGGCTTTGGAGAGGGGAGGTCCACAGTAACTCAGGTCTTCATCAGGAGGATCATCGAGGACGTGAAGAAGAACAACATGACAGCGGTGCTGTGTTTTATTGATATCAAAAAGGCATTTAACTCAATACACAGATACATCATGATGAAAATGAAGTCCTATGCTGTTCCCCCCAATTTACTTTGGGCCATAGGGACCATGTATTCAAACACAAGGCCTAGGGTTGAGATGCCGGACGCCGGCAACAGCGAGGGTCTGTTACAAGGGGACACCCTTGCTCTTTATAATAGTCCTGGACTACGCACTGAGGCAGGCGATCCAGGGAAGGGAGGAGGATCTTGGCTTCACTATAACACCTAGGAGGTGGAGAAGGTATCCCGCTGTAGTCCTAACAGACCTGGACTACGCTGACGACATCAGCCTGATATCTAACCACGTGAGGCAAGCACAAGAGCTCCTGACCAGAGAGGAAAAGGAATGTGCCAAGGTGGGTCTTGGACTGAACGTCAAGAGAACTGAGGTCATCACCTATAACACCCCGGACCATCTGCCCCTAATGACAGCTGAAGGTACTGCTCTGAAGGAGGTTGAGGACGTCAAATACCTGGGTTCCTGGGTCAACTCAACGGAGCAAGACCTCAAAGTGAGGAAGAGGATCACGTGGAGAGCTCTGTGTGGAAATCCAACCTCCCCTGTGAAACCAAGCTAGTTATGTGGATTGCATGTGTAACCCATACGTTTTGGCATACCCAGGGGTGGATTCGAACCTGGGTCTGCCACGGGACAAACACAGTTTTAACCAGTTGAAAAGTTGAAGTTGCCGTTGAAAAGCTAGCTCTTCATTGGCGCGAGTGGATGGTATTTATACTCAGGGAGTGAGTTTAACCAACAACTCGTTATTGGTTGTTCCAGGACTTAAAATGACTCTGTTTCATTTGGGTACACGCGCTGTATTTATGTATGTATCAATCTTTTTAATGGGCCCAAGGAGTGCTCAGAGGAAAGAGAGTTACGGCTCCCTTAACCCCAAACTCTCCTACCTCACTGCTTTGATGGCCACGTCTCTAATTCCTGGCACGGCTCCACCAGAAGCTAACGGAGCCCTGTTGTTAAACTGTCATCAACGAGGAAAACAGTTGTCCATTACGTAATGTGCACATTATGCCTCCACATCCACCTACTGTACCCTCACTATACACACACACACCTACACACACACACTCGCACACAGACACACGCACACATGCACACACACACCTACACACATACACACACGCACATACACACATACACACACACACACACACATACACACATACACACACACACAGGAATTAGGGATGTGTGTCTAGCTGTATGACGTAGTACAAAAGAGGAATTTATTGAGGATTCTAAAAGCACAGTATTATGGCCGCTGGAATTCCATGATTCCATAGAACTGTACTTACAGAATAATGTGCCTGAAAGGTAATGCTTTGTGACCATATTACTAGAATTACAACAAACAGGAATTTTTTCACGATTTTACACTGTATATTTACTGTACACTTACTGTAGATTGCATAGGCTAAGAAAGACAGGCTCAGGCATACAGAGAAAGAGAGAGAGAGAAAGAAAGAGAGAGGAGAGAGAGAGAGCGAGAGAGAGAGAGTTTAAGTGTGTTGCCGTTTCTAGTGACTGAAACGTCACATTTTTCAGTGTCCAGTGGTGTGGGTTTTTACCAGGGTCTGGTGCCATGTCTCTAATGAGAGCCTGGGGTGTGAAACACCTGCATCGGGATGGCAGTGACTCAACAACACTTCCAGTAAGGAGGGCCTGTGGCGTTGTGGGATCCACAGTGATTATGAAAACAGTCATAGCAGACGGCAGCCCATCCTTAATCATTTACAGCCAAAACACCCCGCTCTTCTCCCAGAGGGCCCAATCACTGCTCAGAAAACAGTCCCATGACATTCCTAGTCTTTTGTACTCTCTGTGTAGTACACTGGCATTATGGAATGTCTGGGGGAATTCCCTTGTTCATATTACCTGTTCGGGGGTCAGAGGTCATATTCGAGGTGTGAGTTTCTGTGTGGTGAGCTCGCCCGGCCCCAGAAGTGCCTGCGCCGTGTCTGCTTCACCTTCTTTTATCACATACGTCTGGCACCTCATGTAAATGGCCTTTACGTAATAGTTCACACCTGTTTACGAGTGCCCAGCCAAGCAGCGTGGGCTAAAGGCTGGGTGGTGTCCTCAGAATGTGTGAGAATGTGTGATTTATCATCCTGAATAAAACCAGTTTGAAGTGGCCAGAATATCTCAGCATAGTACCTGACTTTATAGGACTACCTTTACTTTGACTTTAAATTCCTTTAATATAGTGTTCACACTTAACACCAGTTAAACCCTGAGGGTGAAAATGAATTTAATCAAGTGAGAAGTCTCTCTGTTTGTCTGCGGGTGGCCTCACTGGACACAGACTCCAATATTCCAGGTTTTCAGGGTAATGAAAGTATTTTTCAGCAAGACTTCTCCCAGAAGCCTCTGGATCTTACATCTGAATCGGTTTTTCCACAGACAGAGCCACCCCCCCTCCTGTTTCAACCTAACATACCAATAACTAGCCTGACACAGACTGACTTCACATTTCATTTCACATTTCACTCATTCAGCCTGAACAGGCTCCCATTACAGCTGTTTTGGAGATGGGCGTTGCCGAAGGAGTCCTTAGTGATTAGTTCATCCCCTAACCAATCACGTTGCGCAGTTTAATTCAAAGGACGCATTCAAAGGATGTTGATTGAGAGCCTTTCCAGACCCTGAATCACATTAGAAAATTCTGATTCATGGGCTGATTCAGGCTTATGTAACTGTCCCTTCGGAGTGAAACTTGAAGATGTGCCAAGGATTCTGGGATAGCACTTGAATATGTGCATTCTCAACAATACAACAACAACAACTAGGGCTGCGAGCAGTAGTGAGCTGGCCCTTGCACTCCACGTGTGTCGGGGTGCGGCGCTGTTAAAAGGTGTGCTATTTTGGGGTCCAGTACTGAGAGAAACTTCCTGTCACCAGTAGGTGGGGTTCTAAGCGTGACTCAATACTGACGCATAGATGTGTTCAGGACGGTACCTTGATGAAGTGTGAGAAATGTTGTGTAAATCGGACAATGTATGTAGGAGTTATGATGACTTCCTGCTTGACCTGTAGGCGGCGCTATAAGTATGACTCAATACTGACCTACAGATGTGTTCAGGACGCGACCTTCATCAAGCGTGAGCAATTTGGTGTAAATCGGATAATGTATGTAGGAGTTACGAGGACTTCCTGTAAGCAGTAGGTGGCGCTATAAGTATGACTCAATGCTGACGCACAGATGTGTTCAGGATGTGACCTTCATCAACCCTGAGCAATTTGGAGTAAATCGGATAACGTATGTAGGAGTTATGAGGACTTCCTGTTTCACCAGTAGGTGGCGCTGTAGGTATGACGCAATACTGACTTACAGATGTGTTCAAAATGCGACCTTCATCAAGCATGAGCAATTTGGAGTAAATCGGATAACGTATGTAGGAGTTATGAGTACTTCCTGTTTCACCAGTAGGTGGCGCTATAAGTATGACTCAATGCTGACGCATAGATGTGTTCAGAATGCGACCTTCATGAAGCTTTAACAAATTGGTGCAAATCGGATAATGTATGTAGGAGTTTTGATGACTTCCTGTTTCACCAATAGGTGGCGCTATAAGTATGACGCAATACTGACACATAGATGTGTTCAGGACAGAACCTTCCTGAAGCGTGAGAAATATTGGACAAATTGGATTATGTACGGAGGAGTTATGAGGACTTCCTATTTTATGGCGAAATGTCAAAATTGGCAAAAGGGTGTTTGGTGAAAACAATTTTTTTTTAATAACTTTTGATCACAAAGGTCTTAAGATGAAGCTGACCGAATATGAAGTTGATCGGATGAAATCTGTAGGAGGAGTTCATTAAAGTACGAGGCATGGAAATGGTAAAAACAAGGAAAAAATGGCACATTAAGAGAAAAATGGCTGACTTCCTGTTGGATGTTGGGTTTAGCTCCAAGAGACATTTTAGTGTGTCTCGATGAACTACATATGCCCACCGAATTTCGTTCGCTACATCAAACTGAAAGGTGGGGCTCGCCATTTTAAATTGTCCAGGAGGCGCTCTTGAGCCGTTTTGCCACGCCCATTTCCGTCACCCATGAAATATCAAATTTTTCACCGAGACTGACGTATCTGCAAAGTTTCATGCGTTTTCATCGATGTTTAGGCTGCCAAAAAGGCATTTGTTTGGGGAGAAAAAGAAGGTAGGAGAAGGGAGAATAATCCTTCCAATTTCAATAGGGCCTCGCACCGCCAGTGCTCGGGCCCTAATAATACAACATGCCTGCTGGTGTCTCAATGGACTTCCAGTACAGGACTATAGAGGATGTGTACTCTGTGCATGAGCTGGAGTGAAGGAAAACAGGATGCCAGGTCCGTACTGTAAACTATGTAAAGAAAACACACTCTAGGGGTGAATGCACGATGGGACATCCACCTGGTTGAAATTCCACAGTGAGAGATTCTAGCCAACAAACTGATCTTGTGGAAAAACAGCCTCTCCCTAGTGTGTGTGTGGAGAGAGACGGAAAGAAAGCATTGGGCTCGGGGAGGCGGGGACTAAAATATAAATCATCCCAGAGGCAGTGTTTTGAATTGGAGTCAACCATAGCGGTGCCCTGTACAAGTATGCAAAACCCATTACCCTGTTGCCCGAAAGAAAGACCGTAGCATCTGTTATGACTTAGTTCCCAGTTTCTTCTACAGTTCCTACATTGTATCATTTGTTTTGTTCTTAATCAACATGGGAGTCTAGTGTCCCCATCCTCCACGGCCGTTAACACGCGCTCCACACGTGCTGCACACGCCTGCTAACGAGGTGCGATTTCCCCTCCAAATCCAGATAGAAGGTAGGGTGTGTACGCCCCTCCCCCTCTATCCCCTCCCCCCTCAGACCCAGATAAGGAGAGAAGGAGAGACACGTGGATTGTCCACCTGCTGAAAAGGAGGCTTCCTTTACTTCCAATTCTGACTCTCCATGGATCGCTCTTGGCAGTCCCTTCAAAACCTCTCTTGGCGTCAGAGAGAGTGGAGGGACACAGGGACTTCAGCGTGTGAGGGGAAACAGGAGAAGCGCTGACTAAGGTCAATTCGCCATCATGAAGTGAATGACGACGTTGCAGGTTTCGTTTTATCGCATGGCGATGGTTCCAGCAGAATTGGGGAAAGTATGGGTTTGGGAGGAAGAGCAGCCTGACATGGCCCCGTTCCCCGGCTGCGGTCCAGACATCAAGCCTTTGGCAGGTATGCCAGTTTGCCAACGTGCCCGCAGGTGTGCTGTTTCCGTACTGGGCTGCCACATGCTGCTGTGTTTGGAGGACGGCAGCTGGGATTCCAAGTCCTGTTTGGCTAAGATCCGCAGCCCAGATGTACTTGCACCTGAACGCCTAATTATGCAGGTCATAAATCACAGGGATTTCATACAGTAGTTTAATGATATAACTACCGGCTACAAAGGAAGTAGACAAGAGTAGCCCTAATTGTTATTATAAACAGCTGACAGACAGACATAAAGATGTCCTGTCCAGACACAACAGATATAAAGACACAATGAATCGAACAACAACAACATAAAACTGTTTTCCACTGATACTTAGACATCGGTGTGTCCCAAAAACACACGGTCCAACACCCCACCCACATCCCATTCTCAGATGTGCAGTTCGACCACGCTCCTTGTTCCCTCCCACACTTGACTGTATAAATACCCCCCCTCAGCATGCTGAAACTCAGACACCATCAGAGACCAGGAGAGGAGAAGAGAGAGATAGACTGACGAAACAAACAAACGCAAAGGATTCAAACAGAAAGAAAAAGGAGCGAGGAAGTCTGTGGTGAATCTGAGGCACTCTCGGCCATCAGGGAACCGGAGGTAGAAAAACGGAGAGAAGTCCAGAGAATCCTCCTCGAAGAGACCCACTCAGCCTCATCTTTTAGAATGTGGCTCCAGGCGGCCGTGTGCCTGTCCTTGTCCTGTCTGGTGCTGGCTAGCCAGGGTCAGGGCCGAGCCTCCCTGCATCGCTCCCATGACCACAGTGGCCACTGCCAGTACACCTTCACAGTGGACAGCCCGTTGGAGACCAGCTGCCCCAGTGTGAGCGGGGGGCCGGAGCTGGAGGGCGTCAGGGCACGCCTCACCCTGCTGGAAGCCACGGTTGGAAGGCTGGTCGGGGGGGAGGGGGGGCTCCAGGAGGCTTACTCCCAGGCCGTGGGGGGGAAGAGCCAGCTCCAGCAGGACAAGGAGCAGCTGGCCCGGCAGGTGCAGGAGCTCCAGAGAAGGGTGCACGAGCTGAGCCTGGAGGCCGAGACCCTCAGACAGAAACCTTGCCACCAGCCCCCGGCCCCTGGGGGCCCTCTGCACGGACTCGGACAGAGAGCAGCCAGCGGTGAGTCTCCACGTTGAGGGGGATGGGAAATTTGAGTCGCCCCTTTTTAACTGTGCCATCATTTGTTTTAACTACGCACCAATGTTTTTTTGTTGATCACAGACGACAAGTACATTTTGATTAGGACACGTGATGATAAACGACTACTTGTTTAACTGTCAAAAGTGGGATATGCAGAGTCTCTAAGTGAAGCTACAGTCAGGTTTCCATTAGCTGTCTTTAAAGGTTGGGTAAGGGGATTGAAATTTAAAACGTGGATACTCATTTTACAACGCTTGTGCCTGCGTGTCAGTTTGAGTGTGTGTGATCGTTTTTGAGGAATGCAATAACTAGTTTATAGGATACAGTGGCATGCTGTGAGTCCAATCAATGGGGCAGCTAGGCCTTGATGTGGTCAGAGTGTAATAATGAATGTGCCTCGGGGTGAATTACTGTGTGTCTGTTAGTGTCCGGTAACTGGGCATCATCTCACTAGCGTGGACTGTCTTTCAAGATTATAATGAAACAAAACTGAGTCTGGCTTCACTGGAAAGCCCTTAGTCGTATTGATGAATCTTTGCCTTCCTCTTCCCTGTTTTTTCCTCTCTCTCTCTCTCTCTCTCTTTCTCTCAGACAAAGCCTATGAGTTCAGCAATCCTGCCTATCAGGAGATGAAGGCTGAGGTAACTGAGGTCCCAGCATCCCGTCTGATTCCAGAGGGGGGACAGAACCTCGAAGGTATATGACGGCCTGCCGTCTCTCTGCACCCGACTACGGCGCACATGCAGATCACACGCAGTGCTATGGCCGTTGCTGTGACCCTCTGTGTGTGTGTGTGTGTGTGTGTGTGTTACCTCCCGTGCACAGGCTGCGGGGAGCTGGTGTCTGTGGGAGAACCCGTGCTGCACAGGAAGGCTGACAGCATCACAGGGAAGTACGGGGTGTGGCTACAGGACCCCGAGCCCCTGGGCCCCCCTTACACCGGCAAGACCGTGTGGCGCATCGACACGGTCGGCAAGGACGTCCGGCAGCTGTTCGCCTACGAGGACGCGGAGCAGTTTGCCCGCGGCTTCCCCATGAAGGTACTGGTCCTGCCGGAGCCCGTGGAGAGCACAGGCGCCACCCTGTTCCGCGGCTCCATTTACTACCAGCGCAGGCGCAGTCGCACCCTGCTCCGCTACGACCTGGCCTCCGAGAGCCTGGCGGCGCGCCGGGACCTGCCGCACGCCGGCTTCCACGGCCAGCACCCCTACTCCTGGGGTGGCTACACCGACATCGACCTGGCCGTGGACGAGCAGGGCCTGTGGGCCATCTACAGCACCAGCAAGGCCAAGGGAGCCATCGTGGTCTCCCTGCTGGACCCCGAGAACCTGGAGGTGAGGAGGAGCTGGGAGACCGGCGTCAAGAAGAACACGGTGGCCAACGCCTTCATGGTGTGCGGCCGGCTGTACACCGTGGCCAGCTACACGGCCGCCAACACCACCATCAACCACGTGTTCGACACGGCCACCGGGGAGGGGCGGGCCGTCCATGTGCCCTTCCGTAACCGCTACCGCTACAACAGCATGGTGGACTACAACCACGCCCAGAGGAAACTCTTCGCCTGGGACAACTTCCACATGATCACCTATGACGTGAGGCTGGGGAGAGCCAGCAGCAGCAGTGGCGCCCTCTAGAGGAGAGGCAGTGCAGGTGGCCTGGTGTGGACTATTGAGCTATTTAGCGATCAGTATATCGATGACAGCTTTCATTGTTAACTCTGTAATGAGATTATACTGAGGCTTCTGTCTATGTATTATCGCCTTGCTTCACTAGAATATATTTTTTTCTATTTCACTGTAAATAAGATGACAGTAAATATCTCCTAACCTCTTGCCATCTCCTGATGCTGCTGTTTTGACAAACTCAGATAGTACTCATGTTTATAGTTTTATTTTTCATCTTAATTTAAGAATGTACAATAATATAGTTTGTGTTACTGTCTGTAATCAAACTACGTCTGAAACGTCTGTAACTATTAACATGTCAACTTGGCTCTCTAAAGCTATTATTATTAAAGGACCAAGAAGTGAAAAGACACCTTTGTTTTGTACAATAATATTGACATAAGAGTACGCAAAATCCAATAGCTCAAGACTATCTGTTGCGCCACAAAATGAGGTAGGTTTGCTGAGTGTGAGGGAGTGAGGTACTCTTCCTGAGGCCATGACAGTGGAGGTTTCCTGACACAGAGCTCCATCTGGTGACAAAAAGTCAAAATCACACCTATACACCACAAACCACTATTAAGCCATATAATAATAGGCCTATGCAGTGTGACCCACAGTCAATGCTAGCAACTTCATCAGAGTAGTAAGAGAGATGACACGGCTTCATGCCTTCTAACCCCCATAATGGTTTAAGGCCAGTGTTGCCCCCCCTAGGGGGTGAAGAGTGGGTTGGGGTACTACTGAGGTACTGGCATGGTGGGCAAGGGTGGTGGGGTACTGGCAGGGCTGGAGAGGGTGGCAGCACGCTTGGGAATTACCAACTCTGTAAGGGGAGATGGGGGTGAGTTATAATGACAGTCAAGAGACTCTGCAGCAGCTGCACACCGATGGAAACTTTGGACTCCCCCCCTCCCACACAAACGCACACCCGCGGTGGACTAAGCCAGCCAGTACAATACAACAGCACCCTACATGGACACTGTGCAACCTCACTTTGCACAGAATCATTCTCTGAACCAGGAAGCACGCACGCACATTCTACTTTCATACTCAACAGCACACATACTGCCTCACCCCCCCCCCCTTTCTCTCTTTCAGGAGATTGTGATAAAGAAATATACCACAACTCCTATGGATTGATGTACAAATGAATTTAATTGACACACAATTGAAAAGTGAAGAAATGTCTACATACAGTATTAAAAGCTGTTGACTGCAACATTGATAGCTGAAGTGCATGCATCACAAAAACGTATGTGCAAAAAAAATGCATGTGCGTTTCTAGTGAAAAACACAAGGACCACCCCATCCCATCTAACACAATTAAACCCCTAATGTGAGCCTATTTGAAAAATGGTTATTAACCAAAAACGCAGACATATACAACCTACACACAAAAATATTGAAATACAACAACAACAATAACATAGGGAACAGAGGGCTGCTGACAGGGTGGATTGCGATGCACACAGTCTCTTTCTACACGTCCAAAACATTCCACCCTCATTCCCTCACATGTTAACGCCTTTTCTCACAACCTCCAGTCCCTCACGCGCTGGCTTGTCCCTCTCCCAGCAGCAGAAGCAGGAGGTCCTGCAAGCAGTCCCAGGACACCCACAGCCTCTCCACCAGGGTGTACTGGCAGTAGCCCATGGCCAGGCCACAGCCCACGTCCGTCACATAGTGCCTGGCCAGCAGCAGACGGGACAGACCCACCAGGGCAGCCCAACCCAGCACCAGAGCGCGCATGGGGGCCGTGACCACCAGCTGGGCCACCAGGAAGCGGGCACACATGGCAGCCCGCGTGGCGTGGCCCGAGGGAAAGGAGTAGCGTTCTACAAAGAAGGCGGAGAACATGTCAGAGCGGTTCTGGGCGGGTGTCCTGCGACGGAACGCGGCCTTTACGCTCCTGACCAGAATCCAATCCAGCAGTAGAGCTGTGAGGTGATGAGAGAGAGAGGGAGAGGGAGAAAGAGAGAGAGAGAAAGAGAGAGAGAAAGTAAACGGTTATAGAGGATGTTACTTTTATGAAAGGCTGTTGTTGTTGTTGTTATTGTTGTTAAAACATCAGTGTTAATTGGCAGGGCTATTCTCCTCCATAAGAAGAGTAGCTTACTCACTTTTGACCTTTTAGCTTCGTCTTCCAGTCCAAAATAGAATACCATTCTTATTTTATGCAGAACGCTCCCCTAGTAGGAACGTACGACAACTGAATCCCAAAGACCTCAGTCAACGCAGCTAATCCTCTCAATATAAACAGCACGAGAGGCACGTGCATAAAGATAGGCCTGATCATGTAATCGCGAACAGCTGCTTGATTTCCTATCCAGAGGTGACACTGTAGGTCTACCAGGAGATTAAAATGAGAAACTTTCCATGGCTGCATCCCTTCCCTGTTTAGTGCCGCTCAGCTGCTGCCGAGTCTACTTGCTGATGGAGCCGTAATTCGGTGGACGGTTTCAAGACGCTAAACCCACCTGTAGGCATTCTGCCAAAAAATACCTAAAAATAAAATAAATGTCTGCCTTCTGTGGTTTTATATTTTATACATTGTTTTTATGTATTTTTCTTTTAACCTTCTATTAGGATAGTTTAACTGTTGTAGGTCTATTCTTATTATTTTCTGTATTTCTGGTGTTAACTTTATATTTATCCATTGTAACTCTGGTTTAGAGAGGTGCTTTACAAATAAAATAAATGTACTTACTAATTGACATAGATAGTCAATGGCCACAGGGCGCAAAGCCGATGGGTAGCTTATAGGCATACAAATGGCCTTTATCATAATGCAGCTTTGCAATTGGCACTGTTTTAGGTTCAACAAGTTCATAGGCTATGCGTGCATATCGTGGCCGTGCAGGCACTATGCAGGATAAAAAGTAGCCCAGGCTAGGCCTAAAGGTTACGGGCCATTGATTTGAGAATTTAGTCTAACGGGACAGGGATTATTTTATATGACAAAATCGATAAAATAGGCTATCAATCAAAGAAGACAAGTTAATTGAAATAATGCATTGAAATCACACTATGCCTGCCCACTCACCTAAAACGAGGTTCAGCATCATTTCTTGCTCTGTGACTGTCTCGCCCCTGAGGAGGCAGTATAAGGTACCGATGAACCACGGGATGGCGTGGCCAGAGAGTTCCACTAGCCTCACCAGGGGGCGAATACTGCCCCACGACGAGTCCTCACAGGCGCACACCCCCAGCCGCTTCGATAGCCACAGGTCTATGGCTAAAAACAACCTCAGGATGATGACAAAAATTGAGTGATTCAAACTCGCCGAATAATCCTCTGTCTGTGAAGCTGTGGAGGCATACAAACAACTGGAGCCTCGCCGGCGAGATGGCCACTCGGACGCCCGGTAACGGGTTACTGTGGCAAACTCGAATCTCCCACTGGCAGCGGCGCCACTGTTTCCAGAAATACTGCCACTACGACTGCTATTCCTTCTTGCTCTTGGCGACGGCATTATTCTTCTAAATAATAGGCTGAATAATCCAAATAAGAGCTCAATTTAGCATATGACAATTAATTTGTCCGTTGTTTATTGGCGGCTTGTTATAACTGGTAGGCTAATCCCTTGATAATCCAACCTTCACAATAGCCATCCTCAAAACTTCAGGCACCAGACACAATGAGGTTAAATGTTGCCGACTATTGCAGGATGGATTGAGTCACGTGGCACAAAACGGTAGTTAAGATACAATACATTGTTGTGACAGGTCTACATTTCTTATTGCTGAAACAATTAAGTGTTTCATTATGACTAATGCTGATTTTAGGCCAATTAACCTCAACATTTATAGAGTGAGCTTATTAACACAATTGAACAATCAAGTCACAATTGTGTCTATATCAGGCTGTTCAGCGTTCAGAGGCAAATTCCGTTAACACAGATCGTAGCTCACCGTTAATAGGCCATCACTTTCTTTATCGAGGACGATCGGCTCAGCCTCGTCATCATCGCCCCTATGTCATCTCACCTGTCGTCATTGCTTGGACGCGCCGCACCGTTCGCCGTCGCAGCTATGCCTGCTCTCTTGCTCGGAGATGTGCTTCCTAATTTCGAGGCCGAAACAACTACTGGCAATATAAAATTCCATGACTTCTTGGGGGACTCGTAAGTATGCATGTAGTGCTATCGTATCATAGCCTGATTCCGATATCAGTTAAGGTTTGTGTTGGATGCTACATTTATTAAATACCCTTTTGAAGATGGCTATGAGAAACGATGTTCGATGTGAATGTAGGCTAGTATAGGATAGACTATAGCCTATACTTTTTATGGGGATGTTAAGCACGTGTTTTGAGCACTCGAAATAATAAGAAACGTTTATTAGGCTACGTGTTCTTTGTGCTGGCCTATATTTTAATCCTTAACTAGGTCGGGGGAGAAAGTGTCTCAAATCGTTTGCACGCTGAGCTCAATAAAAACGCTGACAAACAATTCCGTTGTTATAGAGGCTCGATATCAACCTACCACATCCGTTGAGTTACACCTTTCTAGACAAACTGCTTTTATTTAGGGCAAATCAAAATGAAAAGCTACATTTTATTAATTTGAACTTTTTGCAGTTCTTTCCAGGCTACATTTAGTGTTTGTAGCAAACACTAAATGTCCACTAAAGTTTATGTCCACAGGAGGCTGATAATGAGCATTATAATAAAAGATGCAACTTTAATAATGCCCATTTGGGGGGGGGGGGGCGGCGGGGGTGTAAGCCTTATAGCATCAAGAAAAGAAAGGACAGGAAAGATACAGAATAGTTCAAGTATGGACAGCTTCAAGTAGCCTACCTTGGCGTCCAGATCACCAAGGAGACTGTACCACCTCAGACAACCGAGGAAACTCAGAGCGTCCCACCAGATCCGACGGAGTTTCTACTCATCCACAATCGAGAACATCCTGACTGGGAATACCACCACCTGGTACGGGAACAGCAGCTCTCAGGATCGCAAGGCCCTACAGAGAGTGGTACAGTCAGCTGAACGTATCTTCGGGGGCCACTCCTCCACCTTGAAGACATCTATTCCAGCAGAAGATGCAAACAGGATCCTGAGAGACCCCAGCCACCCAGGCAACAGATTTCTCTATGCACGGATAGAGGAAGAGCTGCTTTCCGCAAGCCATCAGGCTCCTGAATGACTACCTAACATGACTATCTTATCACTAGGATCAGGATCTAGTGTATAATAACATAACCACCACAACGCAAATGCCCCCCCGGGACTATTTATTAAAACGTTATTTATTATTTATTTATTTATTCATATCCATATGTACAGAATCCACCCAGACCTTTATTTATCCCATCTTAATTTTATACTTTATAGAAAGGGTAGGCCTACTTACTGTGTAATTTGTGCTCATTTATAAAATTGTAATTTTTGAAATTTGTAAATTTGTAACTGTAAATTTGTAATTTGGAAATTGAGTATTAGTTATCTGTAGCATAATCTTGGAGCCAGCAGCAACGTTTCACTGTGACTGTAGGCCTACACTGTACATTACATGTGACAAATAAAAGGAATTTTGAAGTATCAAATGTAAAATAGTGCATACAATAGGCTACAACATATAGCCTAAAACATTATTAGACATTACTGTAGCCTGTGACACGTTTTTAACCAGCGAACATTCTGTCAGAGAGGGTAGGCTACCTGTAGGCTAGCTGAATCAGCTTGTAGCATGAGAACAGAAACACAACCAGTAGCAGAGATGCTTTTTTAGGCCTCTACTAATCCCCCTTCCTTCCTTCCTTTCTCTCTCTAGCTGGGGTATTCTGTTCTCCCATCCCCGTGACTACACCCCCGTCTGCACCACGGAGCTGGGCAGAGCCGCCAGGCTCAGCAGTGAGTTCATCAAGCGTGGCGTCAAGATGATCGCCCTTTCAATCAACGCCGTGGAGGAACACCATGGCTGGAGCAAGGTGTCAACTCCCCTCTCTCACACCCCAAAACATGTCCAATGTCATTTTTGTCAAGAGAGGAATTAATTGCCAGTCCCTGGCTTGTAAGATATCGTACATCTGATTGAGACCCCACACCCTCCAGCAAGTAATGAAGAACTCTTGTGTCCTTGTAGGACATCCTGGCTTACAATAATGAGGAGCCGGGGTCCCAGTTCCCCTTCCCCATCATAGCGGACAGTGAGAGGGAGCTGGCGGTGGCCCTAGGCATGCTGGACCCAGACGAGAAGGACAAGAGTGGCATGCCCCTCACGGCGCGATGCGTGAGTCTCCTCTCCGACACCTTTCTCCCGCCCGCCTTAAAACACCAGCAATCCCGCAATATATGTTCGATATGAGTAAACCTCAGTCTCTCTCTCTTATACACACATGCATGAACTGTCCAACGCTTTGTCTGCTATCAGTGTTATATTTCGCCTGTGTGTTTCAGGTGTTTATCATTGGTCCAGACAAGAAGTTGAAGCTCTCCATTGTCTATCCAGCCACAACGGGACGCAACTTTGATGAGATCCTACGAGTGGTGGACTCCCTGCAGCTTACTGCACAGAAACGGGTGGCCACCCCTGTAGACTGGAAGGTGAGACAAGAAGTGACACAAACTGGTCAAGGTGGACATTATCACTGTCGTGTGCACTTTTAGAAAATGCAGGAGGAAAATTTAGTTTGCCGTCAGAAAACGGTACCATACTGTACCGATTTGCAGGCCTCTTCAGTACAAATGACATCTGTTTGTTACAGTGAACTGCTCTCATGGTACTCTGAGGCCAATTGACCCCACTTGTCACTCCTTTCCCTGTGAAGCCCGGAGATTGTGTGATGGTTCCGCCCAACATCCCAGAGGAGGAGGCTGCCTCTCTCTTCCCAGCTGGGGTGTACACCAAAGACTTGCCGTCAGGGAAGAAGTACCTGCGCTACACCCCCCAGCCCTGAGGGTGTGCTGCAAAATGATGCTCTCGCAGTCGCTGACAGGACCACGATGATGATCGGGGAGAAGGATTGCTACAGTATACTCCTGGCCATGGTGGAGGTCGGACCACAGTACTGGTAGCAAAGTCCAGATGCCATGACTGGGGTACCACTGGCATGCTCATGAAGAGTAATTTCATAAATTATGGATTGGATTATGTGTGGACTTGACTGAAATACCTTTCAAAAGTGTGGTGCCTTCTTTTGAAGCTTAAACATCAATAAAAACCTTCAACCTCAACAGTCTTTTGGTTCCTGTCAATGTAGCTAATTAGGTATCTGAATAGAAAGTGACAGGGTTGGCAGTGATGGATCTTTGCATGTTCCTCTGTCATTGGGTCTGCAACCTAGCTACCATTCGGACACTTGTTAAAGGTCAATAGTCAGCGCTGATGTTTGGAGTCAGCTGTTGACTCAGCTGTGTGTGGGATTTGGCGTCTCTCTCTCTCACAAGGACAACACCAGCGAGAGAGATCCCTGTCTTTGATCCTGTACAGCGCTGGGATCTGACATCCCTCCACGGCAGCCGTGACGCAGGAGAATTCAGGGAAAGAGTGGGGTAGTGAGTAATGGAGAGTGATAAAGATCAACTCAGAGCATGAGTACAGAGAGAGAGATACGGAGAGCAATTAGTAAGTGGTAGTGAAATTCATTACAATACACAGGTGTTCGAGTGAGAGAGGAGAAAGAGGCTTCCATACACGTTAATTTGCTAAACTGTATCGCCAAGCTTTCCTTCAAAATCCTCTTTAGAGTGTTGAAAAATCACTGAATTCATGTAATAAGCTACTATACATCTTTCCGCTATACAGCTATCTACATGGCTATCCGGTGTGGTTAGTTTCTTGTTTCCTGTTAGTATCTTTGTTTATTGCATCATTTCCTGCTCTACATCTTAAATTAGCAACTTTGTGTCATAGATGGAGGATGATTTTATGACACTTGGCAGACACTGCTCACATTTCTTCATGGCAATCTGAATAGTTGATGTCGGATACCCAGCTCATGTTCAGCGTCCACCGAGGGTATGTGATTATCAGATATCTCAGGGGTGCGAACGTGGGGTCGAAGTGTGCATCTACTCCCAATGTCCCCCGCTGTCTGGAGGTAGCAGCTCAGTATCAGGACCCCGTTTCTCTCTCAAGGGGGAGAGGGGTGCACCCAGGTGCTTGCTCAGTCACTCATGAGGGCCGTGTACTCCCTCTGGTGGACGAAGAGCCGCTGGAACACCTCAAACTTCCTCTGGTAAAAGCTGAGGGAGAAAGTCAAGACCGTCCTGTTAGATACAATATCAAGACTGATCTACGACGATGTGTGAAAGGGCAGAGATTTGTCATCTCTGTTCACCGGCACACTTTTAAAAGAAACCGGTGGCTGATGCAACTCTCACCTCTGCAGCTCCTGGTTCGGCCGAACAACGTTCCCCACTTTGGCCATTTTCTCCATGGCCTCCTAGAACATGAAGAAAAAACCCACATTGGAAACCACTAGATAAAACACGTTCTGGTTTAGAGCACTCAAACATGCATTGCAAGGATGAACTATTTCTGTACTTGGACCAGAGGTTAACATGACACAGGCAGAACCTCTGAATCTCTGTGCGCTCATCAGCTCACTGACCCTGGATCAACAGATCAGACAACACCAACTGCATGGACAGTTATGACTCAAAATGAGTTGACAGGTGCAACCTAGTCCGAACAATAACACATATTCTTATTTTTAGTGGATCTGGCTTAAAGGCTTGCCATCCCCTTGTGTGAAGAGGTATGCTAGTGGAATGCCACATAGCCATAGCCAGGCTGCACTCTATTTCCAGATAGATAACCATCTCCATGTTATCCACTCAGAGAGGATATCTAAATGTATTCTAGTTCCTCTCCACTAGATGGTAGCTGTCCCCCACCTGATGAAATCGGGTCTATTAAAATGGCCTTTGTCTCTGACAGTACATTAATACTGACACAAAATGTTAAAATTGCAATTATCTGACTCCCCTAACTCCTTGTGCAAACACTAGCTGATTATGACTTAAACGAGAGTAAGAATAGTCAGTGTGTTAAGTCAAATCCATATTACATTGCAAATTAATTAAACAAATTACAAGGCGAAAATGCTACAAAGTAAAATGCAACAAAGTAAGCTAAGGTTGAGATCCTGCCCTAAGAGATTAGAGAAGGACAAAGAAGCTTGTGAGAGAGAACACATGGCAAAGGCCTATGAGAAAAGAGAGAGGAAATGCAGCAGTGGTATAGCTCAGGAGGTAGAGCAGGTCGTTCAGTGATCGTAGGGTCGGTGGTTCGAATCCCGCCACTACCTGTCGAAGTGTCCTTGGGCGAGACACTGAACCCCAAATTGCTCCCAATGAGCAGGCAAGCGCCTTGCATGGCAGCTGCTGCCATTGGTGTGTGAATGGCGCTCCGGGCCAGTGTAACAACTGGATGGGGAGCGGGTTACAAATGCATTACCTATACCTATACCTAAATTGAGAAGATGAGATAGAGAGATAGAGACATTGACAATGGATATGGTTTATGTTTATATGTTTTACCGGAAACAGACAAAACTAATGCCATCCCAGTCTTAACATACCACGAAAAAATACATAGCAAAATGATACTAAACATGCATTAAAAGCAATCAATGTTAAGATTTACCGAAACACAGCTTTTAATGCTAATTTAATTCAGTGTTCATCAGTTCATGTTCCTCTTTGACAGATGTGGCCGCCCTCCTGCTGGCTGTGCCAGATAGAGTGCATCTTAGATAGAGTGCATCTGGAGAGTTAAATCACTGGGGATCAAAAAGGCTCTTTGTCTTAGAACAGTCCTAAAACTGTATGTCACTTCATCAGGTCTACTCTGATTCAGTCGAAAATAATACATTTATTCAATGTACATTTTCTTGCTCAAAAAGTCTTTAAAAAAATAATAAAAATGCAATTTGGACATCAAAATGGATCATCTAAGTTTGAGATTAGAAAGGAATGGGAAAGTAATTGAAATATTGGTTTGGTTCTACAAAACCAACAACAGACAAAAATTATGTGAGTGAACTGAACAACAGATACCCTGTTTTTTCCCCCGACATCTAACCTTATGACCCGTCTCTCTCTATCTCTCTCAGAGGGTTCAGAGTGAGTGCTGGTCTCTTCTCCTGGCCTTCAGGATGACACTGACCACAGCACAGACATTCCCCAGCAGGGCACAGCTACCCACTGCATTCTGCACTGCGTGGAGGGGGACCTTCTCCTGAAAGACCAAGATAGACTTGGCTGTTGATACTGTACATACACATACCCAATTTCCCCGTTGAAAGGACTAGTGACGGGTCTGTACCTCACACGCCAGTGACGGGTCTGTACCTCACACGCCAGTACTCCCCGCTTCCTCCTCGGAGAGGTTGGAGAACGTCAGAGAGGTGAAACGGAGAGACGCGTTCACTCTTCCCACCAAATCCTCAGGAAGTGGTGTACCAGGCCATTCTGTTTCCAGTATGACACTGTCGTCTTTATCCGTGTCTCTGAGCCACATGGCCTCCTGGTCCACTGGGCCTAGGTCACAGATGAGAGTGACCTCTGCCCCCTCTGAGAAGAACACAGTGAGGGGGGCGGGCGTGAGGTCGACCAGTCATATTATACCTCCATGAGACCAGTAGACTATAGTGTCAAGCGGAAGCAGGAAAAGAAAAACCCCATGGGACCTTAAATCTGAAAAAATCTGAATGGTACGGAACGGCGTAAGAAAAATAATTTCTTGATCCTGACTGAATTGTGCCATGACCATCACATATGATGTCTGTCAATTTAAAGCATACATTTTACTCATCTCGGTTAGCTTGCAAGTTAGCTAATATTAGCTTGCTGACTGGTTTAAAACTCACCAAAACCTTGTGACAACCTTGTGACAGCTCTCAACATGGCCAGACTAATTAAGCAATAAACCACTCGAGGCCGTGTGTTATAGTGATTTTATAACAGCTAGGGGGCGTTGTTAGGCACGACGCGAAGCGGTTTTATAACACCCCCCTAGCTGTTATAAAATCACTATAACACACGGCCTCGAGTGGTTTATTGCTTTTATACAACGGTTACTACAGCTATTAGTGTAAAATAAACACACAGCAATGTAAAATATTAACATTTATTCAAAACAAAGCATCATTTCCTCAATTCCGGCGAGCAAAATAGTTCCCCTAACAAAAGGCTTGCCAAGCAACAACTACAATGCATTGGATCAAATGGGAGGCGCATTAATACTGAAAATGGAATGACACAGGTGTGTGTTACAAAGTATTTTAACACGGGTTCCAGCCAATCAGTATCAAGAACCAGAACTAACCGTTGTATAATAGTGATTTTCACCTCTGAATAATTTTAAATTAATTCTGGAATAAGTGCTTTCCAGTCTTACGACAAACTGCGACTTTGTTTTTTTGTTTGTAATTATGTTTTAAATTGAAAAACATATCATATGTGTATGGTCATGGCACAAATAAAACGGGATCAAGCAATTTTGTTTCTCGCCATTCACTACCGAACATATTTTCTCTTAAATAAGGTCCCATGGGACGGCTCTTCCTACTTCCGCTTAGGCACTCTATATAATCGGCTATAACCACGACTCAAGCACTCGTAAAACCCTGAGTGGTTGAGTCCCAGTGATGGGATGACCAGAGAGAAGTTCCTGCTCTTTGTCCTGTCCACCAAGTACATCTCCCTGCAGTTGACTGTGCGGTAGTACTTATGGTATGTGTTGGGACTCTGCGGACTGCCCCATCGCCGTTCCTTCAGAGATACGCAGGTGAACGGCACGTCAGACATGGTGGAGTTAGAGATTCGGAGGGAGGAGCTATTCTCCACCAGCTGCACTCTGCCCCTCACGTCCTCCATCAGGGGGTCCAAGATTCAAGACTTCTTTATGTGTCACAGACCCCAGGTGGTGAAGGTAGGCAACCACACTTCATCCTCCCTCACCCTCCCTCAGGAACCCTTGAGTGGCCCAGCCAGAGCCCAGACCTGAATCCAACCAAACATCTGTGGAAGGAGCTGAAAATGGCTGTGTACCGATGCTCCCCATCCAACCTGATGGAGCTTGCAAGGATATGCCAAGAAGAATGGGGAAAAATCTCCAGAAACAAGTGTGCCAAACTCGTAGCTTCTTTCCCAAGACGCCTTGAAGCTGTAATCGCTGCCAAAGGTGCGTCAACCAAGTATTAGGCTAAGGGTGTGTATAGATATGTAACCCCTAAATAACCTATTTTTGTCAGTGAAAATAAATTGTTTTTACTTCATTATTGGCTATTGTGTGCAGATTTTTGAGGCAAAAAATGAACTCAATCTATTGTAGAATAAGTCTGTAACATAATAAAAAGTGGAGAAGGTGAAAGGGGTGTGCAGACTTTCCGGCTTGACTGTAAAGGAGTAATCAAATGATCAGCGGCTACTGACGTATTATAATACATTTAAATAAGCTGTCAGAGTCAAGAGGCGACCTGGTCACTAGTTGACTATCTATTGATTACATTTATAGAAGCTATATTTTTTTTTACTTGGACATAGTTCTACTTGGCTGTTAAGGATAACCCAATGATGCACAGTGAGCGGTTGATTTAACCATGAGCAGCTCAATTTAACTTTCTAAATTGTTTTGGGTCAGTGACATTAGCGTACCGATGCTTAGACATGACAAATGTCAAAAATATAGTGGTGTTGTTTTCTCTCGCATCAAGATATTTTTGTTCGCCATTCTTTTAAGAAAGTGTTTAGACTCGTTTTGTCTACTTGCTTCCACTACTTCACTGACACAAAGGGGTGATACATCATTGGTCAGGGACAATATGTTTACTGTGCACTTGTATAGAATCAGAAAGTAACTGTTTTGATCTCACTTCAAAATCTGGGGAGAGGGGGCTTCAGATTTGCTTCGGGGGGTGTGTGTGTGTTTGTGTGCGCGCATGTGTGCGTTACATATACTTCACCTGTATAGATGTGTATTCACGTGAGGCGCATGCACCCAGGACTGCTGCCCCCACCAACACGGCCTCGGTCTGGGCCGGGAGGACCGCAGGCAGACCTGGAGAGGCCACACACATTACACAGCTGGATTCCACATAATCTGACTCTTACGGCAGATTGCAAGCGAGGCTAGCGGGAGCTACCTAAGGCCTTGTGTGTGTCGTAGATACAATTGTCACTTTACGCAAGCGCTTGCGTAGAGCCTGTATTCACAGCCGCATCAGCGTAGATTACCTAGAGTATGAATCGGGCTTTACTCTTACTTAATTCAAGCTCATTCCCCACTGCTAACTACCCCTCCGTCCCCATCACAAACCTGTAGCATTGGCATGAATCTGCACAAATAGGGGATTCTTACTCAACCCTCCACACAGGAATAGGGTTGTGATGTCATGTCCTGCCTCTCTCATGGCCTCAAGGATATGTCTGGTGCCCAGCTGAAACAGGAGTGGGACAGTCAGGAAGAGAGGAATACAATATGATACCATGATGAATCCTTTTCATAACAGCTGAGGAAAACATGCTATAGTCGATGCATGAACTACTGTAAGTAAATGTAGTGAACTCACAGCGAGAGCTTGTACAGTCGCAAGGTACAGCAGGGCTAGGTCATCTAGAGTCTGGGATAGCAACAGCCCGACCACCTGGGGAACAGAGAGAGGACCTTAAATCGGACCAGATGCATGTTGGCTCAAGCTAACTAGCTGTGTTAGCGCTAGCCACTGGTCGGAGCTACAGTAGCCCTGGGCGGGCCCTTCTCTCCTCACCGATCCCCGCAGGGTGGGGTCTGCCAGGGGGGAACGGTTCCCATGGAAGTCCGGCCACACATGTAGGCTGGAGCCCAGCAGGTCCACGGAGGACTGCTCTCTGGCCATGGAGCCCAGGTGGGTGTTCAGGTAGGAGTAGATATTCTCTCCGCTGCAAAGGGGAGCATAAAACAAGATGGTGAGCAGACAGCACAGGCTTTTAATCAGGATCAAGAGAAATACTTGTTTTTCATCGTCAAAGGGACTCTGTTGTAAGAGGCAACCATCTGGTTCCACATTCTGTCAGTCGGGGTACATATACTCACAGGAAATGGTACATATGGTGCATCTAGTGCAAGTTTACAAACATTAAATAGATATACAATGGTACATTCCAGGTGACCTATTAACATACCTTTTCAATGGGTAGATCTATGGTATACCAAAGTCAATAAGTGTGGCTTATTGACAAACACTGAACAGCTCTGTGTTGTTTTAGAATAACACTATACCAGTAGTAGACCCAACAAACTCATATGACCTCAGTAGAGAGATGGTGGTGAATGTATTTACAATAGAACTCTGCATATAGCTGACCTTCTCTCTGCCTGCTCCTTTAGCTGGGGGTAGGATGCATGCCCC
This sequence comes from Borostomias antarcticus, assembly GCF_949987555.1. Taxonomy (NCBI): domain Eukaryota; kingdom Metazoa; phylum Chordata; class Actinopteri; order Stomiiformes; family Stomiidae; genus Borostomias; species Borostomias antarcticus. Next base: position 9,882,409 of record NC_140257.1, read on the forward strand.
TTCACCACATGATCAATCTGAGGGAGAGATTAAAAAAAAAAAAAGAAATTTAAGCGAAAGATGAACTACTACAATCATCATGGCTTGCTGTATGGGTTGGCCTTTCAGATGCAAAGTCCTATTGTGTAGCACGTTAACTGACCAGTCGTCCCGTGGCGCTCTGGCCTCCCTCATTGAGCCACAGGTCGGGCACCATGGCGGACAGGTAGGGACCCCACACCCCTGGGACGAACACAGGCTGCTGGCTGATCTGAAACAGAGGAGAAAGCCATGTTAAGGACGGTGCGCGGTTCTCATCCAATCACGCAGTAACAGTAGTTTCAACATGGAAATATGTTTTCAATACAGTAATACTAGAAAATGAAAAGAATGGGTGATTTGTTCAGACAATGTTTCAGCCTAGCAGCCTTTATCAAAGTCTTTGACTCAGACAAGTCTTGTCCAAGACTTTGACAAAGGCCACTAGGCCGAAACATTGTGTGAATAAATCACCCAGCATCAAGAGCTTGAGTGTACAGTCTCTTTTCTTTTTCTAGAATATTCCACCCGTTACCAGCACCTCTCCAAGACTACGGTGTGCGTTTACTCCTTTTTCCTCAACTTCAATACAGTAATAACATCAACACATAGCAAGACTTTTCTATATGGAGGTCAGACATGAGGGGTGGATCCTGCCAGATGGGAAGATAGATGTTGAGAATAAGGTGAGCATTGTGCTATGATGAAGAGACAAAAGTGGGTGGTTTAGATTAGACAGGCATGGATACTTAGCCTCAGAGAGGCATTGTGTAGACCTCCTAACTCCACGATGCCTGGCTGGTTCTCAACAAGCCAAGACACAGGGGGAGCTCTTTCCCTCTTATGTGCTAAGGCTGCCAGGCATGCCGTGCTGTATTAACTACCGTAAATAAGACTGTTAAATAAGTAGCCTCTCCTCCGCGAGGTCACACATAACAGGGGCTGTTCAATTCAAAACCACTGACCGCCATGTGGCACGAGGAAGTCCCACAAATCACAGCCATACGCGATGTGATTGGCTGGTCCTCACAGGGCAGACGGAAGCCTCTTACATCTGCACCAATCACACCTGAGATCACAAAACACACTAGAAACATAAACAAATCAGGTCCTATTCGGGGCCTTTAGTATTTACCTTCATTTCACCAGGTTAACCAATATACAGAAAGCAGACAGTTTACATTTCTAACTTGAAGAGAGAATTCTATAATTGAAATGTCTAACTTACCGTTTGAAGTGGGTCTCTGACCTTCACATGGAATTGAGCAGTGACATAGTGACACTGCTGGAATAATGTTTGCCAAGCTGGTTTGCGTTTTAAGAGGTGGGAGGTAGATGGTTGTGCAGGGGCCTGAGTGTACATCACTGTGGTATGTAAAACAGTTAAGCCTACTGAGTGCTTTAACCTCCGACTGAGGTATCATTGTGTGATCAGCAGAGGTCAAAGCAAAGGTCAAAGGCCACTCCGTAAACAAAAACCAGATGGCTGTGGTGGGGCCTTTGGGGCCAGAGGATTTGACAGCTGGAATGGACTTTAACAGAGCCCACAGGAAAACAACAGCAATGACCCGGGGACTTAATAGACATGCTCAAGACGATCGATGGCTAAGCAACATCGACCACAAATGGTCCACTCTGCTCTCTCTGGCTCTCCCGGAATGAACAGGCGACCTACCTAAGCCTCCAGCATGAGCGTCTATGAGGGAGGCCCCCACTGCCACGCCCCGGTCCAGCCCCAGGTCAGCTGCTGCCTCCTGGCTGAGGCCCTCTCCTACCGGTGTCCCTGGACAGCAGGTCAGATTGCCTGAAGGTGGGGGAACACAAAGCAGATACACTGAACTACAAAACAGTGTGTGGTCTCCTATTGTGGAATCCAAAACCAACCCGTGTTGAGTGGCGATGTTAAGTGTAACTCCTTTAACCTATTTTGGAATGGTTGTTTTCAAGCAGGTCTTCTAGACCAATGGCTGTCCAGAAACTGGCGTCCCATCCCGAGGGGCAGTAGGTCCATTTACACACCAGCGTGCATAAGGATCTGAAAAGGGTGGTAGACTTGATCTGACACATACTACAGTATGACTGACCTAGACACAGACCAACACTATTGGATTCACATTCATACAACCATTAAACTTGGAGGACGACACCTTACACAAAGCACACTAGTTCAACAATCTACATAATCTATGTTTAAAAAGCCTCTCTCCATTGCTCTCCATCTCTCCAATGCCTCACCTTGCCAAGGACCCAGTAGCCTTCCATGACAGGAAGTCTGGAAGGTCAAAAAAGTGGGCAGCATCCTTCCAGCAGGTCTCTCTCAGGTTCTGACAAAAGACACAAGAGGAGGAAAATGACATTCACATTCCAAGATGGAGAGGAGTGATTGAGATCCATCAGATCTCCTAAGCACATGGCTATAAACAGCACATGCTCAAGAGGAGCCTAGAGCACACCCATAAAAAGCTCATTGACTTCAGTGAACTCTGACCTCTTTGAGCCAGAGCAGCTTTGGGGGTTGCATCTCTGGTGACATGACCCCACCGACCATCCTCAGGACCCGGTGGCCACCGCTGGTCATTCGAGCTGCCTGCTCCGCAGCGCGATGGTCCATCCACATGACCACGTTCCTGTCCTGCTCGCCTAGAGGGAGGGAATTATCAGATGAGGAATGACGACCAAAACATGTGCTGCTCAGTCAACTCACCTCGTGTAGTACAAAGCTATAAATATGCAACAACAACAAAAACGGTGTGGGTTTTTATGTATCAAACCTTAATTTGTACAAGTTTATATAAGAAATATTGTACGCTAGACAGACCTAACATCTCCCGTTCCAATCACACAGTCACAAATTCCTACTCTACATTCAGAGGTGCAAACAGATCACAGGTGAAGAAGGTGACAAACATACAAACTCATACAAACACTGATCAAACAAATGACCTATTTTGGATTAAAAAACGGCTATTTTCACCTAAAGGTGACAAGTCTGCACCTCTGAACATTAGCAAAGCAGAACAGGAATGGGCTCGCGGACTCACCGTCCTGGTTGACGGCCACTGGCTGGAAGTTCTGGTCCAGGACCACAAGAGAGCAGGTGGCATCAAACCCGATTCCTCTGACCTGGCTCCTCTCCACACCCTGGGTTACTCTCTGGCAGGGCGAGACAACAGATAAGACTTGCTGCCTCTTCTGAATTGCTAGCAAATGTTGAGACAACGGTAAAGAATCAAAGCATCAAGCTGCATATTTAAACAATTATTAAATGTATGTCAATGTCATGACTTTGAGGCAATGAAGACAGCATAGCCTATAGCAGAAAATCCCTCTTAAATGACAGTTGAACTAGTTATGAATGTGCACGCAAAAACGCATCTCTTGGAGACCTACTTTGACTGTGCGGCAGCACTGTTCCCAGATCTCTGTGGACGACTGGACATAATGATCTGGGAGGGGCTCCCAAATGGTGATCGGCTCCTCTGCAGTGTCCTTGACCTGGCCATCCCTAGTGACCAAAGCGGCCCTGACACTGGCAGTGCCCACATCAACCCCCACAAAGTACCTCTCCATAGAATCGTGAGTAGTCATCAGGAGATACTCCTAGGGAGAAAGAGAGAATATTGTTAATTAACGAGAGTTTACAAGAGAAGAGACGTTACTCTGTTAACTTTAAGTAAATGGATCCTTTCCAGTAGCCTACCATCTGTTTGAAAAGTAAAACATTGTTTACAGCATTTTCGTGAGTGACCGCGAATTCAGATATTGTTGGCATGATTTATAGAAGCGGACTAATCTGCACAATTCGAAACATCACTGTATGATTTGGTTTTCACCTCATAAACTATTCAAAAGGAACCTCTAACTTTAAACGATGCCTTACCCGTTGGCCAATGTCAGTTGTTGCGCCTCACTGGCTAATTTTGTTGTAGCAGCTGTACTTTGACTTCCAACGGCGCGCCTTAGTGGCCAAAAAGGGTACATCTGCATTTACCTCCGTATAGCCTACTTTTTGCCAGATTGTCAAGGCAGACGTCTTGTTGAGGGCCTTGGTAAAATTACCATTAATTAGGTCCCAGCATCTGGACTATCTCTAAAAACCAATGCCATATGTGTTCAAGATGATTAGACTTCATGAGAGACTCCAGGTAATCTTCTTTTATACAAATAAATACCACCTTCCATGCCATTCAGAGAAGCCTATTTTATGAACAAAGGTCTGAGGCTAACAGCACTTGTGCTATGCATTTGTTCATTCCTTAAAGTCTGAAGGTAAACAGTGCAGTCAGCAATGTTTGGAGCAGCAATGAATACTGGAGAAGAGAGAAAAACAGAGCAGCAGGACAGGAAGAAACAGATGTTCCTCTACAAACACGAAGGACAATGTTTGAAATCCCATCTCTCCCTCACTTTCTTTGTTGTGTAGCCTAGAGGGGGGAGAGAGAGGAAGGGAAGGAGAGAGAGAAGTGTAGCTCTGTTTAATGATCAACACATGCACAGCGCACTCTCCATGTTTTGGCCTGGTGGAAGGGTGTGTTCTCATGGTCTGTGGATCCATCCTTTAACAACAAAGGACAGCTTGTTGTGGCTGAGCCCACTCTTGATTAGGGAAGTCCACATCGTGGAAACAGCTGGCTGAATCAGAGAGAGGAAGGTGATGTTATCGAAAGATTACCCATCAGGCCAGCGGAAGGGAAATGTGGCCAGAGAAACAGGAAGCGTGGCCGGGTCAGCGTTAGTTTGATGGTTAAATTCCTCTGGACAGTTATAAACACAGGTGCAGGCAGAAACGTAGCATCGTCTTCTAGTCAGCCAACGGAGGCACCAGGCTCAAATAAAAAAAGGTCTTAAATAACAATAGTGAAAGTGATTTTAAGACCTTGAAATAATGTATATGTTCATAATCACATAATTATAAGTAATGCAACTCTGTGTGGACAACTGTGTGTGTCTGTGCTCTGTTTGTTTGTTGGACTGGACTGGAGTAGCCTACAGCTCTTGATGCCATTTGTTACTATATCTGCAGAGGGACAAGATTCCAAGCAAGAAAATATTCCAATCTGATATTCCAATTGAAGGTGTCTAATACCTCCAAACAGTTGTTGTTTTGCAGGAAGAGGCCGAGGACAATTCAGAGGACCTGCTCCTCTTCTTCCCCTGCATGGTTTGAGAATCATACTGTATGGCGATATGTGGTGTAAGATTTTGCTCATATTCAAATTAAAATCCAGAGCAAGTGGAGGGATAGCAGCGGGTGTATTTGGACACAGCTTGTCATCTCAGAGTTGACCTCATGCAGCCAACACTCACACCTTCTGTGGCTGAGTTGTATTTACAGTTGGTCTGAATAGAATAGGTTGAATAATGCAGCAAGGGGTTACCAGAATTAAACACAAATTCATCTGAATCACATGAATCATCAGATGGTAAGTATCATGGCAGGCACGGGAAAATACAATCAAATCAAAGAAATAGCCTATAGAGTAGGCTAAAACAAAGCAATAATATCTTGCACTCATAGAGACAAGAGTTTTAGAATCTTTTTTGTCAAGTACATTTTCACATAGTAGCCTAGAACTCCCCAATTTACATTAATGAGACACCGGTAGCCTAATACGTAGCTATTAATTGACAAGAAAGTCCACTTGAGCCTTGGGCATTTGTGTAGCCTAGACATAATGCTCTCTCTCGCTCTCAACTCGCACACTACAGTATACCTCTCTCAACTCCAAAACATTCTCTCTTTTTGTCACACTAAAAGCATGTGTGTACTTGTGTGCGTGAGATGGGAATGTAATGTGACAATATACAGTACAGCGAATATATAAATGAGCGGGTAACTAAATATTCAAAAACAATACGTAATCCCAGAGTACATTGCTGCAGTTTCTGCATTACCTAATCCCATCAACCATTGCGGGAGGCGGGAATATGGCTGGTTGTCAAAGCAACCTGCATGTCATTACAAAAAGTAACGCCCATCGCATAATCTCAAACCAATGGGAAGCTTTAGAAATGACATCATTGTTATTTTCAGTATAGCAGCAGCTTAGAAGTGGATAAAGTTCGTCTCCACGTTGGAAGTGGTAGAAAGTACATTGTAATCAGTGCGAGGCGTAGTGGCTAGACAGAAGAAAATAATTATTTCACTTGAATATTCGAATTGACCAATTGACGTTCATCATTTCGAAGGTTAGTGTGTTTTGTCACAATTATTTAGCAACAAAAAGAAAAGTTTGCAGTTGGACAAGTTGTTCCCTGACTTGAGGTTCAGAAAGAGGCGCACCCTATCCTAGACGACTGGTGGTGATAGGGGATTGGATTTTTTTTTCAGCCGAAACCGTCTATTGCGGTCGGAAGATTTGATGTAAAAATAATTTCTACACTCAAGAAAACCTTCAATTGATGCCTACCAAGATGGAAGCGACATTCTATGACGAATCGGTGAATGCTTCCAATTCTCAGCACGGCGGGATAGGAACATATGGATTCAATCCGAAAACTATGAAGCAGAGCATGACACTAAATCTGAACGACCCCAGAAATTTCAAACCTCAATTGCGAGCTAAAGCCATTGACATACTGACGTCCCCTGACGTGGGATTACTGAAACTGGCCTCTCCTGAATTGGAAAGACTGATCATTCAGTCGTGTAATGGGCTGACTACTCCCACTCCTACTCAGTTCCTCTGTCCTAAGAACATCACCGACGAGCAAGAGGGTTTTGCTGAGGGATTTGTAAGGGCGCTCGCGGAGCTTCATTATCAACAGCATATGCCTAATGGCTCTGACGCTCAAGCCAATGTAACCAACGACATGGCCCCCGTATCTACTGTGTCCGAAAGTGGTATTCCGTACAGCTGCACCGTACGTGCAGAACCACCGGAATATACAAACTTGGGCACATTCAGTCGGGCCGTAAGCTCTGCGTCGGCACCTACTGGTGACAGACACTCCTCGCCCAGTTACACGGCGGTCCCGTCCCAAAATCAAATCGACCCCCAGCTGTCAACGCAGCACCCACGACTACAAGCCTTCAAAGAGGAGCCCCAAACGGTACCCGAGATGACCGGCGAAACCCCACCGCTATCTCCTATCGACATGGAAAGCCAGGAGCGGATCAAAGCCGAGCGAAAGCGCATGCGGAATCGAGTGGCCGCGTCCAAATGCCGGAAAAGGAAGCTGGAAAGGATTTCGAGGCTAGAGGACAGGGTCAAAAACCTGAAGACCCAACACACAGAGTTGGTTTCCTCTGCCAACGTGCTACGGGATGAACTTGCTTTGCTCAAACAGAAGGTCATGGACCACGTAAACAGTGGGTGTCAGCTCATATTGACGCAGCAGCTCCAAGCTTTTTGAATTACAAGGACAGTGCGCTGTGAGCGAGGGACATTTGGGACCAAACGCAGCTCCAAGGGGCGTGATACAAAGTTGCGCCCCGAAAGAATAGCGAGAAGAGACGTGTGTCAAGAGGTGGCCAAAGCCTGTAGCCAAATGAGTCTTCACATTGTCCAGTAGCAAATGTATATAGACCGTGTCTAGCACTGAGTTTTCTCACCAGCGGCGAGTTGTACAATATAACATAATATGAAACATTGCTTCATTGACACACCTTTAAGGACTGACTCAGAGGTGTGACTTGCCTACTGACAAAAACTGCCTTACTTTGATAACATTTACATTGGTAACATTTTGTGGGTGTAACAACTGTTAGACCCGAATTAATACTTTGTAATAGGCCAACTATTTGTATGCCTGTCTTTTGAGCACTTCAGAACTGTATAACTACAAATAAAATGTGGAACAAAACATGAATTGAGAATCGTTGTCCTATCCTAATTGCCTTGACTTCATGAACCAAGAGTAGTTTTATTCAAGTTCGTCCTGAGTGAATTATTGTAGTATTTGTTGACAAAGAAATGGGTGTCGGACGTGCATTGAGTCACTCCAGCGTAGAGGTCTGGTGGTGACTGCGTCCGACAGGCGATTGGACGGCCTAGTGTCGGAAATGAGCAGCAGGCAAGCCAAATATGGCAAGAGAGCTGTCAGACGACTACAATGTGTGACGGTGGGTGTGCCTAAAATACTGTGCTGGCAGTAGTGGGACTGGGTTGGTTGTTTCCCCAAATTAACTAAATTATATTGCAAACAATGTTAATGGCATACAAGAAAATATCGAAAAACATTTTCTTTCTACAATTAGGCTTTTCCCTCCATAGCCTACATCTGGTCTACAGGCAAAGATTAGCTAACCTGTCACATCCGTTGTTGTCCAGTGAACAGACCAGTCTGTCCCATCCTTGTAACCTGATAATATTGGTGTTGATTAATGACAATATATTAAATAACTAATATAGTGCAAATCTCATTCACCATTCATACAAAGCATGTTAGAGATGTATTAAATTTTATTTCGTATGGTTTATCACCCGCATGGGAATCGCAAACATGTTTCTTGTTTAAAAAAAAAAAAAGTAAAAAAAACAACAAACTCTCTCTTTCTCATATATACATACACACACACGCACACACACAGTGTTGCTGCACAGGCTGGATGGTTTACTGTTTAGTGGTTTCCAAGTGTACTCAGGCATGGTTCCATCACAGCTTGTCAATACCCCAATCAGAGACCCAAAGTTTTATTGAATAATGGGACCACGTGTTAAGGTGTTTGTTCTCTTCATTCTGGTGAGCCTGTCACACTGCTACTGTACACTTAACCCATATAGTCCTGCATGCCCAGGGTGGCATTCAAACACGGGTCTCCCGTGGGACAGACTCGCGTTTTAACCACCTAGCTCTTCATTGGCATGGGTTGACAGTATTTATACAGGGAGAGTGAGTTTAATCAACAACTCATCTACTTGGGACTCACAAGGATTCTGTTCCACTCACTTAGCTATAGGGAGCACCGCCCTGGGTGGGGGGCTAGGATGGGGGCGCGGAGCAAGAAAGTCTTGTTATTTTATGTTAGTGAAAGAGTGAGTTGAGGAATTTGTCGTTTCACTCGGTTACACTCACCCGCCCAAACTCACTACATCCACAGGGCATCCGTGTCACAGCACTAGTGTAACCCATACGTTTCGGCATGCCTTGGGTAGGATTTAAACCCAGGTCTCCTGTGGGATAGCTTCGACCAGCCACGCTCTTCATAGCTAGCTCTTCATCTGCGCAGGTGGACAGTATTTAAACTGGGGGAGCGAGTTTCAACAACAGCTCGCTGCCTACTCGGGACTCACAAGGGTGCATCTCAGCTGCCTACTTCCAGGTAGCCTGGCATCACCAGACCCAATTCGCAAGTGCAAAGGATGAAGCATGGACAGAAACAGACTGTGAGATAACGTGAACAAGATGGCAAAGCCAGGATAGCTTCCAGAAGGCTCAAGAACCCACAGGGGCGCTTCACATGAACTTGAAATCTCTTTTTGTCAACATCTGACCGTGTCTTTTTACGCCCTACCCTGTCTGTCTGTATGTCCGCCCGTCTACGAGCTAGTCTCTCAGCTGACGAGCAGGCCCTCCTTGGTGGCCAGGCGTTGCCGGTGGACGTGGTCCTGCTCCAGCTCCTCGTGGCTGGGGTGCCACAGCCGTGACAGGATGCGCTCCATGTTGAGGGCGAACATGGTGTGGGAGGGCATCACGCCACGGTGGACCTGCGGACAGGGGGGCAAAGCGAGTCAGCAGTTTCACAAAAGGCCGTTCCGTGTGACGCATCGATATTTGGTAGCTGGACGGAATGCTGCGAACTGACGCTGGAATCAATGTGGGACAATCCAGGCATAAAAACGTGATCTCTTACATGACAATAAAGCATTATGGAATGAGAAGCAGTGGGATGTCACAGATATCGCCACGGCTAGCGGGAGTGATTAGGCACGACGCTGCTCAGCAGAGTGCCGTTACACCCCGCTAGCCGTGGCGATATCCGTGACATCCCACGGCTTCGAGTTCCATAATGCTTTTATACAACGGTTGCCACATTTATCCGTCAATATTTCAAAAAGAAAGACAATATGAACTTTAAATAAATGTATTTTGAATGGAACTATTTGGTAATCATTTGCGGATACTTCCGCTGAAAAAGGGAACGTTGCCAGGCAACAGGCGACAATGCTACAGCACATTTTTGTAAACATTGATCTATAGGCTACTAATAAGAGGTGGATTGATATTAAAAGATGTGCAAACATTCCATTTTAGCATTGGGATATCGTGGTTATCGCCACGGCTGGAATGCAAACTGACCAATAGAGACAATGGACCGGATCTATACCGTTGTATAACAATGAGTATGTACTTGGAATGTGATTCTCTCACCTGTAGTGCTTCCAGTAGATCAAACATACTGATAGGGGGGAGGGGCGCGGGGACACTGTCACTGGAACAGGCCAATAGGAGGGCGGCTTGTTGCTCTGCCTCGTCTGGAGACACCTGAGGGGGCGGACCTGCAGGGAGCGACGCACTTGGAGGGGGGCTAGGGTGAGAAAGTCATGTTATTTTATGTTAGTGATCTAAAGTGAGTTGAGGGATTTACCTAAGAGTGAGATTTTCGCTCCGTCACAAAAACTTCAGGAGGAACTTCCATCTCCTTACCATTCAGTGACACTGTGGTAAGCAGCCAAGCTGTTTTTCAGATAGGGCCGTGGTGTGACATCACAACCAAAGGCATAGGGGAAGTGACCGTCCCGCAGCCGATAAGCCTTCCTCCTAGTCACTATGGCAGTCAGGACATCCTTCAAATGCACCTGTCAGTGAGGAGACACTTAATTGGGTGCCTGAAGGAGAGCTTTACCTACCACACGTGCACACACCCCCATTTAGTACAGTACACACCTCCACAGCATGGATCATGGTGCTGACAGAGTCCTCTGTGACGTTGTCCAGGCCCAGTTCAAAGGCCGTCACCATCATGCGGGCCTCCAGCTGGCCCCGGGTGGGCAGCAGTAGGGTGTGGGCGCTCAGGCGCAGCTCCTCCTCCTCCGCCCCCACCTCCCGGGGGCTGAACGGCTGGGCTGCACTCAGCGGGTTCTGGGGCTGGAAACGGTGCTGGAGGCCGGACAGGTCACACAAAGACATAACTACAATTCTTCAACAGCAGGAAGGACAAGCTACCGCTCAGTAGGTATCATTAGCTCAGTTGTTCCCGTTTTTTTTTGTGCTTCATAGAAACTCACATCAAACTTCTGTCTGGAGGAGAATTTCTTTTTTCCTTTGGGTTTGCCAGGTTTGGAGGCTGAGATTCCCGTCCACTGTAAAGAGCTTTGGCCCTCTGGGAAAATGAAAAAGTCGGGAGTTACAAGTCCATCTCAAACAAGATGACAAGCAGGCAAGGTTTCGGCAAACAGCTCATTTACAACATACCTGGTGTGGATACAATGATCTGGCAGCGAGTGAGAATGGCAAGGAGAAAGTCATTGTGGACATGAACTGTGGGAGAAACAAGTCAGTTGAGAAGTGGGTAACGTTAGATAGCACTATGTAGCTCATTGAAAGTTGACTACCAGTAGACCTCCAGCTGGGTAGAGTAGGCTGGCCACTAACCGTTATCTTGTGCCAGGAGACGACGAGCTTCAATGTCAAACTCCTCCTTGCTTATCTTCTGTTTGAACCATAGTTTCAAGTTTGCCCAATAACTATAACGATTAAGACGATGAAAGAAAAGTAATTAGCAGCAGAAAACATTACTCCATCAAAAGATGTCACACACAAAAAAAAAGAACTAATCAGAATCTTCAACAACAAAAAAGATGTGCAGCGTGTAACGTCCCAGCCGGGTACATTGTAACAGGTCCAGTGCAGAAGTAGCAGTAACTGAGCCTCCTACTAGCTAGGCTACAACAGTGTTAGCTTGAGGCTGAGTCCAGCTAGCATAGCTGGCTAAAGCTGCAATTTGGGTAAAATTAGAAATGCCTGATTATTAATAGCATCAAACAGAACAACATACAACAACAGCCTACTTACTGCTTGACATTATCACCAATTGCTTCAGTAAGATTTTTCTTCGCAATTTCAAGCTCACTAGCATGTGCCGCCATAGCGCTTGTAGCCCTGCCTTCGACGAGGCTAACGTTAGCTGAACGTCCAGCGCTTCTACCATGGAGGTGGCTTCTACTTCTTTATTTGCTAATTCGGTGCCATTATTTGCTATGCGTAGTGCAGTAGCGCCGCCCAGCGGTGTGAGGAGAGCTGTGCAGCTTTGGATTTCACTGCTAAAATCCTACTTCGCCAGCAGAGGGCAGACATGCCTCACATACTGAAGCTGGAAGCCTTGGTCTTTGTAGGCGCATAACATAATACAGGGCTTTATTTTATCTATACTTATTCCTCTCCCTGATTGAATAGAATTAAAATAGCCTAGCTGGGGTCTCTCTTGGTAATCTAGCCTATTACATAGTCAATTTGAAACTAATATAGGCTATTAATATTAGTATTTGTAATAGCATTGCTTTTATACTCTTTAGGGTAGAGGATGTGCCAAACAAACCTACCTTAGATTAGTAGCCTAGGCCTATCAGCATCACAATTTCATATAAGTTAGCTTTAGAACTGATCAATATCGTCATGCGTATCATTATTGTTTTAAGAGCTAGAACAGATGGTCCCTAACCACCAGGTTAATTTTCTAAGTAAACATATAGCAGGAAAAAACTGCCATTCCCTTTGGCTCTGTTTTGGTTGCTGTGCTCTTCGTGCTTTGAGTTCAGAATGAGTAACACTAATTTAACACATTAGCTCATTGTTTTCCTCTGCAGGGCTTTACCGTGAGGTCCTTCTGTTTTTCAGAGTCTTAACTAGGCCATAAAAACAGCTGAGCATATGGGCATTGGCCTATTAGCTCCAGACCCAGACAGACATTGGCCCATGGTCCCAAAAACAATTCATCAAAATAATTACTGTCACATTTGGAGCTAACACATAGGTACAGCAGGCCAATGTAGAAAACACAATCTAACTAAATAATTCTTATTTTGACTTTTGGACATACTTTATGTGATTAATTTATCATGTGAAGCTTTATGTTTTCAAGCTTTATGTATTTGGCAAAAAGAGGCATACTAGATTTTAATCTACAATTATCTATAATAATACCTTATCCTAGAGAGCCATGTGGGCTGTAAAAACCCCTTGCTGACTAGTGATATGTTCTCTGAATGCTAGCTGATGGAGGATTAATAGACTAAATGCCTGCTAAATGGCTGTTGAAACTTGGCTTGAGGGAGAGTAGCTCTCATTTCAGGGCTCAAGTTGTCCTTTTATTTGTTATCTCTGGATGTATTATCTCTGGACGTACTGCCCAGAGATTTGCTCTTGGGTGCTATCAAAATAAATTCCATCAAACCTTGGCAAAGACTTCCGTGTTTCACGTCTCCCTGAAATATCTTACCACGTTCTGGAGTTACAGTAAGTGAGAGGAAAAAGCTCCTTGGCTGTCTCAGACTGAGGCTTCTTAGCTTCCTCTGAATGGCTACCCGTCTCTATGGAGTAGTTACTCTACTGGCTCTCTGAAGACAGAAAGCAGTTATGTAGTGAGCCATTTTTGGTACTGTGCTCCATTCAAGATTACAGTTTTCCATCTCATATCATTCTCTGCTGTTTGAGGCTCACAGTGACTTTTTTTTGGAACGGTTTGGGATAAATGGGTCTCTATAGAGATTCCCAGCACTGGATGTCTTTAAACAAATACCTGGTAGCCCCCACAAACATTTTCCCCAAGTTTTACGAATTTAGGACTGTTTCGGTGTTCTCTCACACAGGTCCACTGGGACAGAGACGTCTTTCACTCTTAAAACCTCCAACAGTCCCCCAAGAACCAGCAGTGCTGCCAAAATCTGCTAGTGGCCAGTGCCTGAGTGTGGTCTTCTCATTGGGCCAAGGATGTCACCTTCTCGCTCCCAGTCTCTGAGAGCACAGGCTCTTTTTCCTGAGGACGGCAGGTGTGTGTCTATGTAAAGTATGAGGGTTATGGGGTATGGTAGACAGACTTACTGGAAGACTCGCCACAACCCATGTGGACTCAATCACCTTCTGTCTTTGTTTCCTCCGGGACTTGATGATGGGTTACATGTAAACATGCATGCTCAAACTCTCTTCTCCCTCTGTTTTTCTGTCAGTCTCTCTCTCTCTCTCTCTCTCTCTCTCTCTCTCCCTCTCTCTCTCTCTCTCTCTCTCTCTCTCTCTCTCATTCCCCCACACAGACACACATGAAAACATTAATACACACACACACACACACACACAGAATGCAGTGCTGTTAATGGGAGAGGAAGGCTCTGGAATCTGAGCATTTTACCAGCTGCTGAAGGTCTGTGTGGTTGGTTCGTGTCTCTCCACTAGCCTCCCTCACACATACACACCTTGAGAGGCCCCATCACCATCCAATGCAAATATTAGACAATCTGCAAAGAATGTACCTTAGTCTTTCAGTGGAAAACTCTTTCCTTACCCTCCCAGATTTACCGTCACACAAAAGCCCTCAGCCATATGTTTCAGATGAAGAAGAGAGTTTAATGTGAGAATTTCTACTCATGCGATGAGTTCTGTGGAGACAGTTCAAGTCCAAGAAGGTTTAGAACTTGGATGAACAACAAAGAATAAACTAATTAAATGAGCACAAACACTGTAAGGGCGTAATACACACCCAGCTGTTCTGGGACATGCACGTTGGCTGTATGAATGTACTATATCTTAAGAGGACCCTGAATGACCTCTTACAGACATCCACTCCTACAGTACCCTTGCTCCTAAATCAGTCTGTATCAGAGGTCAAGTGTGAGTCATCTGCTCCAGTCTGGCCTGTTAGGTCTGTGTAAATGAAACATTGTGTCTAAGCACATTTAATTGGCTATGCGTTTTCATTCTTTCCATAAACACTTTCTAAAAATGTTCAAAGTGCCTCAACTGGTTGATTCTGACCAGTTTATGTTGTTCCTTTTACAGTTTGATGAGAGGGTGTGATGGCAATGTGGTTTTGTCTTGCTAGCAGTATTGTTGTTGCTGCATTAGATCATGGCCTTGTGTATCAAATTACAGCACTTATCCAGGGCCAAAGTGAAATATGTCATTCTGTCATATCTGGCGATATCCCGGGGGCCATTTCTGGAGGATGGTCTCCAAACACTTATCTGAAGATTGTAACTGTTTAACCCACATGTCGAATGCATATTTTCTTGTTATTATTCCTTTTCTATTTTCCAATGTTTTTTTAATTGAATTGAATTTGGTTTCTATGTCTCTATTGTTGTACTCCTTTGCGTGTTCACAGGTGGTCTTTGTAAAAGAGACCCAGGTCTCAATAGACAAAACCAGTTTAAATAAAGAATAAATAAAATGTAGGTAGTAATTCCTTAAAATATATTCCTTAAAAAGTGATGTGGGGTTGCTATCAATGTTCAGTACAGGCACAGAAGCCAAGGTTCTCTATTCTCACTAGTTATCCTGTGGGATTGTGATACCTTCTGACGGAGTCCGCTCCGACCAGTGATTACAGACCGCAGAGAGTCGTGACTTTTTGAATCTAGAATATTTTAAAAACATACAGCCCAAGCACTTTTGTGTGGAAAGAATGTAAATTTCTCTGTATTTATCAGGAAGAGGGGGAAAAATGCTTGGAAATTTGGACCGATTCCATCCCAGTTCCTCCCCTCTCCCTCTCCCCCTCTCTCCTCTTTTCTTCCTCTCTCCCCCTCCCGTCTGGCATTCAGAAATGTGTTTCTCGTTGTCTGTCCCGACGCTTCTCACTTACTCCCTGCTTGGTTTGCATTTTTCCAAAACCACTCAAAACAAACCATAGCCTAATTCCATCTCTTTTTTTCAACAAAGCCTGTTTTTCACGGGCTCATATCGAGATTTAATCACACGCAAAATTAGAGAAACATTACAGCAACGCACATACATACTGTAAGTGAACTGTGCAAGCACAAAACAGCACATGGTTGCCATGAATACAGTGAAAAGAAAATGTTCTGTTTCCCATAGGATAATTTACAGCTTCCTCAGGACGCCTGGTCCTTTTCAATGTCATGATTATAGCCTATTTAATGGTACACATACATCCTCAAGTGCTTTACATTACTTGTATTGGAACAAAAAACAATTACAAATGTAGCCACCCAGATATGTACATACATCTTCAACTGGTAGGCTATCGTATCTACTGTAGTCTATGAATAGCATGGATATATCTTGGCCATACCATATGGTATTTCTGTTATCTTTCTCCTCCTCATTAATGGGCAGGTCTGACATTCCCTGGTCTTAGTGTTTAGCTGACCCAGATGGCGCAGTAGCAGTCTTTGCAGGTAGAACAGGATCTCGAAGCCTGCGGGAAAAACCTGTCCTCTACCTACGACCTGCTGCACACGTAGCAACTGGTCCTGGTTGAACCTCGTGGATTTTCATACAATGAGTATAAAGGGACCTCTAACCCCCTTCGGTCTTTAGCCAACTGTGTTATTGTGGTGAGGGATATAAACAAACAAAGCTTGGTGAGGAGGACGTTACAGTATCACACAGTAATTATGCACAGTCCATGTCTGTGAGCGAGCTGGGAGAAACAGCAGGCATCTCATGACCATGCTGAGGGTTGGGTTGTGGTCCCTCCGCCCCTAACATCAGTCTATGGGTCTGAGCATCATACGAACTCCCTTCATGGAGTAGAAGCCTCCTCCATAGTCGGCCCAGAAGATGCCATCCTGGAACTTGCTGCGGTAGACCCCGCCCATGTACCACACGCCGTTCAGATTGGCCTGACCACAGGCGTTGTACCACCAGCCGCCCTTATGGAAATGCGCACAGTTACCTGTGTGGGGGGAATATGGGACGGTTTGTCAGCATGGAACCACAGAGCTACGCTCGTATTAACACACACACGCAGTTTGGTAATGATTAGATGGATTTTAAACAAAGAACAGGACAACAGGTTAGCGAGGAAGGCAAGACACACAGAGACGCCTGTGCGCATCCCACCTGAGAACGCGTCCTTGTCGCGGTCCAGCGTGGTGAACTGTTTGCCGTTGTGGCTGGTGAGGGAGTCGCCGGCGTTGCCCTGGTAGGCGCCCAGCCTCAGGCGGTAGCCCTCGCTCTCCGGCTCCAGGTGGAAGCTGCTGTACTCGGCGTACACCTTCTTCCCCGCCCAGTCCTCCAGCTCCACCAGCAGCCGGTAGTCTCCCTGCTTCCCCAGGTTGAAGATGCCGTCCAGGCCCAGCCAGTATTCGCCGTCGATGTTGCCAAAGCCACTCTGCCACAGGGGGAAGAGATATGAAGTCAGTTGTTAGTTTCGCGGTTGGGGTGTTTAGAAAGATTTTATGTATGTTGAAAGTACTTTTGGAAAGGCTGCCATCTTAATTTGTGTCTTGGTCTGTCCCAATAAAAAGTCTCTTTTAGAATCACTTTTGGCAGTAGCGTATGAGGTTATTATAAAAGTTATGAAACAGCGTGTTGGACAATCTCTACTGGAAAGTAGACATTCATCTTCAAAATGGGCTTCTATCATCTTTCAACCCCGAAAACAAACCCTGGATCCCTGCTGACGGTGATACAGGCCTCTGTGTTCGTGCTGAATGACCATGACCAGAGTCCGTCTGGCTATTTGCCTCCTCCAGAGTACATCCACGCAAAAACGCCTGTGGTCTCTGATTGCGGATTAACTAGATCAGCCAGGGATGATGGACGATGTGTGGTTTTCAGACGGGGCCTCATCTAATGCTGCGTGTGTATGTGGCGGCTCTGTGGGAGAGGCAAATCAATGTTGAAGAGAATAATTGGCTTCCAGTTAAACATGCGCTAGCCTGGCAGCTATGAATGGAACACTGAATCTCCGAGGTTTTGCAGCCCATCTCGTCCTCTTCACAGCAGACGTACTGTGTGATGTGCCTTTAGCCGGCCTAGTACACTGGCGGTTTGGAGAGCAAAGGCGGAGATTGAGCTGTGGAACATACCTTCCTGCGGGGTCTTCTTAAGTTTCGTAATGGGAATCTCAAACTAAATCACCACGGTAGGAATATGCTGACAACACAAGTTAGTCTACTCTAAATGAAAACACCAGGGTCTAGCCTGAAAATGTTCCCCGGGACACCAGATGGTTCTCGATGGTTCAAATAACGGCAGCGCTGTTGTCCCTGGATGATTGGCCTACCAAAAGCGTGTTGAGTGGATGGCGTGTTACCTTATAGTTGTCCCAGTTCCTGAAGAAATTGACGGAGCCATCTCTCCTACTCTGAATGACGGTCCAGCCTCCGTTATCCAGGCCCTGCTCACACCACACCTGCATGGGCCGCTCCGCGTCGCCCGGCTTGATTAGGTACATACCGCTGGCGATGTGGCCCGCATCCTGTGCCTGGAGACAGTCCTGAAAAGGACCTGAGGGAAGTACAGAGGACAGACAGACAGACAGATGTTACAGGTTTAGCACGATAGAGTAGAGCATTGAGCAGAGCATTGAGCATTGAGTCTTTTCAGTGTGAGAGGAATCTTTGCCCAGTTCATGGGAGTAGGCTGGCCAACCTATCCGACCGGCGGCTTGAAGTAAACCAGAAGTACTGCTACTTCGTGGTTAGGGAAATCATGTCACGCCAGCCCGGGCTGCGTCCACGCAGGGATCAGCCATGGAGAGGATTCATTTTCATATACAGCTGCCTTTAAATCCCACACACTTTATTATTCTTGGGCCAGGACAATCTAAATGTGTCAGGAATTTCTTTTGATGAGTAAAATCGCACGGGCTGTTTTCTCTCTCTCTCTTTCTTTCCTTTCCCCCTCTCCACCTGAATTCAGACATTACAACATTTTTATTTCCATGGCAGACTGTTTGCACTGCATTTAGTTCCAGATGAAAATCTGACCTTTGGGCCTCCAACATAATCTTACAAATGACAGTGTATCTCAAAAGGATGACTATTTCTAATGTTTTTTCATGTTGCAATCTTGGTAGTTACTCCCACCCTCTCCCTGCCACCCTCCCTCCCTCCACGATCATCCGTTCAACCGACCAGGTGGACCAGGTCCACGGCCATTATTCTGCCTCACCCTCAGCGCTGAAGTTGCCCTGTGATGCTTTCTGGAGCTCCAGGGTGCTGCCCGTGGGTGTGGGCCCCGAGCGGGAGCCCCTGTCCCTGGGGAAGCCCCTCCCGGGGTCCCTCTGGATCTCGTTGGTGAAGCGCGGGATGTTGACGGGGAGGTTCTCGGGCACCACCTGCACGAGGGGGGGTCCCACCGGGTGCTGCTCGCGCCGCCGGCCGTACACCTGCAGACAGCGGTCCTCCAGGGCGCCGATCAGCACCGACTGGTTGTTGACCAGGGCCGACAGGGCCGAGTAGCGGAACTCCAGGTCGCGGTAGCGTGCGGCCAGTCGCAGAGATTCGGCAGTGGCGTTGAGGATGCGTCCCTCCAGCTGGGCTAGCTCCAGAGAGTTGTCCCTCTTCCGGATGATCTCGTGGAGCAGCTGCATGTAGAGCTGGGTCACCCTGGAGTTCATGTTCCGGCTCTCCTTCCTCAGGAGCTTCATCTCGTTCACCATGTTACCGTCCACGTCCACCACCAGCTTCAGCGTTTCCATCTCGCGCCGCTGCTTGGAGAGGAGGTCGCGCACCGCCGCCACGTCCATGCGAGTCACGCGGTCCTTGTCGGTCGACAGGCCCCGGCTGGCGCAAATGGGGCCCGTGATCTTCTGCTCGGGGACCAGGAAGGTGTACGAGCACTTCTTGGGTTGTCCACCCCCTGCCGCCCTGTCCTCGGGGGCCCTCCGCTTCCGCGCAAGGTTGGGGCCCCTGGCGAGGCCCTCGCTCCTGCCACAGAGGGACAGCCCCACCAGGACTAGCAGGCTCCATGTCCTGGGCTCCATAGCTACTGTCTTTTTCTCCTCCTTCCCCGCAGCGGGCCTGACCGTCAGATGGGCACCTAGAACCACAGAAGGGAGAGGGTCAACGTTGGGGGGGAAAAACAGACCTGGGTCAAAATACTATTTAAAATCCTTTCAGTGACTTCAGCATTTGCTTGGATCTGGAGTGTCAGGTGGGTGTTCACACACTAAAACCTGTTTATAGAGACGGGGACCCGTGCTCTCAGATAAGGACCGGCAGCATCAAATAAGAGAGTAGTGGAGCTCACAGATCATCTTAAAAAAACTTTATTTTTTATTCAAATGCACAAATCACTGACACTGACGTTTCGACAGCACAGTGTCTTCTTCAGAGTGTGAAGTGTGGTTTGCATTTTTGGGGAACAGCCCATTGTGGAACCATGGTGTTAGCAATCAAACACATAATTAATTGAAATGATTTCAAGTAGTATTTCCACCTGGGCCTGGAAACAACCCACAAAGCCCATGGGGGTATAAAGTTGTAATAATTGAATTGGAAGTATGGCAGCTGCTGGTGGGAGTATGGATGACAGAATGCATGACGTCCTGTCTAGACGCTATACAATAGTTTTGTCTAATTATGAAGAGACTGAGCATTGAAATGTGGAGAGAAAACTTGCAGACCACACAGGCCTCAACAAAACACACAGCCTTGGCCTTGGCAAGGCATACTTTACAGTCTTCCCGTTTTCGTTGGTTTTCAGACCCGCTCAGATCTGTTTTAGCTGCTCTCCTTTCATTCACTCTCGGGTGTCCCTTCATCCTGTGCTCTGTATGACGTCTCTGGATCTGTTCCGTCTGTTTCTCATATTCAGATATCCCCCCTGCCTATTCACCTTCTGCCAAAGCTCTCGGCCTGCATCCTTTGGACTTTTAAAATCTCTCACTGGAGATTACGTTGTATGTGTGCATGAAAAGAAAAAAATGAAAAGAAAATTCATCACAAATCAGCCATATGTCCTATCACTTCGCAGCCACCGCCAAAATGTAGGCCCAAGTGAGGAGAAACATATGCTTTGAACTGGCAGGAATTATGAAGTCCATCACTAGTAAAACCTATTAAACCTATCTCCTCACACATTTTTTGTTCAATTGACACCACCACAAATTCTCACTCAATAAATCTCCAATATTCATGAAAAAAATACAAAATATTAATGGCACGGTCTCAAAATCTCAATCACAATCTCAAAAACTGCATTTTTGGCACTATTTGAATTCTGTCCTCATTCTGTCCCCTCAAACTATTGCTTTCAAATGGAGAAGAAACATTCCATGGCAACAGCAAGCTCCACAAATCAAAAATGTCACTGTTGGCAACCCCGCCCAAAATTGATTGGCCACTGATTGAGCACTGCAGTCAATCTGTAATTCATAAAATAAGCCAAAATGTTTGAAACCCTATTTGAAGAGAGGAAGAGATAGATAGATAGATAGATAGATAGATAGATAGATAGATAGATAGATAGATAGATAGATAGATAGATAGATAGATTTTTTTGACACTACTTGAAGGCTGCCTCGTGTGATTTAACTTTCTTTTGTAGAACCTAAGATGTTTTATTACAAGGCCAAGCAAAGGCAAAACTGCCAGCTTCTCACTTGGCAGGTAACTCAACAAGAATATGACTTTTCCCTTGGTGTCTAAGGTTGCGAGTTCAAGCCCTGGGTGATGCAGAGTAAACATGCTATTGCCTACTCAGGCATTGTACTGTGTCGATTTCAGACACATGATTATAACAATATTTTTAATTTAAGAAGTTTGAAATAATTAGGGTCCGGGCAGAGACCCTCATGTATTTGTCATTTGTCTCCTCCTCTTCTTCCTCCTTCTTCCTCTTCCTCCACCCTGACTCACTGCTGTAGCAGCTATAAATATCACTTGTAGCCTACTGGCTTTACTGGCGATGACAATACTTGATTTTTCTAGTTATCACTTGTCACTTTGGATAAAATGCTAAATTACTCAAATGTAAATGTAAATTGACATTGAAAAATTTAGTTTTGTACCTTTTATGTAGGTTCAAAGTATATTTTATGTAGGTTCAAACTACCTTGTCAAGATGAGGTTTAGAATCATGCTCTTATTATGAGGCAGCGCTTCCCCGTGTGGACCCCAACTCACCAGAACCAGAGAGATCATCTCTGGATCTAGAAGACTCTAGATGTTAGAGCAATACAAGCGCAAGACTGGGGTGTGAACCCTGGCACGTACACTGAACCCAAGCTATCTTACTGATCTCTTTAGGGTAACCACTTGCACACCACATTCTTATTGGCTGTCCTGAATGAAAACACATGGTTCTAAGTGCATTTGAAGAGAATGACGGCGCTGGATGTGTGACCAGAGGCCCTTGATTTATGAGTAATGTTTTCTAGAGTCTATTTTGGGGAGAGGCTCACATGTTGATCGTATTGGTCCTGACAGTGGAGCAAATGAAGCAGAGTGGGTGATGTTGAAAAATGCATACTAAGTGAAAGATCCCCCCCTTTCAAATCCAGTGGCTGGTTTGGCTCAGGCAATGGGGCTAAGGGCAGGCCAACTCCAGTCTGATGTTGCTCCTCAGCCAAACCTAACTAGAATGCAGTCTGTCGTGGATGTGGCCAAGAGGGTTAAATAACCGTCATCAAACACATTTGACAGGCGCACAATATCACCTACAGTACTTCACATCAATAACCTTTCAAACAAACCCTCTCTGCATTTGAGCGTATCCTAGGGAAACAGGACTGAATGTCTTGTGGATGGAGAAAAGTAGGGGTACTCAATCATCTCTGCGGCCTTTTCCAGAGCGTTTAGCTACACTGATGGATCTCCACCATACTTAATGGGACGGACCCAGAAGCATTACCTAAACCCAGACTGCTGCTGTAGCAAAATTGCAGCCTTAATCATTGTCAAAACAAGAAAAACATTGTCCTAGCTTCCAAACTTTCTTTGAAATGTTTATTAACTGATATTAACTGACACAGGCAGTTTAAGTACGTATTTATGGTTGGTAATAGTGTCTGGATTTACAACATAAGCAACTAAAAATGATGTTAGATTAATTAAACATTGTACAGGTAAAGTAGAGGTTAAGAATGGTTAACTGATTATAAGCCTATAAGCCATCATAAGTTAGTGGAATTTGGTGCAATGGACATAACTGAAAATGAACCATCAGATAGCTCACAAACACGTCAACACCTTCAGGAACACACTAAGGCCAAAAGAAAAGTCTCCTTTTTGCAAACCATGATTATTCATCAATAGTTTGACCCCAGCTATTGGCTCTAAAACGTTTAATTACAGGCTCAACATAAAGGCTTATGGCTCACAATTTGACTTGAATGACAGTGTTTACACAAAGGTTGGGTGAAAATCGCAGGACTATAAATCACAGTCATTACCACTGCTGTCTCTTGTTAACACTCGGCTGCTCTTCGTCAAGTCAGCCACAGAATTTCTATTTTTTTTCGTTGACTTATTAAAAACCAAAGTATATTTTCCTCCTAGCTGTGAGCCAGACCAATACCTCAGCTACAGTATATTAATGGAGCAGCTCTCACTCAGGACAGGTCAAACTTTGTGGCAACAACCCGCACCCTCTGCCAATTCAGTGGGCCGGAGCCAATCTGACTCTGGGTGTTCTGCTGGGACTGAGAGCTGTTCTTTAGCAAGCAGACTAGATGATTGATGGGACGTGTTCTCACCTGTAGCAGATGAGTCTGAATGAGTCATAAAACTCACATCTGTAGGAAACGTATGAACCTGTCTAATGATAATAAAACAATCCATAACAAAGACCAAGGTATACAGTAGATAAGAAGCTCTCAATTCCACAAAAAACTAACAATTAACCCTGCTACCAACGGGGCAACTGCTGGTAAGAAATAGACACCCAACTGAATGCCTTTACAGTGGAATATCCTCTGAAGAAGAATCGAAACATACCATCAAGAAGCAAGTAACACAAAGGCAGATGAGACAGAACGACAAGAGGACTGCGTGCTCACCTGTGTCTGTGTGCGCAGGAGAGTCTAGGTGTCTCAACGGGGGTCGGTTCTCCTGTGGTGATCCTCCGGGCGTCTGCAGGGACCGCGGCCTCTCACTTGGGGCTCCTGTGTAGATGCCTGCTCTCCATGATCCAGTGCTTAGGAGCCCTCCGTCCCTCTCGCTCTGGTTTCATTCAGCAGCAGAGGCTGTCAGTGTACAGCTGGGGCACGCGCTCAGTGTACTCACTCTAACGGCTGTGTTGAAGGAGGTCCACAATGATTGAGCAACAGGGTCGGACGGTGAGCTTTCTCCCCAGTAGAACTGGCCCTGCCTACTCTCACCGAGTGTTAAGAGAGGGAAGGGTCAAAACAGGACCGGTAGGGAGCCCATGTGTGGTGGTGGCGCTCACACCCTCCTCATATCACACACACACACACATGCGCGCGACACATTTTTGTTGTTGCTGCTGTCTAATTCACTCACAAGCACTTTGTGAAACTCCAAACCTAATTTTCTCATGCAACATCACAGACAGTCTCTATTGCTCATCCATTTTACAAGTTACAAGCTCTTTGAAAGCTCTCTCTGGCACGTCTTAAGAATCTGATAAGAATTATTAGTGTTAAGATGTCTTCTGTAAGACAATAGAACGTCTGTTTGGGATGGGCTTTGTTCTGTTATGCGTTTTTCCCACAAGGGTGTGTATGTGTCTTGTGACGATCCCAGCTGTGTTTGTTCACAAAGACAATGTGTGGAGGCCTTAAAAGGAAAAGATGGTCTCTGGGGCAAATGTTTTGGAAGAATGTCAAACTTTGAAGTGGATGTAAGGTTTGAGTTGGTGGGAAAGATTTAATTTGAGAGATACTAAGACAGAGGTCTTTTTCAGCTGTGTGTGTGCGTGTGTGTGTGTGTGCGTGTGTGTGTTCAGCGTCTCTCCAAGGTGGTCGTTTGTATAAAATAGAGGTACCTAAATAAATTATATCAGGATGTAGAGGGCCTTGTTTAAACTGACCCTTCCCCCCAGGGAGCCGGGGATACACACTTTGGATGTAGTACGGCTGGCTGTGCCTGGAACGGGTTTGACTGTGTGCTCCTACCACCACGACACACCCGCACAATCTTGTTATTTTATCATATTGCAGTTCTCTATAAAGGAGTTATAGCCAATAAAATTTTTATAGTCCAGTTAATCTCTTTTTCAGTTCTGGCTCTGGTCACTGTCGGCTCCAGATGTAGGCCTATGGCTGAATTTATTGGAGCTTTTTTCTAAATGCTTCCTCCTCATTGAAGGCTATGATATAAGCCAAAAGGAAGAGATTGAATGCCAAACAAACACACATTCATAAAAGTTTATTTTTGTCAAAGATAATCTAGAGAGTCAATTCAGAACCTGATAGCCAAGCTATGGTCTAGTTGCACCTCAAACTGGCCTCTTCTATCTGCCTGGCTAGCTCAGTTCATCGAGCATGAGACCCACTCATTGGGCACAGCTAAGCATTTCATTGTACATGGTACAATACCCATATCTTGTACATAAGATAAACATGCTAGATGTATTTCCTTTGTGGTAAAAGGAGTTACTCCCTCTTCATATACTGTAACTCATTGAGAAAGAGTACACATCTATCCAGTGGAGGGGAATGTTGCCAAGGACTAGTCCCAGGTCAGTTTGGCATTATTCCGTCTAATGCCCATGGTTATAGTTTGAGGTTGATAAACTGATCCTGGAAACTGAGGACAGATTCCCTCTAGAGTCATAGTACCACAGTGCCCTCTAGCGACAGCTTTAGGATTTGAATCCAAAACTCAAGGTTTGTTCACTTACAAAAAAAAAAATTAGGAAAGCTCATTTTGAAAAATTAGAAATTGTCCTCCTGAAGAAAACACAACTTCACTGCTCTCATTTTCCAAATAAAAGATAGTTGTTTACTATACAAACAATCTGTCTGTAGATTACTCTGTACTATTTATTTCAGAAATGCTTTAAAATATAGATATTTCACATATATATTTGAGACTGAAAAAGTGTTGGTAATGCTACTGTACATAGTTAATAGTTCACAACTTAAGTCCCCAACCCCTGCAACCAATCAAATCCTTGTGCATTTTTTGCATTGTGGGGGCAACCAATCATCATGATGTTTCCTGACCCTGCCTTGACTGGTCTGTAGGGGCGTCTCCGTGGCTCTGGTGTCGATGCAGGATACCCAGGATGCACTCTGCCAGTGCTGTGACGTCGCTGTGTGTGTCGGGGTGGGAGGTTAGCGCCCGGAGAAGATCCACCGCCCCCTCCTCTACGAGCATACTGCAGTACTGGACGGCTGGTAGACAGGTAAACACACTCTCTCTAAGTAGGTGCCACAGCACTTCCCTGAACATTACACTATGCATTCATGTTTTCATTTTATTCATTTATTTTTTAGACACAGCAGCATATCGTATCCCAAGACAATTTCACCCTTGGGGACAATTAAGGCGAACTTATCTCATCTTACAGCCACTATGGTGTGTTTGTGCTGCTTACCGTTCTGGCTGCAGACCAGTCTCATGGCCCAGACAGCCCACAGCTGCACTCCCGGGGGCTGGGCAGGCTGTAGCAGAGACAGGAAAGGATGGAAGGACCTGATGGATGGAGTGTGAGAGAGAGAGTGATGAAGAGGAAGGTGAAGGGGGGGACAGAACGGTGATTGGTTCACATACAGCTCCTATCTCTCACCTATAGGACACCATCTCCCGCTCAGGCAGCGTCCACGTCAGTATGGCAGCATGCTGGCGACAAGCAAGAATTAGGTTAAGATCAAAGAATGCAGTAAAACAAGCGTCGCCACATACAGAGAGACAGATGCGCACCAGCTGTTCCAGGATGTTGGCGCGGAGCTCCTCCTCCAGGGTCCACGCCGCCTCCCTGGAGGTGAGCTGAGCCAGGATCCCCCCGGCGAAGTAGCTGACCCCCACCTCCACTCCCTGGAGCAGGGTCAGGATGTGCTCCAGCAGGTCCTCCTCCATCAGGACCCCCTGCAGCTCCTCAACCTCCGCTATGTTGTTCTGCAGGGCCGAAGAGACACCAGGAGAGAGGGGGAAGGGGGGGGGGGTGTAAGACTGAACTCAAGGGAAATAATGTGGTTTTATATGCCATAAAATGCATTTTCATGGCAAGCAAAGCTTGTTTGAAACAAAAAAAACACATTGTCGGTGTTGCAGAGGACACTGCTCGCAACCACAACACACTGAGACGCAGTGAGCCCTCACCAGAAGGCCAAGGACTTTCTGCTGAACGGCGGACTCCGAGTAGTAGGACTGCGATATCGGAGAGAGGCAGAGAGGAAGAAGAAATGAGTACCAGATGTTATGCGTGTGTGTGCGTGTGTTTACGCATTTGGAACATGTGTGCATGTGTGCGTGCATGCGTATGATTATACTGTATACCTCCAGCACTTCCTCATAAAGCTCCAGGCCCTGACACTGGATGAAGTGGCGAGAGGCGGTGGGCGTTTCGTCCGTCAGGTTCCAGAGAGCACTCAGGGCAAATTTGAGAGTGGAGTCCACCACGCCTGTCATGGCCTTCTGCTGTACGATGCCCAGCAGCTGCTGTTAAGTCCAGAGCAGAAGAGAGGAGGGGAGGTGGGGTGGGGGTGGGGGGTGCGGGGTAGTGGTAGGGATACAGCATTGAATAACAGAGAGAGATAGAAGGAGAAGAGGTCTGCTTGAGGAATCGGGAGGGTTACATTGAAGGGCACGGAAAAAAGATACCTTCATGATGAAGATGTCGGCACCCAGCTGTGCGGTCTGCTCTGTGGATAACTGCAACAAGACAGAAGTCTTCTGCGTCATTTTCTAATAGCTTTCATCGCTTGTGTTTTGTGTGCTCTGGGCTTTACGGATCTGAAAGGTGTTCTATTTGGAATAGTAGGGTTCTGTATGGAGCTTTTTTTTCATAGAGTTTTTCTATCGTTACAAATGGTTTTGTATATATATCCCTTTTTTTAAAGGGAGTTAGTGGAGCTGACTGTAGTCAAGGGGTTTACGTTAGTGGAGCTGACTGTAGTCGAGGGGTTTAAGTTAGTTCAGCTGACTGTAGTCGAAAAGTATGTTAGTGGAGCTGACTGTAGTCGAAGGGTATAAGTTAGTGAAGTTGACTGTAGTCAAGGGGCATAGGTTAGTGGAGCTGTCTGTAGTCGATGGGTATAAGTTAGTGGAGCTGACTGTAGTCGAACGGTTTAAGTAAGTGGAACTGACTGTAGTCGAAGGGTATAAGTTAGTGGAGCTGACTGTAGTCGAAGGGTATAATTTAGTGGAGCTGACTGTGGTCGAAGGGTATAAGTTAGTGAAGCTGACTGTAGTAGAAGAGTATAAGTTAGTGGAGCTGACTGTAGTCTAACGGTATAAGCTAGTGGATCTGACTGTAGTCAAAGGGTATAAGTTAGCAGAGATGACTAGTCAAGGGGTATAAGTTAGTGGAGCTGACTGTAGTCGAAGGGTATATGTTAGTGGAGCTGACTGTAGTCGAAGGGTATGGTGTAGGGTATACGTTAAAGAAGCTGACTGTAGTCGAAGGGTATATGTTAGTGGAGCTGACTGTAGTCGAAGAGTAAACGTTAGTGAAGCTGACTGTAGTCAAAGGGTATAAGTTAGTGGAGATGACTGTAGTCGAAGCATATAAGGTAGTGGAGCTGGCTGTAGTCAAAGGGTAGTATAAGCTAGTGGACCTGACTGTTGTTGAGGGGTATAAGTTAGTGGAGCTGACCACTATAAGTAAGAAGGGGTATAAGTTAGTGGAGCTGACTGTAGTCGAAGGGTATAAGTTAGTGGAGCTGACTGTAGTCGAAGGGTATAAGTTAGTGGAGCTGACTGTAGTCGAAGGGTATAAGTTAGTGGAGTTGACCTTGGCCACCAGGATGGAGATCACAGCCACAGCCATCCTCTGCAGGGCGGGGTCTTCATGACTACTCAGCCAGTTCATCACCAGCTTGGCTGCTTCAAACCTGACACAGGGACAACAGAGTACTGAGAACCCACTCACACAGCAACAGGCCTAGGGACAAGGGTGTGTGAAGTACAGTAAGCACCTGTCATGGTGAAATGGGTGAATAATATACAGCACTGACCTGTCAAAGGAGACATTCTGCAGGATGTAGTCACTGCACAGGGCCAGTAGGCAGTTTTTTTGTACCTGGGGAAACAACAGTGCATTTTTCATCATGAACATATTCTTTACCAAGTCTTGGTGTAACCTCTGTTGCGTTCTGTCCTGTACCGTATGTGTGCCTGTGTGTGTACTGTACCTGTTGGTGGCTGGGGAAGTTCCTCATGGCTTGCAGCAGCTGACCGAGGACTGTGCTTAGCAGGCGGAGGGGCATGCCCACAGCCAAGTCCTGACTGGTCAGGTTGAAGACACAGGCTGTGGCCACTAGCTGGACATGCGGAGACTCAGGGTGCTTCTGCATCCCCTCCAACACCAGCTACAGACGAGAGGAGTGGTGGTTGAATCAGGTTAAATCACAATTCATCCCCAGGTTAGTGTACAGACATCCTGTCAAAAGTACATCCTGTCAAAATTCTGTGGGCTATTAATATTATTATCAATGAAATATATTATTTTAGGAGGTATTAGGCAGAGACTGATAGAGGCAGGTATACCTTGAGGATGTCTGGTCTGGGTTTGTCCATATCACTAGTCAAGTTATAGAGGTGGACAAGGGCCTCCCGTGTGAAATACTCTCTCTCACTGTATCTCCTCAGGGCTTCACAGATCTGACCCTCATTGGCCTCTCCTGTCACCTGGGAAACACCAACAGCAGGGCCTCAGAGTAAGACCTACGAGACCTCACTGATGAGATTAACAACAGCAGTGATTACTTACAGTAAGTGAAGACACATTGATGAGTTAATTGATCTTTCCATTTCTGTGCTCACCTTCAGGCTAGGGCGCCCAGACAGAACCTCACAGGAGCCAGTGCCGGTGGCCAGGAGGCCCAGGAACACCAGCCCGCCCCTGGCCTCCACGAAGGCCCTGACCGCCCCCTCGGTGACCCTCTTCCGTCCAGACACGTCAAGGGACACGAGGGCGGGGAGGACGGCCACGCTCCCTTCCAGAAGCTGCCGCACTGTCTCGTCCCCTTCCCTCCCGTCATCGCCGTCGTCGTCGCCGCCCGCGGAGGGCAGGGCGAAGCGATCGTCTGAGAAGTCCAGATGCCTGAGTGCCCGGAGCCGGCTGATGACGGAGAGCAGCCTGGCGGGGGACATCTCCAGTCGCCGGAGTGCGTGGACGGAGAGGGAGCGCAGCGTGGCCCCGCACCCCATCAGGGCGCTCAGCTCGGTGACGGGGGTGCCGGATATATCCAGGCTCTCCAACTGCGGCAGGGAGCAGATGTCCTCCAGGCCCGCGTTGCTGAGGTCCGTGTTGGCCAGGTTGAGCGTCCGGAGTCCCCGCAGGGAGCCGAAGCCGACCCGGGGGGCCCCCTCCTCCTCCTCCTCTGGGGACACCCGGTCCAGGCGCAGGCCCCTCAGGGTGAGACTCCGCAAGCCGGAGCAGCACTCCGGGTGGGAGGCCAGGCCCGCGAGGACGTCTGCCCCGGTGAGACCCCCGGTGACCCGAGAGGCGTCCAGCTCCTGCAGCTGGTGAGGGCAGAGGGCCAGGCGGAAGGCCTCCGCTGAGAGCTGGGAGGAGCGGATGAAGGCTCTGCGCAGGCGGAACTGTTCGCTGTTCCGGAAGATTCCGACGGTCCGGTCATTGAGAATACCTAGGGGAGGGGAAGGGAGAAGAAACGAGAGAGGCGTAATGTGAGTGATGGCTGTCATAAAGAGAATGGGATTCTTTCAGCTGAAGACTTGACATTAAGCCTGATGTCTATACTTTTACTAAGGCAATTTACCCATGTACAACCTGCTACAGTAGTTCTAACGAATTCTGTCTCTCCTCGTTCCATTCTCCCTTACCATGAGCAGCCATCTTGTGCACTAGCTGGTCAGCTATCTCTTGGGGGAGCAGGGGGGGCCAGCTGAGGCACAGGGAGCCGTCTGCTAGCGTGCTGCACAGGGAGTCCAGGCTGTGACACACCTGGGCCAGGCACAGGTCAGCCAGGGGCTCTGGGCTCTCCTCAACCTGCAGCAAAACACCCACACCCCTTGGGTTAATTATGCATAAGCATAGTGTGACTGACTGTGTCGTGTGTCACTCGTTCCTTTGATCCATGTTGAGGGATGGGACGCAAACCTGCGACTTAGCGCTTGCAAGTCTGATGTGCCAACGACTATGTTAAGAGGGATATCCCTATCAGCAGCGTCGTTAGCACATCCTTTATACTGGGGGAGTGAGTTTCACCAGCTACTCGCTGCCTACCACAACCTCGGAGGACTACCTCACTCCACGAGGGTTTACAAGGGCTTATTCACTCTTACAATGGCATTCTTACAAACCTAGCATTCTGTGCCATTTACCATTTACCAAGACCAAACGTTAGTGATTTGTGAACCAAATAAAGTTTTGTAAGATGATCCGTGTGCTCGAGTAGGCTATGTTGCGTTGGCCTTTCTCTGAGAGCACCCGCCCATCTCTAGAAGAGGTTTTAGCGCGTGAACTCAAGGTATTCAAGGTTCATATTCATTGGTTCATTGGTTTCCATGCATTGGTTCATTCTCTGTCAGAATAACCTTTAAATAGTCATTTTCAAAACAAGCACTCTCCAGAGGCATAACAACGAGGCTGTACCAGCCCCCAGTGACACAGGATCTGTGACAGGACTCCCATGGCTTCTAATTTTAACCACAACAGACGAGGCATTGCGCATTAGCCTCTTTAAATCACCTTCTAATCCAAATGATCTTTGTAGAGGAAGGTGGACAATAGCATGCCACTCTATGTGCGTATTTGACAGTTTAGTCTATTTGAGAGTCATACAATACAAATTCGAAGGTGGCAAAAGGGACAACATAGGGGGGACCTCTGACTCACCATGTCTGAAAAATAAAGTAATGCTCATAGAATCCAAACTGTACAAACATTACTCTGGATCAAACGACAATGATCTTTTCTTCCCATTAATCCAATCAGTTTGACCGATCGTGACAGCTGTAAAAAAATAAATAAATTAATAAATACATTTAAAAAAAGTTATACAGTCTACAGTCAGTGGTGCTGGTTGCAGTTGGTGCTACAGCAGCTTGTGGCTTCATGCCGTAGGATCTCTGTCGATTGGTCCGTAATCTGTAACGTCACCCATATTATAGGGTTCCGTTCAAAGCAGGTGTGTGCTGAGTTATTCTACAGAGCCCACGCAACGTATTTTACAGAAGCGTTGCAAATTCGAGGTTTGACATCCAAATGTAGGCTAATTTTAACTTTATGCACAGTCTTAACCCTCGTCCTATAACATACTTAACATACATGGGCTGGGCTCCTTAGGACCCAAAAATAAACAACCATAGCAACATTTAAACTTTTTTCTTCTCAAAATGGTATTAGTTAGGCTATGTAATCAATGACATATGAGAAAAAACACACACAAATACAGATTGTTATTTTAGCAAATTTACTGTTAATTTGCATATTGTGTAAAATGAAATATGTATTCACTTCTACAGAAAGTGCACTGGCGCTGAAACCAACAAATTACTCATTCCACACAAATGTAGGCTTATGTTCCCCTAACCCCCGATGGGATGCATAATACTTTCAATTAGGATCCATAGTGAGGAAGGAATGATTTGTTAATGAGTAGTAACTGATTAACCGAAGCCATGACTGTACAGTAGATAATGATTTCTAGAGAACAGACTGGGGACTACTATAGTTGTTATTGAGGAACCAATGATTAGTTAATGCGTAGTTACTGATTAACTCTCAATCCACAACTGTATAGATAATGATGGGTTACTAGAACAGACTGGTTGACTACTAGTAGTAGTTATTGAGGAATGAATGATTCATTAATAAGTAGTTACAGAATAACTATGAATCCATGACTGTATAGTAGATAATGATGCAGAGCAGACTGGGGACTACTGTAGTAGTTATTGAGGAACAAGTGAGGAACAAATTCTAAGTTAATGAGTAGTTACTGACTTAATCCATGACTGTAAAGTAGCCTTGATAATGATGGGTTACAAGAGAACAGACTGGAAACTACTAGGCTATATAAGTTACTGAGGAACCAATGATTAGTTATAGTTACTGATTAACTTTCAATCCATGACTGTAGTAGGCAATGATGGGCTACTAGAGAACCGACTGGGGACTACTAGTAGTTAGAAACAATTGAGGAACAAATGATTAGTTAATGAGTAGTTACTCATTAACTCTAAATCCATGAGTGTACAGTAGATAATGATGGGTAACAGACTGGGGACTAGGCTACTATAGTAGTTATTGAGGAACGAATGATTTGTTAATGAGTAGTTAACTATGAATCCGTGATCATGAATCCTTGATCATTCTTAGGAAATAATTCGTTTCTCACTTTACTCAGTAGCCTAACTATTCACATTTGTGTGCACTTTAAAGTGTTACCTCAATCGGACCCCACTGGAGACATATATTAATACCAGATGTAAATGTAATTAGGTTAAATCATATCTAGATACAATCTGGATACAAGACACATTTTAATGCCAGGTGTAAATGTCTTCTTTACAGAGACACAAATCAACAAAACAAATGCAATGTAGGCCTACAGTACAATGATAATAATTAAAAACAGTTACAGGTTGAAGTAGGCCCTACATGGGTTTAGAGCCACAGACTTAAACTCCGTGACTGAAGGAATACCTCAAGCTTTAGAGTCTGTTGTAACGTATTCCAAGTATAGGGAGGTCATGGAAAAAAGCAGCCCTTCCAAGAATGTACTCGAGGAACCCTGAGAACAAGCCGATCGTTTGATCGGGTCTGTTAGGTGCCAAGGCTCCAGTCCAGCAGAAAACAGATGTAAGGTGGAAGTTTACCAATAATGGCCTTGAAAATAAACAAATACCAGTGATAGTTACTGGTATTTACTGGTTACGCCTTAGAGAAAGAGATGGCTAGACCACCTTGATAAAGAACACAGTGGTGAGTGTCATATCTATCACGCGTAATAAATCTTAGGGCGAAGTGTCAAAACGTTGTGGGTGCATTTACACCTGTAGGCCTACTTTCATGTGGTTTAACACGATCAGATTGCAAACTGATCACCCAAAACGCATTTTAATGCCAACGCATCTCGGTAACCGAGTGTGGAGGATTCATAATGCATTTTGGCGTTGTCGTCCATGGTCCTGTCCTGTTT
Organism: Borostomias antarcticus; assembly: GCF_949987555.1. Classification (NCBI taxonomy): domain Eukaryota; kingdom Metazoa; phylum Chordata; class Actinopteri; order Stomiiformes; family Stomiidae; genus Borostomias; species Borostomias antarcticus. The sequence goes on from NC_140257.1 coordinate 9,916,517, forward strand.
GGGACACAGACGACTATCAGAGCACAGGCCTAGGTTTTCACTAACATAATGTGCTCCTGAAAGTGAAAGTAAAACGGTCTGTTTCAGACATGCTATTTTTATTAATCATAAATAAAAAATTATGATATGTTCATATGATTTGAAAGTGTATGCCGGGTAGGATAAAAAATTCAAAATGGACTTGAATGCAATGAAAAACGGGTCTGTCATGCCATGCAACTCCGACATTCAGACAACCCATTTCTAGCCATTTCTACCTGCCAACATGCGTCTGATTGGTTCAAAATAGCCTACACTATCTGCACGGTTAGCAGGCATACCGGATACTGAGTCGGAGAGCTTTCCTTAAAGGGGTAGTGTACTATTTTGGACATGTAGCCCTATTTGTGGTCTGTGTACCATGAACTTGAAACATAGAGACCATCATTTTGCTGAGCGTTCCAGTATTGAGCTAGCTGCAGTTTTTATGCAGGCTCTCACTGGGTTACAATGGAAGTCAATGGGGCATACGTACATGTGTTGGAAAAACTATGATAAATGTGCTTTTCTAAGACAGGAAGCACAGGGTGTCATCTTCCCAGTTTCAGTATGCTCTCCTTTGTGTGAAATGTATCGCAATCTATTTAGGTGTTTTTAGGTGACTAAAAGCGTGACTAGCATGACTTGCACATAGTGCTCCGTGGGAGCAGTGAAAACAAGCACCAGGGGAATGCTCATGTTCAACCCATGGCAAACATGTAAAAATATTCAGATTGCGATACATTTCACAGGAGAGCATACTGAGAGAGAGAGTTAGGATTGATATCATTCTTTTTCCTCATCTAGACCACATTAGACCAGGCCCAGGTCAAAAATCATACCATTTAGACCTGTCAAATCTGGACTAGATTATCATGTAGACTACAGAGACTCATGTGGTGTATGGTTTTTGATCTTGGTCTGGTATAATGTGGTCTAGATGGGAAAAAATAGTGAAATTGCTCTTTTTCCCGTTTTCACAAATAGGATAAAGGTTTCACAAATCTGAAACTGTTTTCATGAGTCTCTGGAGTCTACTTGATAATCTAATCCAGATTTGACAGGTGTATCCTACATGGGGTGGTTTTTGATCTGGACCTGGTCTAATGGTTGAAGTTCCCTTCAAACAAGGAGTGGAGTCTTCAGGGGTTCTTCCCAATCCTGATGATACCTACCAGATGTGGAAACACGTAGAGATCCCTGAGGAGGAACAAGATAATTATGACTGCTATGTTAACAGTGTAGCCTTGACCAAACCAGTGACAAATAACAATCTACCTCATTCTCCTAAACCAATCCAACAGACGTGTAGAAACAGACATTCTGTAAAATAATTACAAATTGTGTCATGAATCTTTGACATAGCTACTAACTGTAATGTATAGCAGTGAATAACACTGTTGCTACAGTATTTTAACACTGATAACACTTTTGTTGCTTACAGTACTTCACTGTTAACTGGCAAACCACAGTATATCTGTCTTGATGCATCTAATTTGGCTTCATGTTACTGGTTATTTTACAGATAAAAGTCCTCAAAGCTATAGCCATCAGTTTTAGAATCTGTGTTAGTACTGTATGTATTCTCATAATTGCTGCGTAGGGCCTGAAGATTCCACCTGTGTGAATACATTATGTTCTTTCTCTTTGACCTTCACAGTGCTTTGTGGTCTTTTAATTTTTACATCTCCATATTTCCTTACAGACCTACCTCCACTAGATAAAACTGGTAAGATGACAGACATGGTAGAAAATTATCATAGTAACTACAAATTATAGTTTGTAACCATGGTATGGAAATTATGTTGATGAATATCTCTTTACAAGTCTAAATGAGCCCTTGATTCCAGTAGCTGAACTGTATGATTATAATGAACCCTGCTAAAGGTAAGAAATGGCCTTCTGGAAATGAGTCTTCATACTATTTTGTTGCTGTTGGATGAAATCCTCTCTAAATTGGCATGTTTTCAATGTATTGATTTTTTTCTTTTTTTCACATTTCTCTGTTTTTGATATCACTCAATTAGCTATATTGGATAGATGTATTTGTCCCAGGTGTGTGATAAATTCAGAAGTAGTAAAGAATAGTCCCAACTTTCAATTTATGTAGAATAAATAAAAATAAAACTCTGAAATGGTGTCAGGAGCTTTTCAGACAGAGACTATTAAAAATATATATAAAAAAATAAACATGAGGACTTATCATTATTACCAACAAAAAGGAACAACCTATCTTCACATACCTAATAACAGTACTCACCAAGATTGGTTATGGCAGAAGTGATGATGATTCAAAAGCATATTCTGATTATTAGGCCTTTCAGGAAATGGAGCTGAAGTAATTGCATTTTGGTCTTTTTGACAAAAAGTATTTATTAAGTTTAACTTTTCACAACAAAGAAGTGAAGGGGTCTTGACTGCTGTTGTATTTTAGGAAAGGGTGATGGGTGGTCGGTCCCAGTGAACATCTGGCAGCAGCGAGGGGGTTGCTGAATTTTAGTTCCTCTAACACTGCAGCATTTACACTTGTCCATTACTCTTCTGATTAGAGCTATTCAGATTTTGACTCTCCAATAATACCTTTCTTGAAAAGGACCCCACGAATCACAGAAGATGGTGAAACCCTGCTTATCTTATCCCAAACTTGTTTCTTAATTGTTTCTTAATTGTCCCTATATCATGTTGCTTCACTGTCATTATTGAGTAAATCGTTCACATATTAGGTATTTAAACTGTCTATCCATTGTGATAGTAATGATTCACTGGCGACACCTAGTGGTAGGAAGTAGAGTAAACATACCAGGTTCATAGATGTGATCATGGCAGTCATGCGCTGTGATCTGACATAGTTTCATGCATGAACAGATTTAACAAATTAATGAAAATTAGCAGATAAGATAAAGCTGTATTTGTGTTGTTTTTTATGTGAGGCGGACTGAGAGGTTTTCTCCTGTTACAGATATTATTCTGGCCTTAGAAGTGACCACCTCTTCATGAATTCTGCTTGTCTTTATTAATTTCTGAGTAGGGTAGACGTACATCTGTATGCAGTGCAGACAGAAATTAACCGTATATGTTTGTATATGCTGTATACTGAATGTTACTGTAGATCATCTATTCTAGTGGCTCTCAAACTTTTCAGCCCACGATGTTGGCAGAGCCTGCAACCCCCACCCTCCCCAAAGAGCTTTGACAATCTGACAAGAGCACACACTCTCACACACACAATAATATAGGCCCTACACACAGCAGCACCCAGATATTAAGACAAAAGATAAAATAACAGGCATATCTGTTCAATTGCACATTAAGTAGCATAGCATGAACTTCCTTGTTTTATTTTTTGTTGTTCTCAATTGTGCTTGTAAAACTATATTCCAAGTACTGTAGGTTTCATCATATTTTTTTAACATATTTTCTGGTTTTGTGCTCGTCAGCTGCCTCAGCTTTGGTAATACAAAGAGTTATTAATATTAATATTTAATTAATTGTAGATGTCCGGCACTGAATACGGATTCAACAAAAAGTTTTAAGTCCCTTGAATTCATAAAAAAATAATACTTAACGGGAATATGACTGGGCCTGAGAATAAGCTTGACAGAGGCCAGCCTGTCAGCCTTGAGGGACAGGCCTGGGGTCAGAGGTCGTGTGTCACTGGCGACCCCGGTGTGACTTACAGAGAAGTTGTGAGAAGTGTGGGAGACAAGTCAGGCTCACTGTGAAACACAGCTTAAATGCAACCGGACCTGCAAGTTCAGAGACTGTTTTTTCCACCAGGCAGCCAGACTCTTGAACAATGGACACAAATCGCCTGCTGCCTGCTTGCTTGTGTCACTCACACACAGGCTCACTCAGACTCACACTGTAGACAAACACACGCACGTGCAACAATGCACATTTGCACCTTCATGCACTATTCACTTTATGCACACCAGAGTGTTACGTTGTATTGCACTTTATTACTATTGTATTGTTTTTTTGCAGTGTTTTATTACTATTGTAGTGTTTTATTACTATTTATCCTTTATCATTACTGTTTTATTTCCATCTCGTGTTGTTACTCTGTTGCTGCTGCAAGGTTGAGGAGCCAGAATAAGAATTTTACTCCCCTGTACAATGGATGTAACAATTAAGGAATCTGTAATCAGAATTTATTTGTTGTAAATCACTTTGAGCTGCATTTTTGTGTGTGAAAGGTGCTATACAAATACAGTTTATTATTACATTACTACTACTACTACTACTACTAGTACTACTAGTATTACTACTACTACTATTACTACTACTACTACTACTACTACTACTACTACCACTACCACTACTACTACTACTACTACTACTAGTATTACTACTACTACTATTACTACTACTACTACTACTACTACTAATACTACTACTACTACTACTACTACTACTACTACCACCACTACCACTACTACTACTACTACTACTAGTAGTATTACTACTACTACTATTACTACTACTACTACTACTATTACTACTACTACTACTACTACTACTACTACTACTACTACCACTACTACTACTACTACTACTACTACCACTACTACTACTACTACTACTACTACTACTACTACTACTACCACTACTACTACTACTACTACTACTAGTATTACTACTACTACTACTACTACTACTACTACTACTACTACTACTACTACTACTACTACTACCACTACTACTACTACTATTACTACTACTACTACTACTACTACTACTACTATTACTACTACTACTACTACTACTACTACTACTACTACTACTACCACTACTACTATTACTACTACTACTGGCACTTCTACCAGCCTACTACTAGTAGTATTACTATTGAACTATACTGTATGTGATAAGTGAATGCATTGATGGATTTGTGCTGTTTGTCCCTGTTACAATTGTGACCTGCTCATGGTTTCCAAAAAACCCTGGCAATAAATTATGGAATTAATTGTGATGTGATATTTGCTTATTGGCTTGTATTGTTATGCCTCCCTATAGTATACAGTAGTACATCATTTCAGTTGTAGTGTTTTTGGTTCAAAATACATGAGGGTAATTAGACAAAGAGGCAAAATAAAGAGGCAATGAGTTGGACAGTAAATGGAGGAATCAAATGATGGACAGACGGGGGAGCAAGAGACGCACAAAGGCATATGGAGAGAGACGGGGGGCGAGGGACAGGTAGACAGAGAGGGGGGGAGAGAGAGAGACAGAGGGAGATGCATAAAAAGAAAGGGCGAATGGAAATGACACAGGAAAAAAAACGGGTCTGCGAGCTGCGAGCCAGACGTATCACGATAAAAGAGACAGATGCAGGAAGAAGTGATACAGAGAGATATTCAAGATAAGGTGGATAAGCTGGAACGGAGGAAATTAAAGAGCCCAGAACGATGTTTCAGGCCCTCAACTATGCATAGGAAAATACAACAGCGCCACTTCGCATATTGCCTGTCCCACCCAGTGTGAAATATCACCATGCTGACTGCTCTGTCAGAGCTTATTGTGAGTAAGCATCTCGTTATCTCGTTTTTCAAGCCAGCTCCATTGGATTAACATAATTGCGGACCAGTCTGCACAAGTAGAATACCCTTGCTAATCCACATTACATCACTCCTTGTGTGTGTGTGTGTGTGTGTGTGTGTGTGTGTGTGTGTGCCCAGACCCCACAGCGCACAGCTAGTGTATGCCTTTAAGGTGAACTTGTGTGACTTTACATGACCAATTAAGGTGCTAATTATGACCGGTGTCCCTCTAGAAACAGGGTGAGCCAAAGGATACCAGAGACAGAGGACAACACAGGAGAGAAAGCACAAAGTCTCCCCAGGCCGTCCGTGACGCACTCAAGGACACGCCGAATCCACTCCAATGACCTTTTATTGCTGGGGAAGGATACAGAGTTGGCAGGGAGGGCCCTGAGCCATGTGTGCAGTCAGAACACAGACGCACACCCAACAGTCCCTCCTGCCAAATACTGGCATGGTCACTGCTGGTGGCCTGACTACAGCAATCAATCAAGCACGGAAGGGATGAATCAATCACAGTGCACGCCGCTTCACCCTCACCCCTCCCCGGGCTCGTCACCCTGCCCGTGACTTTGCGCTGACAGGATTCCTAGGCGAGTCATTGACGTCAACATCAGAAAGATACAAAACAGGAACACTCATAATATATACTGTTATATATTTACAATTGTAAGCATACCAGATGTTCACTTAATATAAGTTACAGTCGTTTCTCATCCCCCCCCCCCCCCATTAAATCAGTTGCAAGTTCTTTTCATTTGATTGGTTGTGCCATGTGCTCAGGTGGTGGTTCTACCCAGGGATTTGCAGATGAGAGGATGGGTCCACTGCACCAGGAGGGGTGTGCTTGTAGGTGTGGGACGGCGGGTTGTTTGGGGTCAGATGCTGTTCCTACAGGCAGGCAGTGAACATGACTCGTGGACCTTGAAGACCCCATATAAGCACACGCGCCTGGGTCTACTGACGTAGCCCATGTGACTGACTGGCTAGCGAGCGAGCGAGCCGGAGGAGACAGCTGCTACTGACATGACCGTGTCTAACCCAGGCCAGCACCCTACTGGCCACCCCAGCCAATCGATGAGCACTCTAGCACTGACCCCTTGTCAGCGGTTCAACGGCCGACAGAAACATATCCCTTGGAGAGACACCGCCTGGAGTCGTTGACCTCTGACCTCTGGTGCACCCCGTAACCCAGGGGGAGTCAGTGAGTTCCATTGGTCCATCCTTAACCGTTTCTAATCCTCATCACGGTCCAACATTTTTTTTGCAATGACATCGCAACGTTAATGAACAACCGAATTCTACATTGGTGACCACAATGGTCATGTGCGGACCACAAAGGGCATGATGGTTTAGGGTGTGGTGGGTCTGAAGGAGGAAGGGGGTGGGGTTTATGGTGGGGTCAGCGTCCATCTTTGGGTTTATTAAGACGGGGGCGGGACATGTGGGCACTCCACAGTGTTCCATCTGGGCGTGGCGGCGGCGACATGAGTAACCGTAGGACTGGCTATCCTGTTGCAGCGTTTCCACCCCCCCAGCGCACCTCGTGCGCATGGCTTCCAGTCGCCTGATCGGAGCGCTTAGCTGAACGTGATGTTCCCTCGTTGGAGGGATAGGGTCTGGGAACCGTGCGCATGTACAGTATGTATAGTTACAACGCACGACTGTACAGGACACGGACACGGACCGGGACAGAATACACGCACTGAATGCATCTCATGTACTGCAGAAACCATGCATGACGTGCTGTCGCGACCTGTGGTTGAAATGCATTGTAATGCTGTAATAGACAATATATATATATGTGTGTGTGTGTGTGTGCATATATATATACTGTACACTGTATATGGGTCACCTAGACAGAAAATACTATGTGTCAGAAAATACGAGTCTTACTTGTGTGACACAGATATGCCAACAGCTAATATGAGTATTTGTTAATCATCATGTCTAATATACGCATTCATTCTGGGGAGATTAAGTTTCCACTCTCACACTTTCTTTCTCTCTCGGCACTCCCTCTCTTTCTCTCTCTCTCTCTCTCTCTCTCTCTCTCTCACACACACACACACACACACACACACACACACACACACACACACACACACACACTGGCCAGGAGCCCAGGGACAGAGGTCTGGAGTCACACCATACCAGTAGTAACACCTTTCAATGTGATCAGGAAGCACATCCAACACCAGGCTCCTATTCATAGAAAGCACATTCATAGTTTCGTAGAGTCATCAGGACAATAGTGTGCATGTGGTGGACTTTGGACCCCGGTCTAAAGATCAACACCCAGCATTGTCAGTGTGTAGAAGTGTGTCTGTTGGACCGGTGTCTTTCGCAGAGACTATAGCCTTTAGCTACTGTACCATGTTGATGTTACAAATCACTATCGCTACAATGGTGGTAAAGGGTGTGACATCACAAGTCAACTGACCCACCCATCTCAGTACTGATCGGTCGTGTGTGTGTGTGTGTGTGTGTGTGTGTGTGCGTGTGTGTGTGTGTGTGTGTGTGTGTGGTAATGGATATATCCTATGACAGCGCCACAGATCCGTAGTAATCCAGCCGCAGCCCTCTCCCTGCGGCAGCTGTTCCTGCTGGGATGACGGGGGAATAACCTCACCTAAGTTTAACAGTCGGCATCGGGGTCGACGGCGCGAAGCAGCTGGACAACCAAACGAACTGGGGAGAGCTGATCTGGGGGACTGCGGTATGAGGTCTGGATAGCATTGGCTTTGAAATGCGCATTGGATGAAGTTTCTATGTTTTCCGTGGGGGAGGGTTTGAAGGAAGGCCCTATGGGTGTGTTTCATGGTGTCAGGGTGTTACGGCTGTGGAATAGCTCCATCTATTTTCTGTCTAGTTAGCAGGTAAGGCTTTCGGTGCAGTCCATGCGGAGATAGGGTGGACACTGTGCGTCACCTGACCAGGAATGGAACAGCGGGAAGACTGGAAATCAATGATCACGTTCACTATTTACCTGGCTCTCACTGGGAGGCCCGCCTGAATAGAGCCAACAGCAGGGTCGTTTTAAACACCCAGTCCTTCAGCAAAACAAAAACTCTACTGGAGGTCATCTGCTGGCTAATAGGGGAGGGAAGTCTGCCCACTCCTAATGTATACACACACACACGCACACACACACACACACACGCACGTGCACACGGACGCACGCACACACACACTGAATAAGGGAGCTGCATCCTGTTCCCTAATACAACACCTCTTCCACACGATCAGGCACATTTAGAGTGTTTCAACTCTCTTATTTGATCAGGGGAGTCTACTGAAATCCCAGTGCGCTTGTGGGTCATCTGTGGATGACATCACAGACTTCACATCACAGACAGTCCCGGAGGTTCCGAAGCACATTCGGGAAACGGAAGGGGGAGGGGGGGGGGAGGGGGGCGACGTCACACCGTCACACTGGTGT